>NC_139344.1:272880750-273071190 GCF_055883805.1 Amblyomma maculatum | reverse complement strand
ATGGCAAGTCATACCACGGGATGGCTTATGTCGGGTACGATTCCAGTAGACAAATTGCTGGCCTTGCTTAATATCCGTTAATTATTTATTACTAATACCTGTATTAATTATTATTTGTTAGTTATTTTGTAATTAACATTTTATCATTAGGCGACAACGTGATGCTCAGATGAGTCAGCTGATGCGTTGTACTCGATTGAAAAATCGCATCAAGTGAAAGGTACACAGAGGCATTTTAGGAAACGTAGCGCAAAGAAGACAAGGACAAAAAAGAAGGAAACACACACAAATAAACATTTTTGTCCTTGTCTTCTTTGCGCTACGTTTCCTAAAATGCGAATGCACCAACTCGCCCAATTTAGCATTCTTCTACACAGAGGGACAGATACAAATATATGTAAACGCTACTTACAACTTAACAGAGAAATTAACTAGTATTTGAGCGAGCACCTTAGAAATGCACGCCAATCAACAAAAAGTTACCCTTCTTACAGTGGTGAAGCGTGCCATCAATTTCCAAATAATTAATTATTGTTACAGGGTCTAAAGTCCCGACTTTCTCTTTCAGAAACATTAGTGAGAATGTGCTTACACGGCAGCAGCCAACCACTTAGATAGAAAAGGCCTTAACAAGTTCTCAGTTTGATCACTGTGCTTTCTCAGCAACTTGGCTGCATACAAGCTACAGTGCTTTTGGTGACGACTGTGTTATTTATAGCCAATTAACAATAATGCAGATGTTGGTGTTCGCCTACCTGCACATTTAAACATTCAATCTTAGTGCAAAACATATTTAATGTTTCTCAATGTGCTGAAAACATTTTTTTTTCACTGGTGACATCCTTACCCAGCACCATTATGCGTTATGTGGCATCATTATACTTCTCTCGTATGAGCATGTATGTTTCCTGGAGTTAATATATCGCACAATCTGTAGTTACTAACAAAGGTAACAGTGTCCTGTCTTAGCTACAACATAATTTACCATTAGCTTCTTCCCTTATTAAACCTCTTGGCTATTTAACATTAGCTAGCCCAAAGCTAGAATATGCATGTGCATGGCCTCCTTTATACACTCTGTGCCTGTCAACTCCGCGCTCCGCGGCCGTCGCCGCCGCTCCTCCTCCGTTGACAAGTTATGCCGCCGGCTGCCGAGAGATGGCGACAGCGACGTACGGTCACTACGGTCACCTTCGCCAGGCGAGTGCCGGGTGCACGACCTACATTATACAGTAGGTCGTGGCCGGGTGCGCCGTGAGTGTGCCGGGTGCGCCGTGTTACAAAGCGGTCCGGATAGCCACGCGCTGCCGTTGTCTCGCTGTTTCGTGGACTGTTCTGCTGTGTGCAAGGTCAGGCTTCTACTTTTCTCTGCGTTCGGGTGCTGCAGGAATACAGCATTGCACCAAATGGTAAGTGCCAGCTTTGCTTTGTCCTTCCGGCGATCGCTGCGTAGTATTCAGCTGCTTTGAGGCTTGTAAAAAATAGCGACAGCACCAATGTGTTTATTAAGCGTCAATACTGCAATGCTAATTGCTTCCCTGCCTAGCTTGTCTGCGTAGTGTGTTAGTGTGCTCCTACGAAGCTTTCTTTTTTTTGCAGTTACACTAATTACGAAAATTTGTGATAAAATAGAAACACAAGATTTACCTATTGTGAAGACGACTAATTTAAAGTGAGTTAAACCAAATCTTGCAAAGCCTGTATTAGTTTCCCTTCTCGCACTCAACCGCATTAAGGCCTGTGAGAAATAATGGCAGCACCAGAAGTGTGTTTATTACGCGTCAGTAAGGTAATAATAATATTAAATGTGCACGTGTATTTTCTGGACTGCGATGCGAACTTCCTCCCTGGTTAGCTCGTTTGTGTGGTATGTTACATGTGCTCCAGCGCAGTATTTTTTGTTTCGCTAACTGCGCAATTCTGTGAAAAAATAAAAACACGAGCTTTGCCTATTGTGACGATTATTTTGGAGTGATCGAAACAGAAAGATGCAACGCGTATATTTGTCTTTCCTTGTTTTTTTAGTTAAAAAAAACGTTTGTACGACGCGCTGAATCACTGAAAGAAATAACAGCTGATACCAAAACTGTTCTCCTTACAGATCTCAATGGCATACTGCGATGCAGTTGTTCCAATCATCTGTAAATCAAGCTGGCTTCTGAAGTGCTATCAGTGACAGCAGTCACCGAGAACCTTTTTCCCTACCTGTGGCAGCTATTCATCACACCTCTTCTACATGGTACTCTTGAAGCACAATTGCTGTTGTGAAATGTGTAAATAAATGCTGGTGCCTTTCTTCTTAAATTTTGTTTTATTGCAGCGTAGACTAGCATTGTAATTTTTCTATTACCATTGGTGCTAGAGGAGCAGTCATGCAGTTTTTCGAGCCATATGCGCAATTTATTGAAACTGCCTGACATAAAATGTCATATAGTGTTGGTGTTATTGCCTAACAAGTATCATGATCACTTAATTGTTATGCTTAGTGGATGTCGGCCTTACAAGTAAATATGCTGAATATGCACGACTCATGCTTAGGAACAGTTATCCCGCTAGCGAATAACAGCGCTCCCGCCCCGCGCCGACATTCGTACCCGTGCGCCTCGACCCCACGACCCCTACGTCAGCGGCGCCCTCAGCGAGGGGACCGCGCAACTTTACTCGATGGCGCCGCTCTATTGTTCGCGCGGCGGGTTGACAGGCACAGAGTATAAATGAGGCTATGGCATTGCCACATGGGATGTTCACATTTCTTTTTTGCAGAAAACTCTTAAATCAGTACAAAATCGTGCAGTCAGATTCATCCACTCAAATTATTCTTATAGTTCCAGTGTCACTGCCAGGAAATAGAAAATTAGCCTGCCTGACCAAAAGATCTGGCTCAAAATCTGAGCGTCTTTCATAAATTTGATCACTTACTCGTCCCAGATTTAAAACCAGCTCACGAAGTCTTCTCAGGGGGAGGAAAGCACAGCCCACTTCTGTCCCGGCTAATTCGACGAACCTACTCCCACTCGGAGGCCAAGGTGTAGGTGCGAGGAGGAAAGTCTCTCCTTCTTTAATCTCTTCTGTCTATCCCTTTTGAATTTTCAACTGCCGTGCCGCCATTCGACTGCGTGCCATTCGCCTCGTTTTGAATGCTGTGTGTGTGTTCCGTGACCTCCGCCAGCCGCTCTGACTACAGTGTGCGGCTTTTGGCATGTAGACTTTGCGTCTCTGGTTGCTTTGCCATGCTGTTCCTTCACGCGCTCGTAATGTCGTGTCAGTGCAACGACAGCTACAGCAGTGTGTGTTTTTGTGCCCGTGAGCTTCGACATCTGTCCCTATCTTGTGACACTACCCGTTCAGTTTCACTTGTGCAACTTGTGCCGACTGTGTAGTGTCTTGAATCCTTTTGTATGTTGGCTCATTACACACAGTGGTGATTACCATTTTTGTTCGCGACGTTCGTGCGTGGTGGGGCCGACTTGCCACAGCTATGAACGAAAGTGAGCGCCAGATCTCGCCTTCTAAGATACCCATGGGGCCACCAAAGACCAACACTTTGTTTTGGACGACACCGCTCATTCGTCGTCTCTTTGGAAACCTGTTTGAATATGGCTCGGATTGATAAATTAATCAAATTCGACACGCAGAAGAGCCGGCAAGTCGCGGGAGACAGTGGACCGAGTATAACAAGGGAAGTGCACACAGTGACTTTTTGACCGCGATGTATGTATACATTTTATGTATGTTGCGTTTTCACGAATGAAGTTCCAGTTTTGGAACAGATTACGTTCACAAGCAAATTTTCAATAAAAGACGTGCAAATATTCTGTCGTGTATTTACGCGCTTCCTTATCGCTTCAGTGACACTGTTCACGTGCAAGGTTGCATGCACTGCCCACATGTGTGCGAGAGCTCTCGCGACTCCCTTTAGTGCACTTTTTCGCCTACTTTGTCATTACTGCTGCGAGCTGGTCACGCTAGATGTGACACTGCGACCAGGTTCCAGCAGCAATGGGAAAGTAGGCAAAAAAGAGCACTAAAGGCAGCTCGCTCGTGTATATACTCGCATACGACGTGCAATTTCTGGCGAGCACACACCAAACTTCCCCTCTTCCAGAGTGCGTTTGGAGGCGTTTGGCTACGTGGATGTCCTCTCCCCCATGCCAAAAATGGTTCAATCCATAGTTGGGCCTTCAGAATGTAGGGCGCAATTGAAGGAGGAATTGGCGCTATAGCGCTGTAATTCGTGGCCGCTGGGAGGCATAGAAAGGTTCCGCCCTCCCTGGCCTTCCTTTGAACACTTCATACTAAAGCCGTTTATTTTCCACACATATGTGGCACAGCGTACCTGCATGCTTTCTTTGTTCCGACAGCAATCGGCTAGAATGACCTCCCTGCCTAGCCATGACACTAGCGCTAGCCAGTTCAAAAACACCATTGGAAATATTATTTTTAAGCCCTGCATCAGTAATTTCCTTTCCATTCTGCATACGTCAGTGGCCGTCTGGGTAACAGTTAGCCTTGTTAAGGACTCCATCATAACACAGCCCTATGCCCTTGAGCAAAATAGCACCAATATTTTTTTTTCCTTTTCATTCAAACGATTAGCACCAGCAAACATATTTGCTTCCCATTCTGAGCAGTTTGACATTTTTTAGCGCATTTTCTTTTTTTTCTATGATTTCAATTTATTAATGTATCAGTTACACGTGCTAAATTTGACATTAAGCATTGACTTTTCATTTTGAGCTATTTGGCACCATTAAAGCCCATTTAATTATCAATTTTTCCTTTTTTTTTATTTCTTTCATTTATAAATCAAGCAATTAATTACAATGATTTCATTAGCTCGTCATGCACTATAATACACCAATCAATCGTCAATCACTAAAACCCCAAATTGCCATGATATAATTTTTTTTTACGCAGCCTCCGATTATTTCCGTCGATGGCTTTTCGCCCGAACGAGCTTATGAGTTGTCTTTTAAAAAGCGCTCGTATATTTGATGAAACGATTGAATGTACGATTTTATATCTGCTGCATACCAGCTTCACCTGCAAAGTGAGGCTTGGCACTCTACATGCGACCGTCTTGGACAAGTACCGGGCCTATCACAACTTTGGCGCATCTTTCGTGGCCTAAATGGCAAGGCACGCGGGGCACCACCTCTCGCCGATCTCCTTCTCAATGGCAACCCGGCTGATGTTGAAGATGAAGTTATACGCACCTTTTTCCCACACGCCAGCCTAATGCCTCCACCAGCAGTTTCCATTTTCCCAGTCGGAAACCCTGATCCAGACCTGGATCGCCCATTCTCAAAGGGAGAACTGCAAGCAGCCCTCGGAAGAGGCCGAGCTCGCGCCACACCCGGGCACGACCGAGTTAGTTGGCAGGAGCTTAGCAATCTCGACTCGGCAGCCCAGGATGCCCTTCTCGACATCATTAATTCTTACTGGGAGACCGGAACGGTACCGGATAACCTCAAGCTTTCTCTTATTCTTCCTATCCCTAAACCTGGCAAAAACCCTCGACTTCCTAGTAATTTGCGTCCAATTGCACTGACTTCACATCTCTGTAAACTCATCGAGCGCCTGCTGCATACCCGGATTAGTCACTACATTGAATACGTCAGTCCTGGATTTCATCCAGCTCAAGCCGGCTTCCGCCCTAACCTTGGAACGCATGACTGCCTTTGGCTTTTGCGAAGAGTTCTGAATAGAGCTCATCGTAAAACGCTACCTGACTATCTCCTGGCTGTCGATATACACAAAGCTTTTGACAATGTTCGCCATGAGGTTATCCTGGAGGAACTCGCCAAACGCTTTCCTAGTAATCGTGCCCAAATCTGGATCCGCAATTTTTTGACATCTACACCCATTCAGCTACATGGCAAAGCTCCGGGATGGGTGCCCAAAACCTATTACTTGGATAGGGGTGTACCTCAGGGCTCCATTCTCGGACCCATATTGTTCAACTTGGCCATGACACGCGTCGCCGAGAATCTGGAAATCAGCACAAGCGCAAGATTCGCTATATATGCCGATGATATTACCGTCTGGACTGAGGCAGCGGATTACGTAGACAAATATTCTATGGAGACTGCACTTCAGGCGGCCCTTCTTTGTCTTGAAGATACACTAACCAAAATTGGCCTCGAACTCGCACCACATAAAACAGAATTGATTAGTATCGACGGAAAACATAAAACCAACCCCAGTATGCAGATCCATCTTCACATCGGAGGCAACACAATCACCTCCTCAAATGGGCAAATCCGCATTCTTGGCCTGCCCATATCAAGCTGCAACAGCCCCCATAAATGGGTTCATCAGTTACAACGCCTTTGGCCAGCACTGCTACATACCATTCGTCGCCTGTCCAACCGGCACGGCGGTGCGCGGCAGCATGCCTGCCGTGCGATGGCCAGAGCAGCGGCGGTCGGAAAAATCCTCTATGGCACACCGGTCCTCCAACTGTCGAAGACTGACTTCGCTAAGGTCGAACGCCTTCATCGCGCTACACTACGCACTATTACCGGTCTACCTAAGCACACTCCTATAGCCGAACTTGAGCGTTTGGCCGCTCTTCCACCGCTCACTACTATCGTTACCGAGTCACAGACGCGTCATCGAATACGTCTAGAGAACACTGTCCAGGGGCGTCGCCTGCTGGCCTGGGATGAACAGCGTAACGACAAAACACCAGCCCTATATGCATCACTTCCCCCTTGGGAGATGCCAGTAGTCACACGCGTCCATCGCCGACCTATAAACCGCGATTTTGTCATTCCCCGGGAGCTCCTAGCTGCCCATCACCGACAAGAGCGAATCCCCGATACGACTGACATATACACCGACGCATCCATTACAAGCGAATTCGCATCTATGGCCTGGGTATGCGATGAAAACCCTTCCCTTTCAGGCGCTTATGCCTGCCATCTACCTCAGGGTACCCCTCTTCACGCTGAACTCCTCGCGATTTGGGGAGCCTTGTCAGGAGTGCCTTGCACCGGAACTGGGTCACTACGTATTCTTACTGATTCCTTTGAAGCTTACAAGGAAATCGCTACTCCGGGTTCACAAGATGCAACAGCTACGGCTATACAGCGCCTCCTTAAACGCCACCAACTCGCGACCAGAACTGTCGCTATTCACTGGACCCCAGGTCACTCGGACGAATCAGGGGGCAATGCGGCGGCACACGCCGCGGCTGCCTTGGCAGGTGGGATGTCCACATTTACTTCCCCACCCCCCTTGCTTCATCCTTATTCGACCTTGGGCGGGCAACTCACCCCTTCTCTTGCCCTTATGCACTATACTCGGACCAGTCTTCGTAGCCTCAGTCAGCATCGCATGCAGGTGGCCACACCAGACCCACCTTTTACGAGAAGAACCCACCTCACCCGAAGTCAAGAAGTCTTTTTGAATAAGCTCATCGCCCATGCGGCTTACACGCCACGTATTATGGCCCGCTGGCGTCAGTATAAGGAGAAAATGATTACGTGCCCCCACTGTACGACTCTAACCTGCGGCGGCATATCTCATTTACTTTGGGAATGCCCTGCTTTTTCTACTGGACGCCCCGAAATCGAACCCTACCGCCTGAACTACCGTTCCCTTCTAGAAACTGATGCAAACACACAGATGATATTTGCCAAGTATGGCTCGCTTAGTGGCCTGGTTAGAGCAATGTGATTCGAGTGACGACCTAAACAATGAAGATTATGTCTACTCCCCTTTATCCCCATCCATGGCCATGAGCCTTCCCATTCAATAAAGGGCATTCAATCAATATCTGCTGTTTGTTTTTTAGCTGTCACTTTCGATTTCGTCGACGAGAGCAGGTGCACGCATGAAAATGTTGGAGGAAAGGCGTGCTGCACATAGCTGCACTCGGCACCGCCGCGGTGGATCCTCCTAGTGGTCAAGTGTTAAGACACTCGCCTATTGAACCGGAGTATCATTTTCCCATCCCATGAAAAGCAGTGCGAAAAACAACGAAGCATGGACTGGAGAATCATCCAGTGGTCTTCTTTTTAACATTGTGCAATAAGTAATTTTAAATTTACGCGCGAATTATGCTAGTTGCAATAACCTCCATGGTAGAAGAACAAATGGTAGCGTAACTCCCATAGAAGCCTGCGTGTCGACTCTGGGTGCGTTCCAATACCCCCTCGTAGACGTTATGGTGACTAGAAGCCCAGCTTCTAGTCACCATATAGACGTCTACTTAGACGGCTACGCGAGCAGCCGCCATCTTGGGACGCGTTCCAATTCTCGCGAAGCCGTCTCGCGAAGACGGTTTCGCCGAAGTCAACATCGATGCAGACTACTTTGCTGTCTAAACATGGCGGACAGAGCGCGTTTCGCTAGTTTCGCGCTGAGCGAGTCGTGCGTGCGGTTGTTGCAGTAGTTGTACGGTGGTCGTGCTCTTTGCGAACGCCGGAGTATATGCATATGAACGATCTTTCAAACGTGAGTTGTTACGTCAATGTATGCGCTAGCTAGAGGCTAATTTAGTTGTCTCTATGATCGTGAGATTCATAGCACTGCAGATTCATTTACCGCGCTTAAGAGGAAAGCGTGCGTTGGATGCTGTTGGTTTTCTTTTTTAACTTGACGAGTTTCTTCAGTCGTGATGTTATCAACGAACTTGTCGCTTTCTGGGCACCTCGCCGGGAGTCAGGTCGACTGCTGTACGGCGCACGTGTGTGTTTCTATTTTGCTGTAGTAGCCGTGGCAAACTCTTCCGCGGATTTTCAGTTAATCTCGGAAGAACGAACTCGCCTGACGATGCCGACGTACTTGTTGCGCTTTGATTTTTTTTGTGCCTGTACATTATTAAAACGAGTTGTCTTTAGTTTCCTCGTCTAGTGACTACAGACAACTGGTGTAACGGCACAGTTTTTCGTTTGCTGTAGCCGGTTATCACCTTTCGTCCGTAATCCTCTCAAGTTTACAGTATTTTGCATGTTTTCATTCTTACAGCTGTGTGAATGAGGCATCTGAGAAGCATGTACACTTCAGCATCAGTAATAAAAAAGGAAAATCGGACTAACGTTCTCTTCCGTCAATTCGTGATAAGGCTCATTGCGTGAGAAGTCTGTCTGCTACAAGTTAACCTTGTGGCGATTACACATGTAATATTGTTGCTGCAAAAAATCGGCGAACCGTTAAAAACGTAATTTTCACCTGTATTGCCGTAAATCTTTAAAGAAAACAGCGTTATAATAGTTGTTAAAACGGTTTAGTTCAACCTTTATGCCGCGAGGTGACGCTAGGCGTAAACAGGTAGACGCGTTCCAATACGCGAACCTGTAGACGTCTACGTAGACGTCTACGAAGCAGTCTTGCTAGACGTCTAAGAATTGGAACGCACCATCTGAGCGAGGCTTTAGTTTCCTGGCGCCCCCTGCGAACTGTGAGGCACAACAAACACGTGACGTTACTTGTGACGTCACAGTGACGTAATTTTGGCGGGGAACTTGATTGTTTTTTTACTTATGAACGAAAAACAAGGCCAACAACGACGGAGGCAAAACGATGCTCGGATAAGGCAGAAAAATGGACACCGTAACTGTTCAGCAACTTTACTTGACATGGATTTCTACTGTCAAGTTTTACGTTAACTGAAATGTTACGGCATCTTTAACCACCTTATCATAGCATCGTTCTGCCTCCGTCGTCGTTAACCTAGTCTTTCGTCGCGCGTCATGTAAACGCATTCTGGGGCTTATTTTTTCGGGCACGTTTGTGAACAAGGGCCCTCAAGTGAATTCGGCAAGCACATGGATAGAATCACATGGCTTGAGGCATTTCACTAAGGGCATAAATGAGTGAAGCTGTGCTGCATAGAAAGCCGGGCTTTATTAATTCACGATTACTTACATAGACGCTTCATGAAATCCTCGTGATAACAAAATGACCTGAGCGTAGGTCTCCTAACGAGACGCGGTGAGATTATATAAGGGTAAAAGATCTTGCTAACAAAGTACATATCAGTGTCAAAGCAAAAACAAACGAACGGAATAAGTAACGCTAGCGCTAGAACGCCAACCTGTAAAAGCTTAGGTAAGCAATTCAAATTGGGATTGCTAGTATTTAGAAGTTAATGCGTCTGAGAAGTGAAAATATCTACGATATAGCTTCGCTCCAATAATTCTCGCCCTGTTCATGATTCCATTATTTTACTCGCGCTTCGTTTGCCACTGAGAGGAGTCAATGTGAGGTTACAAATTTACAACTTAAGCATTTAACATGTTCATGAGAAAGATCCCACTGACAATAGGAACATCACTGTAATAACAGCTAAAGCACGTTCAGCGAACGTTGGTGCGGTAATAAGACGCAGTAAGCAAAACACGCAGCAAAGGGAGCGGAACGGAAAGCTTTGAGTAATGCGACACGCGTCTTGGGGGCAATAAAATCTCACCTTCACCGCTCAATTAAAACATGCAGCGATACGCCGCTCATGCAGACGTGTAACCGTAAAACAAGCCACCACTTTTGCAACGTGCCTGGGAGGCCGAGCCGCCGAGCTGTGACGCAGCATTGTCCCATCGTCCGGAAATGCGCACATGCAGCGGCAATCAGTTTCTCATCGAGCACAGACAGTCTTCGCCTTGCTGTAAAGCTCTACCACAACTAGCAGAATGGAATACTGACTGTTTGTTACAGATAACCCACTCTGTACGCAGCACGCAACGATGAACGTTGAACCGGAGCCGATGACGCACCCATTCCGCGGATGAAAAAAGCTTTCGTCTGAGTCATATCTGAGCTTTGGGCAACTGCGCCAAGGTCAATGTACAACTCGTCGCGCAACTTGGAAGAAAACGCGTGTAGCTGCCTACTGCCAGCGGCATCAACTCGATGATGAGGGCTCCTGCGAACTGTGAGGCGAATTATTAGCGCACAGAAAATAAGATCTGCCAGAACTCCAAAGAACTAGAAAGTAAACATAATATTCGCGCTCAGGAATAAATGCAGTTTTTGTTTCTTGCGTAAGAAAAAACGTGTCACATTTTTATTATTATTTTAACTT
This sequence comes from Amblyomma maculatum, assembly GCF_055883805.1. Classification (NCBI taxonomy): domain Eukaryota; kingdom Metazoa; phylum Arthropoda; class Arachnida; order Ixodida; family Ixodidae; genus Amblyomma; species Amblyomma maculatum. Next base: position 273,060,158 of record NC_139344.1, on the reverse strand, counting down.
GTTTCTAACGGCCTCTCTCGGCCACTTATTATCCTCTGCGCAGTTGCCCAAAGCTCAGATATGACTCAGATAACTCAGACGAAAGCTTTTTTCACCTGCTCATGCCGTCGCTCCCCCTGACGCCATATTTGCTTTTGCTTGTTTAGTTTTTTAGTTCGCCAAGCTGCCACCGCATGCCATGGCGCCACAACTTACCCTCATCATAGAGAAAGAGATTGGTAAAGAGCGGTCACTCGGCGAAAACTGCCCCAGGAAGTGACGCGCGACTGTTTGCGCTGCCGCCGATTGATGGATGGCGGCACCAACGTGCGCATGCGCGGACGCGCGCGCGACGGCACTCGCTGCAGCGGTAGCCCGCCGGAGCACTAGCAGACGACAAGAAGTTGTCGAAGGAAGCTGTGTCATAGAGAAAGAGATTGGTAAAGAGCGGACACTCCCATAGGGCCCAGCGGCCCATTTGACTGTAGTGCACCAAGCGGCCGGCGGCAACTACATCCGGTCTTGCTGAAGGGCGCGCGATTTGAATGCTAGCCATGCGCTGCGCCCTTCCCTGCCCTTTTGGCGCATTATTTTGGTTTTAAATGGTCTGCTAGTGTTTCCATTTATTTTCAGCATGCATAACAACAGGAAAAATAGATTCCCAGTTCTCTAAACTGCCCATCAACCCAGCTGCGCCACAGCCTTTGCAAAACAGTAGTGCAGAAAAGACTCCAAGTGCTTCGTGAAATGAATTTATTTTGCTGCATATAAAACAAGAGATGCAACAGATGTAAACGGATGCATTGACAATACTTGACACACATTAGGCGATGTGCACAATACATAAAAATGCACAAGGTGAGAAACAGCACTTAGGTAGAGACAAAAAATAGCATAACTGATTTCCGAATTATTGCAAATGATATGTAACAAAACAGGCATTATACATAAACTACACAGTCCCAGTCGCGGCTACCTTAGCAAGGGTAACTTGTATTGTCCAGGGCAGAGAGGAGAACTGACGCTTGAGGAAGGGCCACACCACTCACTCGTCGCATCCGCCATGCTTCGGCTGCAGTCCGTGGGTCCATACAGTGCTGTTGGAAAAGGAATGAACATGATGCAGAAGGTTGCAATGAAATGTAAGGCCACTGCACCGCGCACACATCTGTGCATGTGGGTGGGTACTGAAAACTTGGTGAGCAGCAGTTATGGTCCAGAACAGAAAAGCTGTCATTCGTAAAATTGATACAAAAGCTACTCTTGCAACGTAGAGGTCAGGAAATGCATTTCTACAGAGCGTGAAATAACAGCCACTAAATTAACAATATTCCTCAAGAGCACTGAACAGCTGAAGCAATGAAGCTTGCCGCATAATAGAACATTTTTCACTTTAACGTTGTCCTGTTAAATGTAACGCGACACCACACAAAACTAGCCGTTCGCAAAACCGCGGCCGGCGAGCACGCCATGTTGGCTTGCCTTTCATACGCGACTTTGTGAAGCGGAGACAACCACGCTGTGCTAAACTGCCCGAAATGCCTCTCAGTTTTACAAGAATGCAACATTTCTCACCTTGCGGTTGCCCTGTTAAACGCGACACCACGCAAAACCTCGCGCCATGTCACATGTCATCGCGGCCGGCGAGCCATATTGGCGAGCGCCTTGTCATGCCTGTTGGCTGCCCTTCATGTGCGACTTTGTGAAGCGCAGACCGCCGTACTGAGCTAAACAGCCTGAAATACTGCGTAGTTTGACAAGAAAATCAAAAATGAAACGTTTCTCACTTTACCGTTGCTCTGCTAATCGCGACACTCAGCAAAACTAGCCGTTCGGCAAACTGCGTCACCATGGCCGCAGCGGCCGGCGAACACGCCATTTTGGCGCAACGGCGTGCCTTGATGCCTTCACATGCCACTTAGTCAAGCGTTACGAGCTAAACTGTTCGAAATGAAGCTGTTTCCCGAGAACACAACATATTACACCTCACTGTGGTTGGGAACCGCCAGAGTTACGGCGTAACGAACTGCGCCTGAACAGCCGGTGCGCCTGTTCACGAGCTGCGAAACTTATTGGCACCAACCGGCATGGTCGGCGTAAACTGCTTGAAATGCAGCGTAGTTAAGCAAAAAACGTTGCTCACCTTGCCGTCGTTTCAAACCGCTGTCGTTCTGCGCAGCAGCCCACGAGAGGTCTGTGCCGCACAAGCGCGGCGAGGCACGAGCACACAACCGCTCCCTTCGACAACTTCTTGTCGTCTGCTCCGGCGGGTTACCGCTGCAGCGAGTGCCGTCGCGCGCGCGTCCGCGCATGCGCACGTTGGTGCCGCCATCCATCAATCGGCGGCAGCGCAAAAAGTGGCGCGTCATTTCCTGGGGCCAGTTTTCGCCGAGTGACCGCTCTTTACCAATCTCTTTCTCTATGGCTGTGTGCTCGTGCCTCGCCGCGCTTGTGCGGCACAGACCTCTCGTGGGCTGCTGCGCAGAACGACAGCGGTTTGAAACGACGGCGAGGTGAGCAACGTTTTTTGCTTAACTACGCTGCATTTCAAGCAGTTTACGCTGACCATGCCGGCCGGTGCCAATAAGTTTCGCAGCTCGTGAACAGGCGCGCCAGCTGTTCAGGCGCAGTTCGTTACGCCGTAACTCTGGCGGTTCCCAACCACGGCGAGGTGTAATATGTTGTGTTCTCGGGAAACAGCTTCATTTCGAACAGTTTAGCTCGTAACGCTTGACAAAGTGGCATGTGAAGGCATCAAGGCACGCCGTTGCGCCAAAATGGCGCGCTCGCCGGCCGGTTCGGCCATGGTGACGCAGTTTGCCGAACGGCTAGTTTTGCTAAGTGTCGCGTTTAGCAGAGCAACGGTAAAGTAAGAAACGTTTCATTCTTGACTTTCTTGTCAAACTACGCAGTATTTCAGGCAGTTTAGCTCAGTACGGCGGTCTGCGCTTCACAAAGTCGCACGTGAAGGGCAGCCAACAGGCATGACAAGGCGCTCGCCAATATGGCTCGCCGGCCGCGATGACATGTGACATGGCGCGAGGATTTGCGAACGGCTAGTTTTGCGTGGTGTCACGTTTAACAGGGCAACCGCAAGGTGAGAAATGTTGCATTCTTGTAAAACTGCGAGGCATTTCGGGCAGTTTAGCTCAGCGCGGTGGTCTGCGCTTCACAAAGTCGCGTATGAAAGGCAGGCCAACATGGCGTGCTCGCCGGCCGCGGTTTTGCGTGGTGTCGCGTTACATTTAACAGGACAATGTTAAAGTGAAAAATGTTTTATTATGCGGCAAGCTTCATTGCTTCAGCTGTTCAGTGCTTTTGAAGAATATTGTTAGTTTAGTGGCTGTTATTTCACGCTCTGTAGAAATGTATTTTCAGCTAGGTTCGGTTAGCCTGCATTTCCTGACCTCTACGTTGCAAGAGTAGCTTTTGTATCAATTTTACTAATGACAGCTTTTCTGTTCTGGACCATAACTGCTGCTCACCAAGTTTTCAGTACCCACCCACATGCACAGATGTGTGCGCGGTGCAGTGGCCTTACATTTCATTGCAACCTTCTGCATCATATTCATTCCTTTTCCAACAGCACTGCATGGACCCACGGACTGTAGCCGAAGCACGGCAGATGCGACGAGGGAATGGTGTGGCCTTTCCTCAAGCGTCAGTACTCCTCTCTGCCCTGGACAATACAAGTTACCCTTGCTGAGGTAGCCGTGACTGGGACTGTGTAGTTTATGTATAATGCCTGTTTTGTTACATATCATTTGCAATAATTCGGAAATCAGTTATGCTATTTTTTGTCTCTACCTAAGTACTGTTTCTCACCTTGTGTATTTTTATTTTTCTGTATTGTGCACATCGCTTAGTGTGTGTCAAGTATTGTCAATGCATCCGTCTGCATCTGTTGCATCTCGTGTTTTATATGCGGCAAAATAAATTCATTTCGCGAAGCACTTGGCGTCGTTTCTGCACTACTGTTTTGCAAAGGCTGTGGCGCAGCTGCGTTGATGGGTAGTTTAGAGAACTGGGAATCTATTTTTACTGTTGTTATGCATGCTGAAAATAAATAGAAACACTAGCAGACCATTTAAAACCAAAATATGTGCCAAAAGGGCAGGGAAGGGCGCAGCGCATGGCTAGCATTCAAATCGCGCGCCCTTCAGCAAGACCGGATGTAGTGGCCGCCGGCCGCTTGGTGCACTACAGTCAAATGGGCCGCTGGGCCCTATGGGAGTGTCCGCTCTTTACCAATCTCTTTCTCTATGCCCTCATCGCTTCGCTTTCAGTCTCTGTCTCCGCATGGTCCGCGTATTGCGTGCGGGAAGACGCTTGTTTTTGCTACATTCAGAGGCGATCTTGCGTCAGTTCTCACTCAGCGAACGCAGTCAAGGGTACGGCAGCAGTAACACCGTTTCCCGGAATGGTTTACTGCTGCGTTCCTTTCTGCAAGTCCAGCGGGCGGCAGTCAAGAATCACGACTGGGATATCGTTCCACGAGTTTCCCGTTACCCAAATTCGAAATGAGTGATTGAAGATCACTCGACAGGCAGACGGTAAGATATCGAGAAAGTAGAATTCCATACTCTGTGAAATTTGGCTAAATGGCTGGTCAGTTCCCACGCCACGTTGTCTGCTGGTCTACGATCGATATACAGCTAGAAGTATTGTGTTGTATGTTTGCTGGCGGCTAGAAATACGAGTGCGGCTCGTGGATACACAGCCAAGAAACTGCAGTCGTATTTTGTCGTGCTCTAGCCTGACTAAGCCGTGCACATGGCTGTGGCAAAAATTCAGTACCTGACGTACACCAGTTTTGACGAGAAGCTTGCTTTGTCGCACTATACTGTTTTGCGCAAACGCTATACCTTGGATAAACTACGACTACCTCGAAAAAAAAAAACAAAAAAAAAAAAGAAAAGCAACGTGGTTCTCGGCAAGGGGAGACAGGCACAGGTGCAGCTGTCAGTGCATCCAGCCAGTATATTGGAGTGGGGCCAGAGTAGTGAACCTACAGGCATTTCTTATGTTTCACGCAGTTGTCTCCCCATAAATAGCAAATTTTTGCTTCCGTTGCGTGGTTGCCACCAGAGATTTGTGGTGCAAGAGTATACACCCGGATATATTCGCAGGCCCAGGGAAACAGCCATGTTACTGTTACTGATACATGTTACCGTTTCAACAGGAGGTTAAAGACTGCCTTCTGTCGATATCAGTTTTTTTTTGCCATTATGGAAGTATCAGTGTGTTCTTTAAATGTGTCTTACAATGAAAATGCCTTGCATGCTGTTAATACGGCTGTCTTTCTTTTTTTTTTTTTCGTTTAATGCTGTTGATAATGCTGTATGTCTAATTTGCAGTATATGTCACCTTTTGAGTTCGATTATGTGCACTTTAATATGCTGTAAATTGCCATATGTATTCCCAGGAGACTGGAGCTAGTCGGGCTGCTTCTCAGCTTCTTCTCCCAGTGTACTTCATCTTCATGAAGAAAACTGAACGAACTGTTATTATTTTGTGTGGTTCCAATTCTGCTCCCATATGTTCAAGGAATAAAAATTTCTTTGAACTGATGTAAGCTTGCTTCTGATTTCTCTTTCTTGCTTGATATTTTCATGCATTTTCAGCATTGAGCATGGAAATTATGAAAATGTGTAGTGGTCATAAGGAAATTTGTCCACTGGGTGAATGCATTGCTGAAGCAAATTTTCGTTTCTGAATTTCATGCTGCAGAGGTTTCTGAGGTGTTAGTCTAGCATTAATAGAAGTTCATCAATATTAACTATGCTGGTTAATCCAGTTTTGCAAACAAGAGGAAGTGACATTTAAAAATTCAACCAGAATATGTGTCCTTTTCAAAGGTGAAAACACTATGAGAATAAAAGTTCTCCTACACAAGATTTTCATGGGTATCAAAAGTGGTAACACTACATGAAGTCTGGCTAACATTCCCAAGGATCCGTAGTGCTCACGAGAGTTGCTGAATTGAGTTCTGTTTGTCTCCTAATGCTTTCATCTGAAGTATTAAGGCAGCTGCGGTGACGAACGCGCGGGAGCACCGCCGATGCGAGATATGCGGCAATGCCAACGAAGCTCAATCGACGCTCGAACAACGGTCGTAACCGCGATAATTAATGTTGTGAGGAGTCATTTTGAAAATATTGTAGGCGTGAATAGTCGCTGTAGCACGTGGCTACGATTACGGTTGTGTTGCACACTTTCGTCCAGAAGGTCGCTGTTACTAGACCGCCTAAAAGACAACCACTCCTTCCGCTCGCTTTTATCTTCCTTTGTGGACAGGATGATGAAGGTAAAGTTTATTCAGCTGGGATTAGCAGACCGTAAAGGTAACCGACTTAGACGAGCGACCGTATACGTTGTTTATATATGTTCTGCTTGTTCGCGCTGCGGAAACTGTTTTCAAGATTAATGTATCAGCTAGCCTAAGGGACAGTTATTTTTTCATCAAGCAGCGAGGCGCCGCTTCACAAAATGAAGCAAGGAAATGAATATAAGGGTTGCATTTGTCAGGCGAAGCGCTGTAAATATATATCTTTTTCCTACGTGCTCCCACTGCAAAATCGCTCATGCGCCAGGATCAGGCGGTCAGCAATATTTTGGAGCCCTCCATTGCGGTGCATCTCATGGCCAGGATGTTGTTTTGAAACGTTAAACGCCGTGAATCAGTCAATCTACGCGCTAGGAACACGAAAAACAAACCGAATAACGTGCGCAGCGGTGCGCCGGGACCGTCGTGCGCGACATTGCGTCGTCTGCTGTGGGGGTTAGTTCAGGCGGCACCTTCGGTCTCTACACGACAATTTTTAGGCCCGCGCGCCTCCGTAGAGGTAGCGCCAGTGATCAGGTCGGAAGTTTATAGAGGAGGTCGTGCTTTTTTCATCCGCGGAATGGGTGCGTCGTCGGCCCCGGTTCAACGTTCATCGTTGCGTGCTGTGTACAGAGTGGGTTATCTGTAACAAACAGTCAGTATTTCATTCTGCTGGTTGTGGTAGAGCTTTACAGCAAGGCGAAGACTGTCTGTGCTCGATGAGAAACTGATTGCCGCTGCATGTGCGCATTTCCGGACGATGGGACAATGCTGCGTCACAGCTCGGCGACTCGGCTCGGCCTCCCAGGCACGTCGCAAAAGTGGTGGCTTGTTTTACGGATACACGTCTGCATGAGCGGCGTATCGCTGCATGTTTTAATTGAGTGGTGAAGGTGAGATTTTATTGCCCCCAAGACGCGTGTCGCATTGCTCAGAGCCTTCCGTTCCGCGCCCTTTGCTGCGTGTTTTGCTTACTGCGTCGTATTACCGCACCAACGTTCGCTGAACGTGCTTTAGCTGTTATTACAGTGATGTTCCTATTGTCAATGGGATCTTTCTCATGAACATGTTAAATGCTTAAGTTGTAAATTTGTAACCCCACATTGACTCCTTTCAGTGGCAAATAAAGCGCGAGTAAAATATGGGAATCATGAACAGGGCGAGATTAATTGGAGCGAAGCTATATCGTAGATATTTTCACTTCTCAGACGCATTAGCTTCTAAATACTAGCAATCCCAATTTGAATTGCTTACCTAAGCTCTTACAGGTTGGCGTTCTAGCGCTAGCGTTAGTTATTCCGTTCGTTTGTTTTTGTTGTTCTTTGACGCTGATATGTACTTTGTTAGCAAGATCTTTCACCCTTTTATAATCTCACCGCGTCTCGTTTGGAGACCTACGCTCAGGAAATTTTGTTATCACGAGGATTTCATGAAGACCGTGACGAATGAGCGGTGGTCGCTCTCCCACACTTAGATTTCATTGTCGTGAAGCGTCTATGTAAGTAATCGTGAATTAATAAAGCCTGGCTTTCTATGCAGCACAGCTTCACTCATTTATGCCCTTAGTGAAATGCCTCAAGCCATGTGGTTCTATCCATGTGCTTGCCGAATTCACTTGAAGGCCCTTGTTCACAAACGTGCCCGAAGAAATAAGCCCCAGAATGCGTTTACATGACGCGCGACGAAAGACTATACTCCGTTTCATACATCAGGTGCAACGCAGCGAAAGCTACGCAAGTAGTCCGCAAGAAAAAAAACAGGAGGCGTATCACTACGCGCTCGTTCTGTGGCCGAGTGGTTCCTGCGGAAACGGGCTCTATTCCGAGCATACACGTTTGCAATAACTTGCTTCGCATGCCTAGACATCTTCGCAGTGCGGATCTTGTAGAAAACATGCGCACTGAAGAACCATTTTCTCAAAAAGAGATGCGCAGCGTGGAGGACACAGCCAGCGCCATCTAGTGACACAGCTGGCAAGGTTGCGGGCAGCAAAAACGCGGCACGAACGAAAACGACATAATAAACATACAAATTCACCGAATCCGACCCTTTCTCCCTAAAAAAAGGTGCTTTTCATGAAGTTGATGGCAAATGTAAGATGCCATAAGCTTGCAGACAAAGCAACTATCATTTCCTCTCGTCAAGAGCAGGCACTATTTTTCATCGCGGATGCGGAGAGCGCAAACAAGAGCTGTAGCTTTGGCAGTGTTGCACTTGATGTAGGCAGAACGATGCTATGATAAGGTGGTTAAAGATGCCGTAACATTTCAGCAGGCAGAACGATGCTATGATAAGGTGGTTAAAGATGCCGTAACATTTCAGTTAACGTAAAACTTGACAGTAGAAATCCATGTCAAGTAAAGTTGGCTGAACAGTTACGGTGTCCATTTTTCTGCCTTATCCGAGCATCGTTCTGCCTCCGTCGTTGTTGGCCTTGTTTTTCGTTCATAAGTAAAAAGAGAATCAAATTCCCCGCCAAAAGTACGTTACTGTGACGTCACAAGTAACGTCACGTGTTTGTTGTGCCTCACAGTTCGCAGGGGGCACTGGGAAACTAAAGCCTCGCTCAGAGTCGACACGCAGGCTTCTATGGGAGTTACGCTACCATTTGTTCTTCTACCATGACTGCGCAGCGGATAATAAGTGGCCGAGAGAGGCCGTTAGAAACAAGTTAAAATAATAATAAAAATGTGACACGTTTTTTTCTTACGCAAGAAACAAAAACTGCATTCATTCCTGAGCGCGAATATTATGTTTACTTTCTAGTTCTTCGGAGTTCTGGCAGATCTTATTTTCTGTGCACTAGTAATTTGCCTCACAGTTCGCAGGAGCCCTCATCATCGAGTTGATGCCGCTGGCAGTAGGCAGCTGCACGCGTTTTCTTCCAAGTTGCGCGACCAGTTGTACATAGACCTTGTAACCTCCTCGAGAGGGCAGATCATAAACAAAGTATCATTTCTTGCAATTCGAGCGAGCTTTTTGAATAAACTGTGCGAAAAAATTGAAAATTTAAGTAAAAAGACCACGCAGAGATATAACAGATCTATAAGTGTCTTACTAGAAATAAGAAAATTTTTGCGATTGAAATGTAATTGCGGAATGTGAAGCGCAGCTCACTATACACATGTGCTATCATGATTTCGCAGTATAAATAGGAGGACGCAGGACAGCGAGGCGTGCTTCACGGGGCGTACTTGTGGAGCACATATACTCCTCGAACAATGAGTACTTCGGCCTCTCAGGCTGCTGCTGACGCACAGCTGTGTGGATCGTTCTGACACGCAGAAGCGTGGACTGTTCGACATTTTTTTTTTTCTTCCATTTTTAGTAATTCGACTGAGTTATTTGTTTGTCAAGGCGTCAAGGATAGTTTCCAAGTTGAAAAATGGCCTTCAAGCCTACGCAAGATGCGGCGGTGCCTCGATCGTGTTTTTTGGAGATTTTGGAGCCGTATCGCAAAATGCTTCTGATTCCAGCGGTTCTTCACGGACAGCAGCAAGAATCTCCTCACAATGAATTCCTTGTACGTGAAGCGTAGTCAGTATCATAGCAGTGACAAATGCGAGTGTAGTGAAAGTAATCACGTTCGGAACGATTGCTTTTTCGTCGAGCTGGTGAAACCGCCCGCATCTATATATTACGTGTGAAAGTGCACTGCGCACTCCTTGCTTTCCGAACGCTTACGTGAATTTTGAGCTGTGCATCGTTCTTAATGTTTACAGCGATCCGAGCGTTGGGATTGAGCTTGTTACGTATCGATGACTGTGTTGCGTGTGTGTGTTGTGCTTCAGATCTGTCGTGGGTGCAATGCGACCTTTCTGTTCGCGTGCGCGAAACAATTCTACCTACACGGAGAACCGTCGCCACCAGGCTTGCGATGGTAGGTTGTCTGATGCGCTTTATTGGAATTAATTAATCGTGTTATGAGAGCTCTTATTACAACAGGGCGCCGACGGGATTGTTTTTAATGTTCTTGACCTCTGCATAGCCGTGGGTTGCGCATATCCATGGGGGATTGTGGCCTAGATCTAGTAGTGAGAAAAAAAAAGAGCCGTTGCATTATTTTTCGGTTAAATGAAGGATCACTGTAGAACGGCGTGAGGAAGCCAGAAAGGTCTGTAATATTAATAAAGCTAGTGAAACAGATTGGGCAGTTTATGATACAGAAAGAAAAAAATATATTGACACAATGTGAAATTAAATTTCAGATTAATCTGTTAACAATCAGTTTCCCAATTGTTGCCAAGATTTAGTGCTGAACGAATAAAAAATAACGTTGACATTCTTGTTCTTTAAATGGAATGATCACTGTAGAAATGGCTTGGGAAGCCAGGAACGTCTGGTCTGTAAGATTAAGAAGGTTGATGAAACGTCTGTCTGTAAGAGTAAGAAGGTAATTAGTGAAACAGACTGGGAAGCTTTAGGATACAGAATAAAAAAGAATGTTGAAACAATCTGAAATGTAATTTCATATTATCTGTTCACCATACAGTTAAATTCCCAATTAGAGCCGTACAAGGATGGAGATTTTTCTGCGCTTTATGCTAAGCACCTAGGCCTCATGATATTTGCACCAAAAAGGAGAGAAAAACCAAAACTCGCATAATGAGGTGTAATAGAGTAACGTGGTAGTGGTGAAAACTTTATTTCCGTAAAGAAAAACATTTGTCAGACAATCAATGGGCTTCTTTTCGTTGGCTTCGCGATGCGGCCGTCAGACCGTGTCTTTTGGAGAATCTCCAAATCAGTACTGTCGACAGCAAACTACTGGCTTGAAATTGTATAGTGGTCCATATACTCAGCTTGCTATCACATATGGCTCACAGCTGATAGTGTGAACATTGGACACCATAAAAAACATTGGAGTGCAATTTCATGGCATAAGAGCAGTTTTTAATCTGGCATGCCTTGGGGTGCATGAACTGACACTTCATAAAAATGACGAATGCTTATATTGATATTTCACACAGGCATCGGTGAGCAGAAGGTTAAGTAACTTAGTTGGAGATGGTGCACTCGGACTGAGTTTGCTAAGAAATCGGCTACTGTATTCCACTAAATTCCACAATGCCTGGTTCCACCACAGTTTTTTCACATGCGGTAGAATGGAAATCCAAAGGGACCCGCAGAAAATAGCATCTCACAAGCTTTTCGACTCTCAAGACAGGCAGTTTGCATATGCAAGCACTTCGGACATCACACAAAATCGTGTGAGCAGCCAATTCAGTGGCAATAAATTTGGCTACATATATTGTCATGTAACATAAGTTTCCCTCTTCATGTCTTGTGGATACCCGACAACAAAACCAAATGCCTATCGTAATGGCCACAGCATGTACTACATGTCATTTACCACAGATTTCATGCTTCCATTGATGCATTTTTCTGTTGTGCAGTTTTACTTGATTTTTTTTATTAATGAAATTGCCTGCAAGTATATATTACATCTGAAAACCCACTATGCATGATTATCTCTCCTAATGCTGAAATTAACTTTGATACGTGCAGCTAGTTGCATTCATTCCTTCCCTTACAGTGACCATGCACGCATAGTATTTCCCTGCAATGTAGCCAGAACCAATAATATTGTTGTTTGTTTATGTACAATGCTTGAGAACAGCCGTTTCTGCGACGTGATCTTACTGGAAACTGTTTCGAATGCATTAGATGATCTTAGCTGCTTGGCCATCTGTTCTCTGACGTGACTACAGAAGTGTCGCTGCCACTCAGCGGCTTCATTCTTCATAAAGCATATTTCTTGTGATGATAACTCGTTATCGGTGTTTTGACTTACGTGTTCTCTGTGGTGCTCCTCATTCTGATTAATCATTGTGTTATAGGGGCTGGCACTACAATGATATGGTGATGACACTGTTGTTATTTTTCTGGTCTCTCTGGAAATTGTGCATATCCACGATGAGGTATTATATATTAAGGGTTTAGAGCTGAGCCAAAAACAAGAAGTGTGATCCTTGTCCCAACAGATCAAAATACCACCAAATCAACAGTTGAGAAAGATAGGAAGGTCTGTTATAATACTGCTGACATGTATTGGAAATTTTAGGCACAGAATTAAAAAAAATGGATCTCTATCTGATTAGGTCAAGCAGGGTAAACATTCACCCAGTTGCCAGTCGCAATGATACAACTATGGAGGGGTACTTGGACACTCATCAGGGCAGGGCCCCTGATCACACTAAGTCAAGAGACAGCGAGAGCAAACTGCGAAGGTTTGACCAGTATGATATCGGTGTGAACGCTGTACAGCACGATAATTCGAGTGAAATCCTGTCACAGAATCGCATTATCTTTCAGTGCCTTGATCTGCATGAACAAACACTTCATTAAATGCTGCTGTTAAGTGTAGCAAGAAGGGGTTCACGATTTTGTGAGTGAAGATGTTTATGATGTTATAAACAGGCCTTTGTGAACAAGGAAATAATTATGGTGGAACAGGCCTATTAATGGCCAAGTCTGCTAAAAAGTCAAACACAGCAAATCACTAAATGTCATAATGCTCTAGCAACCAGTGATGTAGCCCTCCTTTTATATGTGCTACAACGAAAAACTGAAGGAACCTGCAAAAAACTATTTCTCATCCTTATGAACACTTAGTGCAAAGAGTGAGTGTGCGTAATCATTAGCATTGCATGGAATCCTATGAAGTGACAATCCGGTGGAAAGAAATTTTGCTACAAACATTGGCATATGAATTCAAGTTCCCCCCATGTCTTGCAGGCAGCTGATACAAAAATGGCCATTGAAGATAGAGTGCATAGCTACCTATTATTTACCTCAAATTGCATACCATCACTTGATGGATGCATGGTTCAGTTGTACATATTTTTCTTTAAACTGATCATCTGTCCTCCTGTTTGGTGTTCAAAGCAGGCCTTTCATTTTGCAAGTGATGGTTCTATAGTATTATTGACAGATTATTGACAGCTGTTTTTTTGCACGTTTCTGTTTAATCTTTGATATATGTTATCTGTATGTGTATTTGTTTTCATTGTGTACTTTATGCAATACCTAATATTCTGTAGAGGAGCCATCTGTTTATATCAGCTTGGCACAAACCCCCCCTTTACGGTCAAATGAGGCGCGGGATCCCCTTTACGGTTACCCGTCGTCCCTCTGTGAGGTTTGAGAACACATTTAAGAGCTAGGCCGGTCAACCCGTGAATTATGTGTGTGGGTGTGTGATTGAGGAATAAGTTCAAATAAAGGTCGCTTTCTTTTACAAACAATTGTCTGTTTATATATAGTAGTCTGAATTACACTGCATATTAATAGAGTACAATAAAAAAAAATAAAATGCCACAACAAGATATTGGTAAAATATTAGTTAAACGATAAGAGAAAAAAACCCGACAATGAACAAAATGCTGCGATAAAAAGAAGACTATAAAGATAACAAAACAAGTATTCTAGATATAATAAAAAAATACTAAGTCAGGTAGAGGTTAACAAAAGCGAAAGTAATGTTCAATTGAACAAAGTCTGTGGCGAAATGGAATTCTCATGGCTTTCTTGTTTGTTGAGGCGTCGAAGGCTGGGCTGCTTGGTAGCGGCGGCCGTACAGGTGAAGAGAGGATGCGTCGGCCGCGGGCCCGAGGAAATACAATACGCTTTCCCGGAGCGCCGCGAGAGTGGCAGGAAGTCTGGTCTGAATCTTCCCAAGCGCACGGGCGTGGGCGTTCCGCCGGTCGGTTATTTCATACACTCGGCTTGTGCGCAGCGCGCGCGTCAAGGACAGGTGGTCGCTGCCCCTGCCGGCGTGCTGAATCTTGCCTTAATTATTACTCTATTGACATTCAAAGTTGTTTCTCTCTTGCCCAGAGGAGCGGCGGGGTCCTGTGAGTTTCGCTCTATATATGAGGCAGAAGCTCCTGCAACTTCCGCTGTATAATAGGTGAGGCAGCTTGTGACATTGCCCCCTACTGAAGATCGAATATTTCCTCGAAATATTCTAGACATCCACGCGCCGAGAGCGACGTTATTGCGCCCCGCAGAGGGGTGCAAAGGGATTAGGTCCGTTCGATGCACTGAAGATTGCTCGTCACTCACTCATTACACGCACCATATACGCACCGATCAGAATCCGCACAGCACCACAACACTGTAGTTCGTCAGTCATGACTTGAGCACAAGTCGCAAGTCGCTGATAACAATCAAGCTAGCACAAATAGACAGGCACATCATGTACGATTTCCATTACACAATGAACACAATGCAGCTAGGTAGTAGGGCAAGCTGAATAACTATTCCAGCCGGCTCATGTAATCTGCTCCCACGTTCTCGCTGCCTTTAATATATACTCGACACGGAAGTTGTATTCCTGAAGCTTAATACTCCAGCGAAGAACGCGTCTGTTCGCAGATTTTGTTTCTTTTATGACCTTCAAATTTGGCATGATGATCCATCTGAACAAGAAACCTTCTCCCGTAAAGGAAGACTTGAAATTTCTCGATTCCCCAAATGAGTGCCAAAGCCTCTTTCTCAGTGGTTGAATAGGCTACCTCTCGAGGAAGCAACTTGAGGCTGCTCGCATAGCAACTGGGTGCAGGATTTCGTCATGCAATTAAAGCAGAACGGCTCCAATACCTCTATCAGAAGCATCCGTTCGCAGGACGAATTCCTTGTCAAAATCTGAAAGTTTCAGTATTGGGGCCTCAGCCAGTTTTTCCCGCAAGTCCTTGAAAGCCCGTTCTTGTTCGGGGCCCCAGCTCACGACTGAAGGTTGACCCTTCCAAACAAAACCAAACCTTCCGAAAATCAATGCATAGCCGATGCGTCCCGTCAGGCTTGCGTACGGCAATCACAGGGGAGTTGTAGGGCGACTCCGATGGCTCAATGATGTCTAATCGGAGCAAGTCGTCCACTTCTGATGCAATTGCGCCTGTCTCAAAGCGTACACGGTAGCGGATATTGTTTTACATTTATCGGCCTGTCGCTCTGTAACTTCAGTTGGCACTCGATCAGCGTGGTCTTTCCCAGAAGGTCCGAAAATATATACCTTCGTACTGTTGCAGATGTTTCTTGACTTCGTTCTGCTCTACGTTGGTCAGTCTCTCGGAAATGTGCACATCCCCGATAGACTGCGTCTTGGAGGGCTTAATAAGCTCTCTCTCTCCAGCGTCTGTGTCTTCTTCTGCCGATATTACACAGCTGCCACGATAGTGTCGTCTTTCCTTTGTTGGTATTTCTTTAGCATGTTGATGTGGGATATTTTTGTGGCTAGGAAGTGCGACTGCATCAGGGTACCGGGTGGCATTGTCCACCATGGTCAGGATGTACCGATTGCCTTGAGTGGAATTCGGGTTGAGTGGGCCAACAATGTCGATCGCCACCCTCGAAACGGGGTCTCGTTGACGGGCGCTCGGACCAAAGGCGCTTGTGTGGTGTGACCCTTTTTGTGCGTTGACATAGATCGCAAGAGGCAACGAACCGCTTAACGTCAGCGTGCATTGCGGGCCAGAAGAATTCTGTCTGAAGCTTCAGTAGGGTTTTCTTCGCGCCTTGATGGCCTCCCATCAACCCATCATGTGCCAGGTTGAGAATAGCTGATCTGTACTTTTGGGGCACAACAACTTGAGTGTACTCCCCACCGGACTCGGCGACGTATTTCCTCTGAAGAACGCCGTTAGCAATGAAAAACTGATGGCTACCTTTTCCCTTCTTCGCTTGTGGCGGGCCCACGCGATCGAAGCACGAGGGCAGGGTCACGTCATTATCTTGCTTTTGAACCAACTCTTCGCGGCATACACTAGGAAGGCCTTGCAGTACTTTAAAGGGACAGAACACTGGAATATAGGTCTCGATTTTTTTCGCCACAGTGGAAAGATTGATGTCTAAAATGTTCAATTCCATAACGGTTTTGTTAGAAAAGCTGTAGAAAATTTTTACCGGAAATTTTTCTATCAATGCGTGCGCCCGTTTTTATGTAATCCGATGCTGCAAACCATGAGCAGCGACCGCAATGACGACTGGTGGTCGACAAAAAAGACGTACCGAAAACAAACATAACTTTCACTCGCCAGACAGTAATCACACTTTTTTTTTTGCGTAGAGTACCGCCCTTTTCAGTTTCACACTCAATACTGTTACGGCACAATAACGCACGCCATCGTCGATGAACGTTTTAGTGGGCACTGTCATTGCTTCATTCACGAAATTGCAAACAATGTGGCGCCATCTATTGGCGAAACCTGAAAGCATACCTTTCGCGGTGCGAAAGCAGGGGTGGTTTTTATTTAAGGACTCACTGGAGAGAGCGCAAAATATAATAAATTTTGGCAAGCACTCCTAGAAGAAAAGAGAACAATGTGCAGTTACGAAAATCAGCGATATTTTGCAGACATGTTCTGCGGATGCGGTGTGCGGACGCGGTCTGCGGACAGAAATCTGTGCGTTTGCCAGCGCTGTGTTAATGTATTTTATGTTATCACTTATACTACTTGAGAATTCATTTAGTGTTCTATCAGTGTGTTGTGTTACCTTGCTAACAAGTTTCCTTATATCTTCTTTGCATGTGTTATTGTATGTAGTTGTATCCCCCCTACAATAATGCCTCATGGGCGCTGTAGCTACTTACAATAAATAAATAAATAAACATAGTGAAGTAATACTTTCGCATTAATAGATCTTCTAGATATAGGGTCTCTAATTCTTGCACTTTTTTTTAAATAATGTGTAAATTTTTTTATCCTACTCTGCAGCTAACATCTGCTGCTCCTTTGTAAATGGGTCCAGGACCTAAGTGCATGAGTTGCTCTCTGAAACATTTAATTTAGCTCTCGAGACTATCTTATATGCTTGAATTGAAATCATTGACTCCAGATTGGACTTTGAAATTAGTTGCAAAATTTTTAACTGCAAAGCCTATTGCAATCTATTATGTTTGGGTGTATTTTTACTAGGGAGCGAAATGCACCAGCTTCCTTTAACATCTTAGCCAGCACACACACAATGCATCATTGAAATGTAGTTTGAATTCCAGTTTTACCATGCATAACAATTGTCCATTCAGTTTGGATGTTCATTAGGAATATCAATTCTAACCCGTAAGATGACCATAACTTAGCAGCCCATAATAAAAATAAATTGCTTGTATACAGAGAGTTAAAACTATGCAGTTGGGACTAAGTACCTATTCCAGCTTGGAGGAATGTATTGGACCTTCGGTTGTCTGTGATGCAACGCTGCATGACTAATCCACTGAGTGCAAAGCCGTTAACCAACAGAGATATCTTTTCACTTCATGTGCGGCACACAAACATTATGCATAAAAGAGGCCACATATGTCACTATTCCATCTTTCTTTACACTTTCTTTCTTTAGCACACTCTAAAACCATTCCTGTAAAAAGCTATAGCTTCTTTTATGCAAAGTGACATGGCAATTATTGTAGCTTGAAACATTTTCAAAACGAAAAAATAAATGCATGAGGCGGCTCACAACCACTGTTTTTTTTTGTAAAACTGTGTTGCTTCATAGGCAGTAACTTGAACAACACTGACAACATTTCTACATTACTTTGAAACAACCTAGGCAAAAATCCTAGCTGATGTAAATGGTTTAAGGAACAAACTTCCAGTTCATACCAGTTGGAAAACAATGGATCCCCAACTGGAATTCAACTGGGATCAACGTTCATGTGTATAAGGTACCCGTTGCATGCGAGCCTTGCTACCTGTTGATGGTTTACAACTCGGAAAGAACACAAAAACGAGGGCACAAGTGCAGATAAGGCGCATGTTTGCAGTCTCCATGACCGGTTGTATTCGTTCCTCTGTATCCCATGAAAGCACTCCATTTCTAACCCCCAATGGCGTAGGTCTGCGACATCCGGGGCAATAACGTGGGGCAACCCCCCCCCTCCCCCCCTTCTTCATGAACACACCTGAGCGCAATACCATCAACTACTTTGTCGTCAAGGCTTTCTTCGATTGGGGAAGTTCGTTTTTCGTATCGCACAACATGGTGCAAGCCGAGGCATTTTTTTAAATTCATTTCTTAACGTAACAAGCATACCCCACAACTGATAATAAGCTATATATTACGAGGGGCATATGTCATATTTTTTCTTTTCTTAAGAAAGGTGCATTTGTGAAGTACTAAGTAGAGGTTTTTGACAGATGAATTTCTAGATTGGGACCACTCAAATAAAAGGGCATATAAAAACCACAAGAATTGAAAACTTTGAGCATGTAGAAATAGTTGGTAACACGCACAGTAACTAAAAAGTGGCAAACTGGCAGATGCGACCAGGATTATAACACGGTGCCATTGTGAACAATTTCGTTCACATCAGGCATAGGGCAGTGCCAGCAAAAGCCTTAGAACTGGCCAATGTGCTGTATTGCAGTTCATATTTTTTATGCTTCCACAAACTCTTCATAAGGACTGTTGAAAGCTTTGAACATGCACAAGACAACTGCAATTACATTGGCCACAGTGACAAAGAATAAAGTAAATACAAATCAGCTAGAATGTTAGACTGAGCGTTCACATGCAAATATGGGCGTAACATTTCGACAGATTTGCCTGTCTGGTTGGGTTGATAGCTTCGGAATACATACTTTAAGGCTTGAGAGGTCCCTCAGTAGAATAAAGAAATCTCTTCACTTCAAGAGGACCAGATAGGTTCTGTTGGTTGGAGAAATTTCAAGTTTTATTTAAATATGGGCGTAGAAATGCCATTTGAGAAGTAAGCATGCTAATAGTGAAAGGACAACTCGAACACACAGAAGAGAACTGAAGTTACAAAAACAAACAAGCAGTCATAATTGAGGCCTTCAACAACTACACTGTAAAATTAAATTTTGCAGAGGGACAAGTGCATAATTAATCCTGACGCACAAATGAAATAAGCATACCCCTCGATCAATTATAGAAATCTCTTGTGTACAAGAAGTGGGAAACACTGAAGTCATCTTGCTTTGAGCAACTAATTTCAGATATTATAAATCTTGTTTTGAAAGCTGGTATTGATCTAAAGAGCTTAAAGCAAAAAAAAAAAAAATCCGACATGCCAACATTTTCATTTTCCGGTCTTTAAGGCTTCAAAGCTGCTACTCGGTTTGTCAAAATCAATGTTTTTTGCCAGCTCACCTACGAGAGATGATAATGCAGGATGTGAAAGCGTGCACTGACCCATCATAGGTCCTTCACAGGACACAACCTCCTCCTCTCACAGGATACAACAGACACTCATATATTAGGAATAGTTGCAGGCTGGGGAGAGGCTCTAGAAAATCTCAATCTGGGGAACTCCAATGCTGCCCAACTGTTGGCCTCTTCTAGTCCAATGCTTGCCACTTTAATTTGAGGTGTCTCCTCAGCCAAGGCATTTCGATGAAATGTGTTCTATCAGACAGCTTGTCGTAGAAAGATGTAAGCTTCGGAATACATACTTTAAGGCTTGAGAGGTCCCTCAGTAGAATAAAGAAATCTCTTCTCTTCAAGAGGACCAGATATGTTCTGCGGCTTCTAAAATCGCTTTTGATTGCAGAGCTCGGCATAAAATCTACCAGTGCAGTCAAGCATCACCCCTTTTATTTTCTTCCTGCAATGAAAACCCTGAACCTCAGACACATTCCCCTACCATACTCTTTTTGAAGTTCTGGGGCCTGTCTACTGATATTCTGAGCTCATTTGATTTTATGAATTTCTGCTCAATAGCCTTGCACACTGTGGCCACACATCATGTTTGAGAAAGAGCTTTAAATCATCCATCTTTGCCACCACTTTGTAAATGTATAGGTGCTTTGTCTGCAAATGAAATTGTGCAGCATTTACTACTTCAGGTACTGCATGCTATAGGTGCAAGCAACATAGAAAAGCAATGGCACAGACTACTGTAGCCTCCATGCAAATAAAAAAGGTACCAATGAGCAGTGATGCCTTGCTAACAGAATACATTTAGTCTCAAAGTGGTCTTCAGCAGCGGAGTGATAGTTGGGGTCGTCAGGTTTGATTTCATGATGGTCTGACTTGTATCTCTCATTTTAACAATAACCTTCTCTTACAGCAACAAAAGAGAGAAAGGATTCTCTTGAGGAAAAGAACTTAAGGCCCACAGTATTGCAGCATGTGAATTGTCTTGCATATATTTCTCTAACTGCACTCTTTGCATTACCACCCTCTCCCCCCCCCCCCCATTCCCAGCCACACTTTCCTGAGCACTGCACCCAGTGCAGTCCTCACACCCCTATAGGGACAGCAAGGTTTCTAACCCCTCCTTTATGCTAAAAAAATGCCTTTTTATATCCTGAAAAGCAATCCCACAATGTCTGGACAGCCCGAAATTCAGCAAATACTCGTTTTACTCATCTTTGCACCTTAGTAATGTATAAGAATTTTTTTTTTTTTGCTGTTGACATATTAGTTGCATAAAAGATGGCATATGCCCAGAACATTTTGTTAAAAATTGGCTATAGTGCATGCTACCTTTCTCTTTCATAAGTCTTTTGCAAACTGAAGTGGTGGACCACATTAACTTTTTCTTCATTGCATTATGCCATCATTGTGCAATTAAAAAAGTGTCCACTTAGATATATTCACAAGTGCTGTTTGATAAATAATTGTTTTTAAACTCTGAGGTTGTGTGAAAGAGATACTAAATGGAAGGAAAAATAGTGTAGCACATATATAACTTTATATGTGTTTGTAAGTGTAAGGTATAGCTAAATAAGAATGTAAAGAATTTCTGGACTGCAAGCAATCAATGTAACGAATGACAAACATTTACTCAAGGCAATGAAAGTTATTAAAGCATTTCAATGTTTTTATGAACGAAAATAAATGCAGTGTTTGAATATATAACAAACAAATTTGTGATGGCAGTCAGCAGTCTGTTTCAGGCTACAGGTCCAGTTAAAATCACAATTGACACATATGACGGATGCAAAACTTGTTGCCGTGAAAGAAATGCAGAAGACGTAATACGCTGTTTATTACATATTAGACATGCGAAGGCATGACAAGCTGAAATGGTCCATGCGTTGCATTAGAACAAGCACTAAGTCATTAAAAGATGCATGCATCACATGGATCTCAATTTGACAGCAAACATATGCTGACACTTACAAAACATACAATGCCATTACTCTTCATGTGATATACGATGCAATATTTTCATGTTTTCTAAAGGCTACGCATAGTTCTGTACTATTTAAAAAGTACACATCTTATAATGCTCCTATAGTTACCCATATATAACATGACCTTAGTAACAATGTGCAACATTTCTTCTTGTTAGCCTGAAATCCTGAGGCTGAATGTTCTGAAATCCGGTTGTATTAATTGCGACTTTATGATATGCTCCATCAACTTTATTTGAGGTATGAAGGCATTATGCTCCAAGTGCAAGATGGGGATTTGCTTTATTAAACTTCATCTAAAACAAGCCCTGATCAATGTGAAATGACTTACATAGTTTTATAATAATCATAGCCCAAATGAGAATAGGATATTCATTAGGCACCTAATTGTTTTTAACAACAGGGTAACCAAAACAGTGAGAGGTCATCCTTTAATACTACAGCTTATTTAGTTTTTTTTTTCCTAATCAACATATCACTCCCAGCATCACAATTCTGACCTAAAAAATTTGTAGAGTCGAATGACCTAGTACGTATCTCTATTCCCTTTGTCCTCAAAGCTTTTTTTTTTTTTTTGCCCCCTACAGTCATGGACTAGCTAGCTATTGCAGCTAGGATGTGCTTATAATAGCGCCGGCGCCGCGGTGTTGCCGGCCGGCATCATATGCACTCGCCGGCGCATTAGTTTGGAGTGAGGAAATTAGGCCCTTTTTAGCCAATAAGAGCGGTCACCGAGCGCATTTCTGGTTAAAACAGTTCATAATGAACTATTTCGCTTAGAAAAAGACCGAATTATATCGGGACGCGTGGCAACGGGACGGACGACCGTTGCCGACAGCCTGCGCGCCTGAAAGACGTCGCACCGAGAAAGCTATTTTGCAAGGAGACGTTTTGCAAATATATACGAAATGTGCAGAAGAGCGGAATCACCGCAAACATGGTGTGCAGTTGTACTGGAAAATTCGCCCGGCCGGCCTACGAACAGGTCACACTGCGTTGGCGAACCTCGATTGTTTTTGTCGCCGAAAGGTCTCACACAGATCTAGATAAAGGAAAAGCAATTGAACTGTGATTTCCCCGGCAATTCGTGTGGTGTGACAAGGTGGTTCGGAAACCTCTTCGCGGCTCGAAGCGTGCATATGTTATTTGACATCGCTGCCGTTTCCACGGTGTCCGCACTGCATGCAAGCTAGGCCTCGTGCCTCTCCGCCGACGGCCATCGGCTGGGCAGCTGCCGTTTGCTTAGGGCGCGCTGCCAACGCCGCCGGCCATGCCGCCGGGTCGCGCTCGGGTGCTCTGGAAAGCATGGGGAATCCAGGGACAGTCTAGGGAAAACACGTGCGCCCTACATCCGGACATGACATCATAAAATATCACGTGACCAATGACTTTGTTTGTGACGTCATATATGACGTCACAAATTTTGGACCAATCAGCGTTTCCAGCCGAGCTACCCCTAAACGCTTGTTCCTGCGCTGCCCAGGGGGCGCGCTTAAAATCATACACCTAGGGTGCCTCGATACCAGCGCCGCCGTACAGGGTGGTGACACCCTTTGGCATGCCCCGCGCCGCCGCTTTCGCCGCACTCGCCATCTTGGGGCAAGTCGCTTCGGGCCGATGCTGTGGAATGTCCGAAGCGGTTGTGCCGTGCGCTGGGTGCTGGGCGATTGAACTGTGTTCAGTCGCGAAAACTAGCATGCCAGACTGTTGCGTTCCATTGTGTGCTGGCTCAGCAAAAAAAGAAAAAAAAAGAGCCAGATGTTTTCGTTCTCCATGGGATAAGACACGGAGAAATGTATGGGACGCGAAAGTGAAGCATGAAGACTGCGAAGTAAGCCACAATACCTGTGCTTCTTTTATGCATTCATAAAAAATTTTTTGAGCGAATAGGTGCATTTCAATCGTGTAAAAAGGTCTAGCGCAGACACAGACCACTAGAAAGATGACAAAAACACACACAAGCGCTTGCCTATGTGCGCGTGTCGTCTTTCTTGCGGTCTGTATCTGTTTATACGAAAGCGCTTTAAAAGATATTTTTGTACTCGTCTAACGCAGTTACGCACTTCTGTTTGGAATGACATTATCTCACGCTGCTTCACCCATCTGCTTGTAATCACAAAACTTTGTGCGGTTTTTGGCTTCCCCATCTAGCATTGCGCGCAACAGATTTTGGTCTGCCTTTTTCAACGTTGAAGCAGGTCGAAGCATCGCATTTCCTGGCATCGGGAGTAGGCGCACTGTGTTTTTTAAGTGTAAATTTTGAATTTTAAGCGTACGTGAGGGCTTATAAATTATAGTCACTCGGGGAAATTTAGTGTAACTTTCAGTGAGTGACACTCGACTTTCATACGCGTAGTGTCACACAATAATATCTGTTGTTGAGGATCTGCCTTCATAGCCGCACCAAGAACATGTGGAGAAGGTCGAGCCTGGTATTTGTCAAAGGAATGCACCATTGTGCCCTTTCGATCACTCCCCTTTATACTCGATCTTGAAAGCTGGTGGCAACCGCCGAGGCTTCAGATTCACACAGATTACATTCCCTCTGTCCTTGCCGGGAAATAATACAATGGAGAGCGACGGATGGCATGTCATCTCGCGACAGAGTAGGAAGTGAAACGCAGTTTGTAACAATTATTTTGGTCGCAAAAAAAAAACAAAAAACAAAAAAAAAACCACCAAGTTGGCCGCGCTGGAATTTGGCAAGTGGGCTTATATCTAGTACAACATTTCGCGAGACAGAGATAACAGATCTTCTGAAGCTGTTCTTTTTTAATTATACACAGGAGCAGTTTTACGCGAGATTTTTGAGACTCGCAATAGTATAAAAAGTTGGGTTCTCATGATAATTAGGTCGTTTTAAGCATATGATTGGCAGCTCGACAAGTCTCAAAGAAGCTGCTCTCGTGAGCTGGAAGGTGTAGCGGCATCATCTTGTGAAAGCGGTCGTGAGGAAGCAAGGTTCTTGTGTAGTACAAAAGTTCATCCCGAATGCAGCTTTACCTTCCCTGTATAATAATTACTCATCGCGAGGCGATGTTCACACCCTGTTGTCCCCGCAAGTACTCGTCTGAGGTTAAGCCAAATTTAGGTAAAGCTAAATTTG
Source organism: Amblyomma maculatum (assembly GCF_055883805.1). Classification (NCBI taxonomy): domain Eukaryota; kingdom Metazoa; phylum Arthropoda; class Arachnida; order Ixodida; family Ixodidae; genus Amblyomma; species Amblyomma maculatum. The sequence continues at coordinate 273,035,644 of NC_139344.1, read as the reverse complement.
ACCGCCTGACACCCGAATTAGTGCTGTCGCTTGTTTGGCATCCATGGAAAAATTTTGCGATCATACATGTAAACATCGCATTGCTTCCATAATGTTTTTATTATTTCATTCATTTGCGCGCGCACTACAAAATACGCAAAATGACTGTTTCGTCGCCAATCTCATTTCAGCGCCAGTTCGAGGGCAAACACAGTGTATAGACGGTGGCTCCTCAAGTCAACAGCTGTCCCGACATTGTTTGATTGCGTGTAAAAATTTATCGAACAAAACGACATCTTCCATTTGAAGAGTCGAGTAAAATCCTATAAATGCCTTATCGAACAAACCGTTCCGATTCCAGTGGTTGATTGCGCGGAATACCCAAAGCTTATGAACGGACTGTTAGAGCGGTTTGGGACGATGCGCTTGCGCATTTACTTCAGTTGGCCAAGTCAGCCAGAAAAATCGAATGATGGGTACGGCAGCAAAACTGTAGCTGGCGCCACCTTTTATTAAAAGATGTCTCCGAGGCGTGCATCCAAAATCAGCTTCAAAGCCTTAATGAGGATTGTTTTGGAATAAAACGCCGTGTGCATCAGCATGTGACACGGGTCAAAGGTTGATTTACGCATCGTTTTTTTGCTGTGGCTTTTCTACGATTCACGATGGGCCATTGCGATACAAATTATTTTCGATATACGGCTCCCTCAAAACGTACAGATGGTTGTTGATCTATAGCAATCGACTCAACCGAGTTCTATGCACCTCATAAACTCATTCATGTCCGGCAGTGCAAAATGCATTGCTGTATAAAACAGCCAGTCGTCAAATTAACCGCATTTGAACATCCGAGACGACGAAAGAGTAAATGCTTACCATCTGCACTTTGATCATTTCCTCTTAAACCATGCATGCTAGCAAGAAGTAGTTGCTTTTACTTTTTTTTTTCGAGCAAAAAAGCGCTCAGGATTGCGAGTATGTGTGTAAAAACGGTACACAGCCGAGCCTGCTAGCGCAAGCGCGTGCTAAATAAGAAATCGGGCCGCAGCTCCATAGCCCGCCGTATCTTGGCTTGCCCCAACATGGCGCCGTCGAAGGCGGTGTCTCCACCCTGTACGGCGGCGCGCTACATCGAGGCACCCTACATACACCCAGTGCCACTTGGTTTCAAAATGAGGAAGCGTATAGTAGGACGGAGTACGCCGCTCGTCGTTCCGTGGCTACGCCCTTCGGCGGATTGAGAGCTTTCTATTTCGTGCGTAATACTTTTATCGCAGAGTTAATGCTTTGAAGAACTTGGAATTTCCTTTTTGATTAAATTAAAGGCACAACCTGACCTCCTCAGCTGCCTGCCAACTTGGCTACGAACCACGCTGCCGTTGTAATATTTGAGCTATAATGTCGCTACCCGCAGGTTTGAAACGGTTCTCGTGAGTTCAGTCTTTCTTTTCTTTTTCTTGTTATGGGGCATTTGCAAAGTTGAGCTACCTTGCACTGTGAAGTACGTGCGCGCTTTCTGGCAAATAAGATTCTCCTGTGTTGAAGCATCGCTAGTGGAGGGTAAATATATCACAGCAAAATTAAACGACCGCCCTGCTATAATGTTATGCGACCACGCCACTTCGTCGGCTACGCGTTCCCCGGTAACATTCGCCAGGATTTGGAAATACGGAGCGCGTTAAGCGCATTGAACGCGTGCATGTACTTACCAATTGCCCTTTTGAGAAACAGTAATGATTCAACAGCTTCATGATGAGAAAATTTGTCGATCAATAACATGTCTCGTGTGTCACGAGGCACTTAATTTTAGGTACTTATTTAAGGCAAGGCTGTTGAACGCATTATAGAGAAACTAATGCCTGCAGTCACGTTTCGATACTTGCCTGTTAACGACAGCGAACGACTAGCAATTGATGGTTTAAGTGTATTTTGCACATTCTTCGAAGCGAATAACACCCGCTGCGAAGCATGGATCTAAAAGGTTCACACTGCTAGGACTGAAAATAGTTAAGTGGCCACAATCGTTCCATTCATAAATGTTGAGTGGAAATTATCGGTGCCCTACAATGCTAGAGTGTGGTGGAGAGTTGCAATACCTTAAATCTCTTTAGTCTAAACCCGCGCTCTCTATCTGAAGAGACAAGTTTGAACTGAATCGAAGGGTGGTGTTAGTATCGGTGAAGAGTAATAAAAAAAAAAATCTGCGCGCAAACTTTAAACAACAAAGTTGCTACACTTTGCTCCCTGCACAGAATGAAAATTTCAGCAGGCAATAAATTGACGTACCACCCGCCCCCACCTCCCCCAGCCACCCCGTGCGCCGACTGCGACTAGAGATCGGCGTATTTAGACCCGATACGCCGATCTCGGTCGATTTCGATAGGAAGATCGATATATTTCATGCCCAAATAAAAAACTCGAGCAATCATGGTGACTTATTAGCATACGTGCCATACAACAATAATTCATCCTGAAGAAGCTAGATCGTACGGCGTGATATTTACAATACGCAAGTTGTTCTGGATTGACCATGAAGACTATCTACCTATAGATTTGTACGTGTGCTATAATTGCACGAATGTTTTCAGCGATACGTCAGCCGTCAAACTAAAATATTCAACTTAAACGCAAAAAGTGCTTTCTGTGCTTCTGAAGCTATACATCTTTTATTCGAAGTAAACAACGAATAAATTATTTCTCTAATTGGAGAGTTGTTTTTAAAACCCGGCTCACTTACTCACCCACTGGAAAGTTTTTGAAGGGATACTAGGGATTTGCGACAGTCTAAATCAGGAAGCCTGAAAGCATGCCGGTTATGGCTTTACCCGACTCCTTGCACTTCCGACAAAATACTGCGTATTCGGTTAGGTGGTTAACTCTCTCAGTTTTTCATCTATAGATGATCGCAATACGCACACCAGAATGCCACTTACTTTCAGCCTTTGTCGACGTTGAGTTGCCGTCCATCTTGTAACGGCCCCACTCAAGTGCCAACGCTCAACGATCCGATGCTCGCGCGTGAACCTCAAGCTCAGGTCCGCTCTAAAAGGCGCCCTTCACAACACGTTACCATCGGACTGCGCAAATGATAAAAGCGAATAAACAAAACTTTATATGTACGCTATGGCAGGCGAAGCCACGTTATGAAGCGTAATAAGTAGCGCTCAAACGAGAAACTCAACAATCATCCGTACTCATCCAGTCTCCTGAATCCAGCTGAGTTCTACCGTCACTGTGGCTTGTGCGACTGCGGTGGAATATGGAATACAGGGCAATATTTTTATCGTAACCGAGTGCTTCTAAACGCAGCAGCATGCTTTTGGTTTCGTGGTAAATTAGCCGCTCTTCAGCGCTTCGAGCCGCGACAGTCTCAGCCGTCCTACCAAGATAGTGGCGCGATGCCCACTAGACGGCGCTGGCGGTACGCAAAAAACTCCAGCGCCGGTTCCCTATACTGAAAGTACTTGGGTTTCTCCGCTAGATAGCGCCTCGGTTGTTTTTATGCGATTTTAAATGACAAATTTAAATTGTAAAGCCTTTTTATTTGATATTGTAGTGCTCGATCTGTACTATATGAGGCAAGATCTTTTCATCTCCACCATAATCTCATGACATATTTTGCCACTGTTCTGTCCCTTTAAGTTTCTTCAGCGTTTTGTCCTTGCACGCCTGTCCTTGCTCTAGTCACTACCGGGCAAGCTTCAGTGACATCCGAAATGGGTGCGATGCTCTCGGTGTCAGGCGCTAACTCCAACTTTTACTTCAGTGGACTTCGTAGTCTCGCTTTCTGTTGTTTTGTGCCAGTTTGGATCGGGGTCGTCTGCTGGCCTAGCACCTTCCACATTTCCCAGCACCAAATCGTACAAGGGATTTTCCATACACTTAGAGAGAAGTCGTCCCTTAAGTACGGGGTGCCGACATCGACCCAAGCTTCTGTGAGCATTAGGACTGAGCGGTCAAGTAGGTAAACTGGAGACTTCGTATCGGTGGTATCTTCATTCCGTACTAAGTCCTTCCTTACTACCACCGTGTTGCAGCCTGTGTGTCTCTCAGGACTCGGACTGTCCGGCCCCCAATCATGCCGGCTACGACAGGTAAGCATTCCCTGACTGCGCATTCTTTACTGGTGAAACCAGCGTTGATGATGGGAGTTAAATATCAGGTTCTTTCTTCTTCTTCTTTTCTTCAAATTTTCATTCCTCTCCCGATTAACCTGGACCGGAATTCACTCTAATTGCAGAATACAGAATTTATTCACACTATATACAAATTGCAGCACAACTTCACTTTAGTCAGGGTGCGGCCTCTCGTCACGGCACCCGAAACGAGTCTCCCTTTTTTGCCGCGTCGATCGGACTCCTCGGAGCTTCTCCCCCTCTCCGGGTTCTCCTCTTCCCTCGTCTTCCGGCGTCATCGTATCAGCAAGCTCCCGCCGAATTCCTGGAAAACAACTCGCAGGCACGGCTGGGGGTGGTTGAGGGAGGATCGGGTGTCCTCTCGGGAGCGACGCTTTTCTTCGGCCGACATCGCTGGCCGTCCGTGCGGCGCCAGCCCGCCGACTTCCTCCCAAGTTCGGACCTTTCACAGGGAGGCGTTAGCCACGGCCGCTCCGTTTGCACGCACACACATACACACAGAATGTAAGATGGAGTCCAAAGACAGACTCCGCCCGCACCACACACAAACGTAAACACACACACGTCGCAGTCTTTCCATTCGTTCGGTTTTTTTTTCTGTCCACGATCAGGGCGCGCACTTAGCACCTCCACCGCCACTGTGATGCATGACTTCTTGGAACGCGTCACATCTCACACAACACCAGTGCGCGGCTGATGTCCGTTAGCCCCCTCTGGCGCACCATGACAACAGAAACAAACATAAAAATTTAAACAAAAGGGCCCTCGCTCCCTCTGAGCAACGGAGCTGGTGTACAAGCGTCGGCAGCGCGTCAGGCCAAGCGCGGGATGCCTCCGACCCCCTGCGGCGGAGGGCGGTCAGTCGGTTCCGTCGTCTCCAAGGTCGCGCCCCTTCTGGCAATTTGGTGTTTCCGCGTCCTGCTCTTTGTCCACGCACCGGACTTCATTCGTCGCTCGCAAAATCTCCGATCGAAGCGCTTTTTGCCCACGTTTCTTTCTGTCGAGCGGGATGCGCGCTTCTTCCTTTGACGAAAATCTCTGCCAGCCTTGTGACCGGCCCGCACGCAGTCAATCGAGGCCCGCCCCATTTTTACCCGGTGCGACTGCCGTGCTGCCCGCGGATCGCGCGATTGACGTGCGACTTTATCTCCCTTTTCAAGCAAAATTTCTGCAGCAGCCTCACCGTGAACGCACGCGCTCGAGCTGTCCTCCGTTTCGTTCGACGTACCGCTGCCAGTTAGCTCACGCATGAATCCGTTGAATTCTGCAGCCCTGTCATGCGCGCAGTGCCCTCTTTCTGCACTGTCGCCATCGTCTGGCTCTGCTGCGATGACCGTTACAGCCACATCTGCCTGAGCACATAGCTCACCGTCGTCACAACCCGCATCCCGAGCTGTCATTCCTACGCGCACCACGGGTGTCGCTTCTACCCTCTCCGGATTTGTGACATTCTCAACAGCATCTCCCTCGGATGCCGGCGTGCTGTTCTGAGCATCGAGAAGCGCAGTGTCAACCGTGTTTACGTCTGTTTCTTTTGTTTCTCCAGAACGCACCTCAAACACCTCAGCAACTGCCTCCTCCTTCTCAACCTCGGCCTCATTGTCGCCTTTCGATTCTACCAGGCTGCGGCCAAAACTTTCCGCTCTCTGACCTTCTTCGAGACTCTCCGCAATGCCCGTCCCCTTGTCTGGACTCGCCGCTTGTTTCTTGCCGGCCGCCGCTGCCCTGACAGCTTCCTCGTACTGGAAATCCACAGCTGCCAATTTCATTTCTGCAATCTTTAGTTTCAATTTCAACCGCGCCATCTCGTCGGCAAACGGCAACCCCGAGCCTACGCTGACACCCCCTACCTTTGCGCCCACCACCAGCTCTACCTGCCCATCTCCAGCACCCCGGCCCCATCCTTCCCCGCTACAGTCCCGCAAACTATGCCCCACAGTTGTCATAGTGCGCCGCGGAAGAGGGACCTACAAGACACCAACCTGTGTCGTGCTCCGAAGATGGCTTGGCCCGCTGGCCAGCGCCCGAGGTTCATGGCTCAGCCCTGGCTCCTTTGCTGTCTTGCCTCCGTCGATCCGATGGCCGGTCCGCTTCAAATCGGAAGATCCTTGCCGACTGCGCCAGTTAAATATCAGGTTCTTCTTTTCTTGTTTTCTTCTAATTTCACTCCTCTCCCGATTACATGGACCAATCAATCTAATTGCAGAATACAGAATTTATTTACACTATATACACATTGCAGCACAACTTCAGTCAGGGTGCGGCCTCTCGTCACGGCACCCGAAACGAGTCTCCCGTTTGCCGCGTCGCTCGGATTCCTCGAAGCTTCTCCCCCTCTTCCAGTTCTGCTCTTCCCTCGTCTTCCAGCGTCATCGTATCAGCAAGCTACCGCCGAATTCCTGGAAAACAACTCGCAGGCACGGCTGGGGGTGGTTGAGGGAGGATCGGGTGTCCTCTCGGGAGCGACGCTTTTCTTCGGCCGACATCGCTGGCCGTCCGTGCGGCGCCAGCCCGCCGACTTCCTCCCAAGTTCGGACCTTTCACAGGGAGGCGTTAGCCACGGCCGCTCCGTTTGCACGCACACACATACACACAGAATGTAAGATGGAGTCCAAAGACAGACTCCGGCCGCACCACACATAAACGTAAACACACACACGTCGCAGTCTTTCCATTCGTTCGCTTTTTTTTTGTTCTGTCCACGATCAGGGCGCGCACTTAACAACGGGGATCTTCCCTCTGTCCTTAATGGTCCACGGAAACGGCCCCCAAGAAACCACTGATAAACGTGTTCAGTGTGTAGAACACATCCTTTTGAGCATACGCAAAGTATAACTCCTTGGAACAAAGCCAGCGATTTATTATTAATTTTTAAAAACAGCGTTTTTTGAAATTTGCGGGCAGAGAGAATGTCGCTTGGCGGTGTCGCATGGAACTATTTCCAAGTCCCGTGACGTCACGGGTCGGTTGACTGGCAAGGCTTGCTAGAAGCTGCCATTCGCTGCGGTCACTGCAACCATGACGTCACGGACACACTTCCGGTAGCTGCGAAAGTTGTCTGCTCGTGCGCTGCTCGAACTCTGTGCGGGCTGTTACACAGCTCGCCGCCCTTATCGGTTAGGTGGCCATTGCCCATTAAGTGCAACAACCGAAGCGACGCAGGGATCGGCAGTACGAAGCTGCATTTACAAATATCTTATTTATATAACGTGGTTTCAGGAGTATCGGAGTGTCGTCCGACGAGGCGTCAACAGCACGGTCAAGCACCGCACGATGGCAGCACCTCCTCGACCGCCGTAAACACCGTAAACACCGCCGCTGTGGTCTCTCCTCCCGCATACCGTTCGCGAACGACACGGCGGATCGTTAGCACCGATGTCCGAAATAAAGCGTGCTAAAATTTGTTGGCGTCTGGAATACTGAGCCGAATATCAAGTATGACGCCCTCGTGAGGGTCGCTGACCAGCAGCAAATTGCTGGTAAGAGCGATAGCCGTGATACAAGCTAGTTTCTGCTCAAGCCAGCTGCCGCTGGTGCATTTCGGCTGATCCGATCTGCTCGTACTAGCTCTGCGATTAATGCGTCGGCAGAGTTAATCCTATAATTATTTTACTATGACAGGATAGGAATCACTATAAGGCAGTTTCATAAGTAGACGATTTACGGCAGCGTTGATCATGTTCCAAAGCGTCGACCGCCGCGGCTTCGAAGCGAAACAATGTAGGCCTAGGGACGGTCACGCACGGCGCCGGCGTTCGCCGCGCTCGCACGTTCCACCCCCGCGGTAATTGTGTAACGTACCTCAGCCTGCTAGCGGCATCCCGTGCTGCAAGCGTTGCAAACTGGTGTACTTTCATAGCTAAGGCCGCGTATTTTTTGACGTTCTGCTCAGCAACAAGCCGTTCAAACGATACTGTAGGCAAGACAAAGCTTCAGTACGCAGTCGCTGCGCTGTCAGCCGTAATTGAAGACGTCGGGCGGCACCATAATGTATACATCGATCTTTAAACGTGATAAAGTGGGCAAATGAATAACTTTGTGAAGCAGACCCGCTCGTACGTTTCGCGCGCTCGGGCGCCGACGAGTAGCTTCCGTCAACAGACGCCGTCATAACCTCGGTTAACGACGCAAACCGAGGTCGTCAAGCTCGGTTTGCGGTAACCGCGGTTAGTGGTGCAACCATGGTTCGGTCCGCCGTGTAACATAGGATAACCACGGTTTCGCGGTTACACTAACCGTCGCTGCGCGAACTGGCGAACTCCTCAGGCATGTGCGAGCGAGGACGGGTTGGCGCGAGTACGCCAGCGAGCGAGCGCACGGCAACCGGAAGTTCGTCGAAGTGACGTATGTCTGGGCGGAGCTTTGAACTTTGCTTGTATTCTTTGTTTTTTTATGGCTCCCTTCGGCGTACGAGTTGAGAGGGAAAATTGGAAGGGTCATTTTTAATCGCCGATATCTCTGGTGTTGCAGAAGCTAGATCGAAAATTTTTGCGGGAGAATGATGGGTGGTTCAATAACTATCAGTGTTCTGGCGTTGTTTACCCTTCTTTGTGACCCCTTTCAGGGGACCTTTAAGTTCGAGGTATTCGTTCTCAACGCATACTGCAGCGGACTCCCGATTTTCTTTGTTTTGGGGCCCCATTTGCCAAGCATCTCCAGCTTGGATGACCTGGCTTGCCGCATTTGCGGCATTTCTTGGGCGGCCCGATCCGTCGGAGGTGGCGGCCCGGCAATTTTCGGGGCGGTGTCCCGTGCGTCAACAAATAAAACATTTCTTTTCATCGCGGCTCTTCTCGTCCGATGATTGAAGTAGATTTTCTTTTCTCTCAGGAGTGCAAACTGCTGGGCTAGTTAGTTCATATTGCATAGAAAGGGAACCAGCGAATACAGACGCCAGACAAGAACAAAGAGAAGGCACGCACGACAACTCTGCACTTAAAACTGATTTACTCTGATGAAGAAGTGCTCATTTTAAAATAACTTCCTGCCTGCGCACACATTCTACAGGCAATACACTTCGCGCACCACATGGTAAAATGGCTACTATAATGATAAAAACTTGCACTCCTTTTCGGTGATAATCACGGACGGCTCACTGACGCATTTCTGCTTATTCTTTCTGATCAGGAAAGCTTCCAATAGCTCACGCTCACGTTTAGATTCCCCCCGACCGATAATGCTGGCAGTGCGAAAACTAGGAGAACATTTGCAGTCCTTGACATGCAAGGCTAAATTGCTGCCTGTGCCCAAAGTTGTGCGATGTTGCCTCAGGCACTCATTCAAGCATGCTCTGGTTTGGCCTATGTAGATTTTCCCGCATGACAACAGGATTGAATACACCACGCCCACTGCGCACGTGGTGAACATAGTCTGGTGTTTTGTCTTGCAAACACCAGTTCTGCGCAGGTCTGCAGAGATTTGGGCGCACAAACCGGACAGTTTGCAGGGAGCAGAAAATGCCATAGTGGCACCAAACTTCTGAGCCACTTTTTTCAAACCATGTTAAGTCTTGTGGAAGCAAGGAATGACTTCCAACTTTCTTGATTCCACTTCTACTGGCCTGGCAGCCTTCGAAGATAATTTCAGTTTTTTCCCCAAGGATTCCCCCACCGCCAGCAAAACCGAGGGAGGAAACCCAGAACATTGTAGGCGTTCAACCTGCCAGACTTTGTTGCATCACATGAGGGCAACTCTTCTTTAAGGCATTTAAAAAACAAAAGTTTGCAATGGTGCGCTTCACTAACTTAGAATGGGCCGAATCATACGGCAAAAGTGCCTTCTTAGACCTGGGCGCATATTTCCAGAACACGCGTTGATTGGGTAAAAAAGTAAATTCTAAATCCACGAACCTAATGGTCTTGTCAAAAGGAACCTCATTCGTAAAAACCAAGTTCTTAAATGGTGCCAGTACTCCCCGAAATCGGGTGGCCGGCGCCGTGGGGTTTTGCTCCAAGGCGCCGCCGGTCCGGCGAGCGGCGGACTCCGCCCCACGAAAGACGGACCAGTGAGCGCGCTCGCTTCTCTCACGTGACTCTACGTCACGGCTTGCGTGTCGCGACCGAGCGAGCGCTGGCGGAGCGGCCGCGCGGCCATCGCGGGCTCGCATGCAGACGGCGGTGCGCGAACACAGAGAGAGAGAGAGAGAGAGAGAGAGAAAAGCGGGGGTTGCCCTCCTGTTTAGTGCCCCGCGAAGCGCGCGCTGACAAGAGACAACAGATGCCGTTTCTTTTTTTTTTCTTTTCATTTTTCAATGCACCGGGTGTCGCAGCTAAACACGACCTCCTGCAAAACTTTACGATATTTCAGTTGTATGTTTGAATGGGTGTATCAAAAGAAATCTTGCAAGTTCTGGCGACCCATTCCTTTATTGATGACAGAGTTATTATATATGTTCCTATAGATTTCTTCGATTTCGCTGACTGCCATGAATAATATTATAGATGTGCGCATTTATGCTGAGCTTGGATACTGGCTTGATATATATCCGTACCCATTTGTTGTTCCGTAGTACGTGCGGTGTTTGTACTGAGGCTGACATAAGAAGGCGTTCCAACTCTGAACTGCTGCGAGAAGTCGCGACACTAAAAGTGGAATATAAGAGGCGGGTAATTTTTTTGTTTTATCTGAGATGCTGAGGTAACACTATGTTCAAGTAGTAGATTTGGAATTTTACTCCCTTTCATTTTGGAGCTACGCAAACGGTACCTCGTTGCAAATAGTTAATCTGGTAGTTTTTTTCGCCAACCTAAGTCGATCCAAACGCAGAACAGGTTCATGACAAATTGAAATCATGTAAAGCATGTGGCTCACAAGTTGAGCTAAGAGCCATTATGTAGACACAACCAGAACCAAAAACAAGTACGGAGTGGCAAACAAGGCTCGAGGCAGTAAAGATTTGGATGGACGGAAAACCTGCTGGCTAGGCAGGCGAAGAAGTCAAAACGACTGCCGCACAGGTGAAGAAGGGAAAGGAAGAGGTAATGGGCGAAGTGAGGAAAGGAGCAGAGGAGAAAACTGAACAAAGAAAAGAGAGAGAGAAAAAAAAATGCAAACAGCGGGTAAATGGCGCGGCAAGAAAACTTCGTCAAGGGGAGGAGGTCTAAGAAAGCAAGTAAAGAAAAAGCATATCAATGGGGAAAAGAAATGTAAGAAAAGGTCGCAATCTCCCCGCAAGACAGAGATCCCTTTAAAAATAAAAAAAGAAAAAAAAACCTGTGACGAAACTGCGTTTCAAGAGGAAGCCACCGCTTTTGAAGCCGCATTGCTTGCACTGGCAGGTGATAGCGAAATATTAAGCGCTACCTTAATATCACGAATGGTGGTATCGACAGGAACGTTTCATTGCTGGTGAACAATGCTTATATTGATAGCAGTCTTGAGTTGCGTGGAGTTTCGTACCGCTACTGAAGCACCAAAGCACAAGAGGCTAACAAAAAATGCCGATTTTATTTAATTTTGCAATATGCAGGACGTCACAGCTAACCTCGACTTCCGACAGATTTGCGTGAAATATTATTTCAGTCGGCGCCATTCTAACTTGATTTTTTAATGCTTGTATCAAAACCATCTTGCCATGTCGTCGCGAACAATTCTTTTATTGATAGAATAGTTCATTACGTTTTCTGTGATTGTGCTGATTGCGAAGAATAATTTTATTGGAGTGAGCATAACTTTCTGCGGTTTAATACATGCTTGCTATAATTATACTCATCTGTTTTGGCGCAGTACATGTGGTGTTTGTACTGTTACCAAAGCTGAGATGAAAACGCTTTCTAGCTCCAAACTGCTGCTAGAGCACGTGAGACAGCACGCTTCTTCCCCCCCCCCCCCCCCCCCCGTACAGATGCGGAGTACACGACTTCCACCGCTGCAGAGAGGGCAGCCGCCCTCAGTATTTTTTTTTTCTTGCAGGAGAAAAAAAAAGCGCTCTGACGTAGAGTCACGTGGGAGCGGTGAAGCCCCGCCCGAACAGGTTTGACGGCGTCCGGCGGCCCTTTATGTTTGAACATCGCGTCGTTCCATCCGTCGTGCGGTGTCCCCCGCCGGTGCCGCCGCGACGGAGAGGAGCACCGGCTGTGAGAATGAGGCCTCACGCTTGCGGGAGGAAGCGTTGGGCGGCCGATTTCATGGCGCTGAAATGGCCGAAATACTCGCTGCTTTGACCGGCGCTACGTACGCTGCGACCGCGTCCGCTGTCGCACATGACGGAGGCGAATTGTAACAGTGTGAAACGAGTATTCAGCCATTCTTTTAACGGAGGAGTCTCACGGCGTTGCATGGAAAGCTAACAAGTTCCGCTGAACGCTCACGGGAACTCGTCAAGTTTCAAGAGGCTGCATCCAAGTTTACTGGTGACATTATTGCCCGGAAGGTTCTAAGGAAAACAATATAAAGCAAATAAAGAATAGAAAAGTGAGAAAACATTATTTTAAGCTTTGTGTCGCATCATACCCTATTTTGTTTTGCAGTTGCTGGAAGATATACATGCGTTGGTAATCCACAGTTGCAGAGAAACTGACTTTTTCTCCAAAATCAAGCTATTCGAATACTCTGTAAACGAAATAAACTAGAGCTAAAAAAGTGTGTAGAACGGGGTACACCTGAACGGTTACAAACGCAATGACACTCATTGCATTAGAGCTCTGTTCGCAACGACGTTCCCAAAAGTTGCAGAAAACTCGCAGTCTATTTATTTTTAGTAGGGAAACGAGCCCAATAAGTTTACTGAAATATCGTTTCTACTTCAAGTTCGCTACTAATTTCAAAGCAGAATTATTGAACAGTTTCCTAGCCGCTGTACTAAGGCGAGTGGTGTGAGTTGGCTCGTTTAACGCACGCGTTTTCTTTTTTTTTTTTTTTTTGAAGTTTATGCGCCAAATGCATGTTTAAGTTAATTTTCCTGTCTTTTGAAAATTCTTGAGCAGGATAGGACACGAACCTGTTGAATTTACCGGTTTATGTGTGCACCGAAGGCGTCTTCATGCATGAAAGAGCGCAGCGCGTAGTCTGCTAGCGCTGCCCCCTGGACCCCTCGAGAGGGCGCTTATGTAGTTGTCGCTACCTTTAAAAAATTGATGTAGGGAACCATGGAGGAAGGAAAGAACTTAGGAGAGGCCCTGACGTCATTTTTTTGAAGCCGGCGCGGCCGCGCCGCGACCGGACGCTGCAACGTCTCTCCTCCTCCTTTACCCTCCGCATTCCCTTTCTCCGCGACGCTCACGTACCCAGGGCCCTTATAGGGCCCTTAGCGACGCTGTTCTCCGCCGGGGTGGTGCAGTGGTAAGACGCCCGACTACGGTGCCGGAGTACCCGGGTTCTAACCCGACCTCGGCGGCTGCGTTTCGATGGAGGCGAAACGAAGAGGCGTCCGTGTGCTGTGCGATGTCAGCGCACGGTAAAGATCCCCAGGTGGTCGAAATTACTCCGTAGCCCTCCACTACGGCTCCTCTTTCTCTCTTTCCACTTTCACTCCCACCTTCCTCCCTTCCCTTACGGCGCGGTTGAGGTGTCCACAGAAAACAAGTGAGACAGTTACCGCGCCTTTCTCTTCCTATAAACCAACCATATCAAGTAGCAACGCTGTTGCTATAGTGGCCCGAGTTTTCATAGCAACGCGTCGCAGTTGCTAATGGCCCGACTTGGCTAACCCTAAATTTTGACGTCACTTCCGCCACACGTTCTCCAATGCATAGAGTTAATACAAAGACTCTAGAGGGAAAGCTGGGCAGGGAAACGAGCTTCTCACTGGTTCGCCGCCATCATCAAATTTATCATTGTGGCCAGCACAGATTCTGCTCACTGCGTCAAAAATGAACAAAGGTTTGAACAAAAGTTTTAAAAACCGCTGCTGATAACACAACTGTAGGAAATTTTTATACATTGTTTTCAAGTTTCAACCATATTATATAATCTTTCAGGCACCTTCTTGGCCATAAAGGAATGATGTAGAACAATTGGAAACCATGTTTGCGAGCAGATGTAGCAGATCAACAGTAAACACACACGAGCACCCTTTGACATTTACTGTATGCAGCACTAGCCATCCTTGATAGACCAAGAGCCGTTGCTGTGGAATTCGTCACTGTTCTTTTTTTTAATATACTGTGGTCGTCGTCTTGCGCCAAAGCAAATTTCTGACATATTTTCAGGTGATCGGGCACAGAGGAGATGCATGTGCGCTCGACGGACGAAATGCATGCGAAGCGCGAAACAATCGCAGGGATAGCCGGCCTTGCGATAACAACTCAGAAGAATCAGGACACCTATGTGATGTTACAGTAGGTACGCGACGCAACATATCACAAGAAATGCTCCACACGCGACGATTCTGCCGTTGTTTACAGCACCTACTGAACAGTAGCCGCCCGCCGTCGGTTAACTGCACGCCGCCATCTTCCCACGATCTAAGTTGCCAGCTTCAAACCATCTTCATGTGCCAGATTTAGCAAGTAAAATTCATCTGGCAACCAATGAACAGTGTGATAATGGCGGCAATCAGGCGGTCACCCCTCGAATGCATTGAGTGAACGGGCAGCTTTCCCTCTAGAGTCTTTGTATTAACTCTATGCTCCAATGCGTTGGAGAAAGTGTGGCGGAAGTGACGTACGTCAAAATTTAGGGTTAGCCAAGTCGGGCCATTAGTAACGGCATCGCGGTTGCTGTAAAAACTCAGACCACTAGCAACAGCGTTGCTAAGGACACGAAGTACGTGAGCGTCGCGGAAATAGAAAATGCGGAGGGTAAAAGAGGAGGAGAGACATTGCAGCATCCGGTCGCGGAGCGGCCGCGCCAGCTTCAAAAAAGTGACGTCACTTCCAGCCACCCTAGCCTCTCCTAAGTTCTTTCTTTCCTCCATGTAGAGAACCTAGATGTGCCGCGGCGCCCGGCTTAGGGTTACAGTGCTCTAGAATCTTTGGCAGTGTGTCGTCCGTGCCGGGGAACAATAGAGGAGCGAGGTCGCCGCCGCGATGAAAGCGCGCGTGACACCCAGGGGGCGCTGCCAGTAACAGGTGTGCCAAGGGGTGCGGTGCGCCGAGCCCATGCCGAGCCGAGCTCCATTCGCTTGCATGCAAAGACGAGCGCAGGCCGTCTTCGCGCGTTGATTTGAGGAATACGTGTTTCATTGTTCTGCATGTTCTTCGCCGTTTGTTGCGCTTTCTTGGTGTGTTGTTGAAACCTAACATCTAAGCAATGCGTGCACGACGGAAAGACGACGCGACACAAGGGACAGTGCCGGGCTGCAACAGCGGTTACAGCTTGTGCAAGGGAGTTCCTCTCTCTTCCGTGTATCCATCGACGCCGATCGCTGTGAGATTTGGTCACAGAACATCAAGAAAGCAGACAGAGTGCTGAACGAAGCAAGCGTTGTGTGCGAGCGCTATTTTGAACAAGTTTTCATTCAGCGCACATATAAATCAATCAACGGTGAACTAGAGTAGAGGCCGGTCACACACTTACTGATGACGCCATTCCGACCATCTTTCCGGACGCATCAAAATATGTTTCAAAGTCGCTGCCAAAGAAAATGAAAGTCGGGAACATCTGTGAACAGACAATTCATGCAGCGAAGCGGAGACAGTGTTTACAAGCTAGCTCATGAAGAGCCATCTGACGGCGACAGTCCCGAGGAGCCCAACAGGGGGGATTTTGCCAAGGAAAACGAATGTGCCGTCTTTGCCAAAAGTAACCAGGCTGCATGTTTTGCTACTCACTTGTATTAAAAGCCAATGAGGATTTCCACTTTATCACAACTAGTTGAGAAGTGAGGACAAGTGCTCGCCTTTACATTTGAGATTTAGAGCTTCAGAAGTTTAGTATGAATCCACTACTACATGGCTGAAAAGCAGATCCTGCAGCCTACTAAATACCCGAAATGTGGTCAAGGATCGCCTTGCCACGCTGAGAAAAAGCTTTCCACTACGCCGAGTGCATGTGAGCTGGATGCTGCCGGAGAAAGTAGCAAATTGTCCCTGAAAAAGCTGTCAAAATTGATATGTCGGCTACAAAATCGGGTGAGAAGGCTCTTGTGGAGGAAGTTTCTGTAAGAGGAAAAAAATTGTTCGCAAGACATTTCAAATCCAGTAGAGGCGGAGGCACTAATTGAACATGTTAGTGGGCTACAGTAGTGCCCTAGCTGCGGGTGCAGGCATATAACCAGTTGCTGGTGAGTGCTCGTCGTTCAGCGGAGATTTCTTTTCCCAGAAGTGTACGCTTGCGTTCAAGGACGGTACGGCCTACCAAGGCTCTGATTTGCATGTTGTGCCATGTTTGGAACCTGAATAAATGACTGTCTGCAGAATGACGTTCTTTGTATTTTTTCTTTTGCTTTTTTTTGCACAACGCAAGAGCTCTCTAAAACACTTTTACTATTCAGACAGGCGAGTTTCGAAACACCGCAGGCTTCGAATGAATTTCTTTCTGTGCAACATATTTATCCAAGTGTGTGCAATAGATTCACATAGGTTCGGAAACACGAGATGCACTCATAACACACGCGAAGTGCGACCTAAGCTGTATTTAGCTCGTGGCTAATAGCGCGCACCGCACCAATATTACAGTGAAATATTCTAGTTCACTGTACCAATATCATCGCTCGCATTACAGCGCCATACAGCCGCGCAGACCATGGAACAATGCATTATGGTTGAAATGTTAAAATTCTTAAGCAAATAGGCGATCACCAAGCATTAAATATCGAATTAAGCGTACCACGCAGTGCAGATACGATGAGCCGACGCTCACGGCAGCGCAGCCAGCGGACGGTTCGTTGCGCACACCTGTTACACGAAGCGCCCCCTGGCCGATGGCGCAGCAGTCATCGCAAAAAGAGCCCATGCTCCGCCCTCGCACGAGACACTGCCCAATATTCTAGAGCACTGTATTAGGGTGGTGACTTCTCATGCCAGGGTTGCCTATTTTGACCAAAAACGACCGTCAAGCTTGGTGGGCCGTCATTTTGGTCCCCAGCCTATGAGTGACATGCTTTGTATATAATATAGAACAAGGCTGTTGTAAAATGAGAATTTGGCGATATTAGCTGATTAGCACCTTATGTGACTTTTCTGGGAGGATCACAGCTCTGTAATTAAATCAAAATGATGTTTCCTCTCAGGAAATATTGTTTGCCGACACATTATTTTAATGCTAGCGTTACTTGGCTGATGAGCATCGTGGGCAGTCATGTACAGAGTGCACAAAGTAGCTGTGTTTTATTTTAGATTCAATACCACACCTGTTATATCAATAGAAACTTATATCGAGTATAATTGCACTAACTTTGTTGTAAGTACTAACTATACAGCAGTTAATTAGTTAATTGCGAAAAAAATGAATTCATTGCAGCAGCATCAAGTCATATATTGTTGGATAGATTACGTTGAGTGCAATTGTGCTTGACTATTTTCAAGTCTTAATTGATGTCATTTAATAATTGTGAATAAAATTGAACTTCAGGCTATAGCATCGAGTCACATATCATTGGATAGCTTATACCGAATGATTGCACTGCACTAATAGCCAGTCTTAGTTAATATAACCATTACTTAGCTAATTGTGATAAAGAATTGAACTTTAATCTACAATGTCAAGTCATATATCAAAGGATAGCTTATGTCGAGTAAAATAACTCATCCCCAGACACTGTTAACAGTTGTTAATTAGTTAATTGTGATTAACACTTGAACTTTAGACTACAGTGCTAGTCATATATCACAAGACAGCTTATGTCGATGAATATGACAGTATACTAAGTAACCGTCTTAATTAATTACCGTTAATTAGTTTTTTTGTATATAACATTTTTCTATTAAGCGATAATGTAAAGCCGTATATCACGGGATAGCTTATATCGAGTATGATTGCAGTGCCCTAGTTGCCAGTGCTAATTAATAGCCTTTAATTAGTTAATTGTTAGAAACAATTGAACTTCAGGCTGCAATGGCAAGTCATACCACGGGATGGCTTATGTCGGGTACGATTCCAGTAGACAAATTGCTGGCCTTGCTTAATATCCGTTAATTATTTATTACTAATACCTGTATTAATTATTATTTGTTAGTTATTTTGTAATTAACATTTTATCATTAGGCGACAACGTGATGCTCAGATGAGTCAGCTGATGCGTTGTACTCGATTGAAAAATCGCATCAAGTGAAAGGTACACAGAGGCATTTTAGGAAACGTAGCGCAAAGAAGACAAGGACAAAAAAGAAGGAAACACACACAAATAAACATTTTTGTCCTTGTCTTCTTTGCGCTACGTTTCCTAAAATGCGAATGCACCAACTCGCCCAATTTAGCATTCTTCTACACAGAGGGACAGATACAAATATATGTAAACGCTACTTACAACTTAACAGAGAAATTAACTAGTATTTGAGCGAGCACCTTAGAAATGCACGCCAATCAACAAAAAGTTACCCTTCTTACAGTGGTGAAGCGTGCCATCAATTTCCAAATAATTAATTATTGTTACAGGGTCTAAAGTCCCGACTTTCTCTTTCAGAAACATTAGTGAGAATGTGCTTACACGGCAGCAGCCAACCACTTAGATAGAAAAGGCCTTAACAAGTTCTCAGTTTGATCACTGTGCTTTCTCAGCAACTTGGCTGCATACAAGCTACAGTGCTTTTGGTGACGACTGTGTTATTTATAGCCAATTAACAATAATGCAGATGTTGGTGTTCGCCTACCTGCACATTTAAACATTCAATCTTAGTGCAAAACATATTTAATGTTTCTCAATGTGCTGAAAACATTTTTTTTTCACTGGTGACATCCTTACCCAGCACCATTATGCGTTATGTGGCATCATTATACTTCTCTCGTATGAGCATGTATGTTTCCTGGAGTTAATATATCGCACAATCTGTAGTTACTAACAAAGGTAACAGTGTCCTGTCTTAGCTACAACATAATTTACCATTAGCTTCTTCCCTTATTAAACCTCTTGGCTATTTAACATTAGCTAGCCCAAAGCTAGAATATGCATGTGCATGGCCTCCTTTATACACTCTGTGCCTGTCAACTCCGCGCTCCGCGGCCGTCGCCGCCGCTCCTCCTCCGTTGACAAGTTATGCCGCCGGCTGCCGAGAGATGGCGACAGCGACGTACGGTCACTACGGTCACCTTCGCCAGGCGAGTGCCGGGTGCACGACCTACATTATACAGTAGGTCGTGGCCGGGTGCGCCGTGAGTGTGCCGGGTGCGCCGTGTTACAAAGCGGTCCGGATAGCCACGCGCTGCCGTTGTCTCGCTGTTTCGTGGACTGTTCTGCTGTGTGCAAGGTCAGGCTTCTACTTTTCTCTGCGTTCGGGTGCTGCAGGAATACAGCATTGCACCAAATGGTAAGTGCCAGCTTTGCTTTGTCCTTCCGGCGATCGCTGCGTAGTATTCAGCTGCTTTGAGGCTTGTAAAAAATAGCGACAGCACCAATGTGTTTATTAAGCGTCAATACTGCAATGCTAATTGCTTCCCTGCCTAGCTTGTCTGCGTAGTGTGTTAGTGTGCTCCTACGAAGCTTTCTTTTTTTTGCAGTTACACTAATTACGAAAATTTGTGATAAAATAGAAACACAAGATTTACCTATTGTGAAGACGACTAATTTAAAGTGAGTTAAACCAAATCTTGCAAAGCCTGTATTAGTTTCCCTTCTCGCACTCAACCGCATTAAGGCCTGTGAGAAATAATGACAGCACCAGAAGTGTGTTTATTACGCGTCACCCATTGGACCACAAATGACCGTCGGACATCCGATTTAGATCCGAACGTCCGCGACCGCATTGGGACGTCCACTGGGCGTACACTGAACGTCTTTTTCCGGACATTAACAAAGCCCACCGGTAGTAAGCCATCGGAGGTCCTGCGGATATTTGTTTTTGGATGTCCAGCAACTTCAAACCAACGAAAGTCCAGCGGATTCACTATTTTGGATGCATGAACAGTCCGTCGTGTTATAATACTCTGGACGTCCGTTGTACGTTTCTGCACGATTGACATTTTTGAAATGCACTCATATGTGTTTTCGTTAAAAAGTAGAATGTTACATGCGTCAAAAATAAGTATTTTTTGCATTTGAAGGTACCATATGTTTTCTGCTCTATATATCTGTCTAGAGTTAATACACGTCCATCTCCGTACGGCGGCCCTCTGCTACAGCCAACAACAGCCACTGCTAGCCGATCCATCCGATGCTCGAGCGCGCGCGGCGCTCGTATCGCTGTCTCGCTTCTTCGAAAGTCGTTGCTGTCGAACGTCACTTGCGTGACTCCTGAGAGCGGTAAGACCGATTTTTTCGTTCTGTAGCGTAGCCCTAGTGCGTACTTTTGGGTATTTCTTTTCTTTGCAGGTTTCGTACGTTAAGCTAGCTGGAGCCAACTTGTTGCAACCAGCCGGCGTGCAGTACAAAACGTGAGTTCGTTTGTGGTAAGAATTGCCCGCCATTGTTTCAATCTTCAGCCGATTTAGGTTCGTTGTATGAAAACGGGACGTACTGTTATGGCGGAATCGTGTAGTTGCTTTTTTATACACGTGGCATTAATTGGTTGTTCAGCTAGTTTTATTTATCCGGTTGCATACTCATTATGGCTATGCAGCAACGAAGTGATGCTCGCGTATGTGAAAAGGCCACCCGGGAGGCGAAGAAGTCATTGATGCTGCTTGACTGCGCAAGTAAATGCACACCGAGAGGACAAACCTCTCGCGAGTTGGGGACTGGGCCTACTGTGGTGGTTGCTGGACGTTCTATAGAAGGTTATAGTAGTGATGGAAGTTGTGATGGCAACTTGGTTATCTCAGCTGCTTTGAGCGCAAGTTTGCATCGCTCACGGTGCAATGAGCCCATGCAGAATTTAGAGTTTTGTCCTTGTGCCGAAGACGGTGACAGTGGAGCAGCGACGCCGCAATGTGATGGTCGAGATGAACAATATTTCCGAAATTATCTGCGGGAATGGGCAGTTAAGCACGGAATCAAAAAGCGTGCGCTGACAGCTCTATTGAAGATATTGATAGGTCATCCTGCTATGTCGGACCTCCCGAAAGATGGTCGCACGCTTCTGCGTACTCCTCGCAAACCACGGGAACAGTGTGCGGTTACCCCATTAGCACCAGGCCAATACTGCCACTTTGGTTTAGCAGATGTACTGCTTCGTTTGCTGCGCCAAGTAGAAAATCCGCCCGCCATGATTACTTTAACATTCAATGTTGATGGTCTTCCACTGTCAAAAAGTTCAAGGATGCAGCTCTGGCCTATTCAGTGCCTTGCTCATGGCTGTGGTGATGAAACACCATTTCTTGTTGGTGCATTTGCAGGGCATTCAAAGCCAGACTCTTCCAGTGATTTTCTGAAGCCATTTGTTTCTGAGCTGCAGACCTTGCTCTCTGAAGGCCTCATTGTCAATGGCAAAATTTTACATGTGACCGTGAAGGCTATTGTGTGTGATGCTCCTGCACGAGCCTTTATAATGGCTACAAAAGGGCATGGTGGCTACAGTGGCTGCCCCAAATGCACTGTGAGCATCATAAGGGAAAGTCAATTCTTTTGGACCTCCCAATCAACTGTGTCGATGACATACCCTTGGACTATATGCACCTTGTGCTTCTTGGTGTCATGAAAAAGCTTCTTTCTTTGTGGGTTTCTGGAGCGTTAGGAGTACGTTTTGGATCACTTAATCGTCAAAATTTCAGTGAGCAGAGCAGTCAGTTGCATAGCTTCATACCTCGAGAATTTCCTCGCAAATCACGAGGGCTTGAAGATCTAGAGCGTTGGAAGGCTTCTGAATTCAGGCTTTTTCTCTTCTACACTGGCCCAGTCATCCTGAAGTTTTGTTTGTCAGACAACTTGTACCAGCATTTTCTCTTTCTTCATGCTTCCCTTTCCATCCTTGCTAACAAGGTTCTCTGTCGTCAGCATGCTGCATATGCTGGTAAGCTTCTGAGGTGCTTTGTTTCAGATTTTGGTGATCTGTATGGAGAAGAACATATTTCCTTCAATGTACATTGCTTAATACATCTGTCTTCTGATGTTGAAAGACATGGTGAGCTGGACTCCTTCAGTGCATTTCCATTTGAGAACAACATGCAGGCCATTAAGAAATGCCTTCGCAAACATGAGAAGCCACTAGAGCAGTTGCAGAATAGGATGGCTGAGGCAGATCTCAAGCCATGCAACTGGGAGCCATTGAGTGAAACACCTCTTCCGCTCCATCAGCACACGCAAGGTCTGCTGTTGCCAGAGTGCTCCCCTCCTGAGTACAGAACGGTGAAATTTGAAAACTTCACGATCTCTCTAAATGACAAAGACAGCTGCTTTCTGCAAGATGGCCATGTCATTGTAGCCAAAAACATAGCGCACCTGATAAGACTCAAATGAGCTGTGCATTATTGGCTATGAATTCTTAGTTAAAGAGGACTTGTACACCATGCCCTTCAATTCCTCCAGGATTGGCATCTGTCTTGTATCGTCCCCCTCATCACCAAAGATATGGCACCTGCATAGGTTGCAAAAGATGGTTAAACTGCCAATGGGTGACAAGTTTTTAGTGGTGCCGGAGCTACACACGGCCAACTGACATGCCACTCAACCATATTTCACCTCTGTTATTGCCTGTTTCTTTGACACAAATATTAGTTAGTGCATGTTTTAACAATTTCAAAAGCAGTCTCAGTTGTCCTTCTGTTTATGTGGGTGTGAGATTTATCTTTTATTTTTTTCTCATTTTTCAGATGGCATATGCCATTGTTGAATTTTTGCACCACGACTAAGTGGAGGTTGTTCCGTCTTCATGGATCAGTGACAGGCAGTGTGCTTGGCCACTTCATGTAAAAGGGGACAGGATTGTGTCGTTAGTTCGAAAAGCAGCACCACCGGACTCATCTTGGCAACTGTTCGACGTATCTGTGAAGGGGCTGTTTGGTAAATGCAGTTGGCATAGCACTTTTGCTTGTGATAGTCTGCAGCACTGTATATCTGAAAATTTATTCCAGGTACTTATGATTTGGCTAGAAAGAAGCTCGACATAAGTCAATATACTTCTGAGCTTAGTAGTGACACTGAAGTGCCACAAAAGAGGATTAGAAAACCACCCCAGGCATGGTCTGATGATGAAGAATCAGACTACCCCAGGGTGAAAGTGCGGCATGTGACGAACGCTCCATCAATGCCCCTTGACTTTCTTCAAGGTTATTGATCATTCACTTGAAAAATGCTAAGCGGCTGCATTGTTATAGTTATCATAGGCAACCTTCGTTTTGTTTTCTTTTCAGGTCTGTCCTCTACTGTGCCTAGCACCGTGACTGAAAGTGCTGTGCAAAGCGCCACACAGAGTGCTGTACAAAACTCCACACAAAGTGAGGGTAAGCAAGTGGGGAATCTGCTTTCATTGTCATGTTTATTTCCTTTGATTTGTCCTACCCAACTCGCATAAGGGCAGAAACGGGTAAATTATAGTTAGCCACCTAAAAGAACACACTCTTTCTGTACTAATCCAGGTGATGAAACAACCACAAATATGGCAGAAACTACTTGTATGTACTTTCCTGGGCTTCTGTTTTTTAATGAATGAAGGGTTAAGCCCATGAAGAATTTGCCACTTGAAACATAGCATCGTGATGTGATGGCTTGAAGGTTAGGGCACCTAACTCCTGGATTCTTATACATAACAGTGATACATAACAGTGATCCAGGCTGCAGTGGATGCATGTGGATGGAGGCGAAATGCAAGGTGCCCATGCATTGTGCAATGTTAGCATACATTGAAGAACCCCAGGTGGCTCATATTAATCCCGAGCACTCCACTATAGCATGCTGCATGTTTCATATTGCTTGGGGTGTTAAACCTCGTATTACATACCAAATACTATGCAAATCAGTAAGTTTCGTCAACAGAAATAAACGTATCTATGTGTGAAACTTTTACACCAGCATCATGATATGATAGGCTAATTTGCTTAAGTAACTTTTTGTCTTTGGCAAGGCCCTATTGTTTTTGCATAATTGTGGAACTTAATGTGAAAGACATAGATGAAAGTTTTACACAGATTTATTAGCTAAGATAACTTCAAAAATTGGTCCTTTCACTCTTCATCTGAGGCAGATGGAAAAGGTCGATGTGGCAAAGCAAAGTGAACGTGGCAAAAGAGTGTGGCTAAGGTTCGGATAGATTAGATTACTTTGCTTTGCTTAGTTTTGTATGATTCGTGGCCATGCTTGCATTTCATTTGCACCTGGGCAATAAGCATTAAGAAGTTTGAATTATTTCAGCTTTTGAAATGCATGTAGCAATTTCATTGTTATGGGTAACAATTATGAATCCAACATAAAGAGTGTGCAAATTGTTTTGGTCAAGACTTCACCATTGTGCCGAATAGGGGTAAAATTTGGAGAATTTCTGGTGTTGTGTAGCCAAACAGTGGTGTAATGTCTGGTTGTTTTTTTACTGTCCAGATGATTGCCTGGAGCTGGTATCTCTTGGTGACCGTGATCTTTCAGATAAAGGTGAGTTAATACCGCTGTTTCAGGATTTTTCAGAAGTGTTTATTGGAGTACTTTTTCAGATGCTGTGGTGTCATCATACTGCTCTAGAGGGACACTATGTTTCAGTGAACTACAGTTAAACCTGGATTTAATGAACCTCCATTTAGCAAATTCTTTGATATGTTTCTAAATCTCCCATAACCGCTTCTATTCAAGCATGTTTATTTGAGAGCTCCAAATAGTGAAGGTGTTGCAGTGTTTGACTGATATAAGAAATTTGGTGTGCCAACTATCTGTTAGCTAGTACTGAGTTGCTGGAAATTTAGCCGAACCACGTGGAAGTTTCATCACTGTACGATGTGAATTGAAATGAGAAGAACATCTGCAATATCAAGGAGGGACTGCAATCGTTCCAATGCACCGCATTCCAGCACGGTTTCCATATCTATATGGCAGATGCAGTGGTCTCCACTGCTTTCCCCTTTACGCTAGCAATAATTATTACTGTTCATGCTCAAAAGCAGCAAAAATATGACAAAAAGATGTGAGCCTGTGCACCCATCTTCACTGCACATTTGATCCTGAGAATCCAGTGCAGAAACCTAACGCACGGGCAGCGGGGATGGCCGACAGCACTGATGATGCAAAGAAAGAAGTCCGTTCCTAAAGGCACTGGTGACGGGAAGCCAGACAGCGGAAACATGTATGAAAAAGCAGGTGTTTTCGTGGCTAGTCTAGTGTTATACCCATGTTTAACTGCATACTTTGGCATAAAAGGCACTGCAATGTAGTCGCATTTCTGCCCATTTATTGAAAGCTTAGATGAGCATATTAGTACAGTTAGGACAATTCAGTCAAAAAAAGAGTTGAAAATGAAACAAAAAACATGCGCTCATAATGCTGGCAGTTTGCATAGTTACACTGTGAAATGTTAGAAGTGATAGATTTTGCTTCAGTTTTTTATTTTATCAAGAAATTTATACATTCAATGCTAAGGTTCGGCTGCTTGTTCTTCTTCCATTTGCAGATAAGGCTTCTAGTAGCTTTTCTGTTGATGAAGGTAAGTTCAGATTTTAGTCTTTGCACTTCTGGTAAAAATTTACTGTTTCCACTTAGTAGTTAAGCGCTTAGTATGGAGAAGCCTTTGTTCCGTTCGTCAGCACATCCAAATAAGCCTCACGGTGAGATTTCTGTACTTTGTGAGCTGTCCAAAGAGATACATTTTAAATGTTATGGTAACCAACAAACTGTTCTGGTTTGGTATTTATCTTATTCGGGAAATCAACTTGATTGAACTGGCACTATCTTTTACGAAGTAAAAAAAAAATCGTGCTTGAAAAGCACGGAAAAAATTGACACGGCTATGTTCTATGGAGCTGACAGCAATTGCTTCTTGCTTTTGTCATTTTGGCCTTAAGAATCTTCGCTGACCAAAATATTAGCATTTATTTATCGAAGAAAGGGCCCATGACTGTGAAATAATGGCTATCATCCTTGTTACGAGCATATTCAACTTTGCATGCACTTCCGACGGGGACAGGGCACTTCAACGCTGCCTCTGCCAGCACACTCCTTTTTCTGAGGGTTGGGCGTGACTCTTACTTTGTGCTCCCTGCTATGCAAAAAGGCAATAAAAGTGCTATTTTGGATTTTTCAAAACACTCCAAGCTCAACTTCCTTATGTCGCTGTACCCTATTCGGTCAAGAACTAGAAAGTAGGCGGTGAAGGTATTTTTTTCACTTTCTATCTTGCGCTGTGCAACAGCTGGATAGAGTACCTATGAGACGGAAGTGCTGAGGAGCTTGCACAGAAAATTATTTTGGGCATAGCGGCCTTCCAAACAGACGTCGCAAACAGCTTAATTGCATGCAGTAGGACACCTCAGAAATAGCGCGGTCGACCATGTAGTGAATGCCCAGTGCCTGTCGCAATGGAGCCTAAACCGCATTTAATACTGACGCTACCATTAGGTACAATGGCTACAACCACTTGCCGGAACATGTCAACACACTGAACTCACAGCGCTGCCGTCGTGAAGGATGCACAGTGAAGTGTCGGATTCAAAGTGCCATCTTTTTGTGCATGCCTGCTCATAGTAATTGCTTTGACCTTTTAATAAGCGTACTCTGAAGTGACTGATTTAATTAAAAATTTGTGCAATAATCCGTTAACCATCTTTTCAGCTCGATACTTGCTAAGGGCGCTCTCGCACTTTCTGCTGGTAGTATGCATTACTTTTTCTGTATTGAGGTGACCTGTCCTCGAATAGGGACATCGCAAATGACTATAAAAAATAAAATGATTTCTTTCAGTTTATTCAGGGCACATCATTTGAAGCTTGGAGAACCAAAAATGGCTCTTAGATATTTTTTTCGTGCCTGAAGGGTTAAGTTTAGCTCAAAGTGCACAGTGGCCCCTGTATGGCTACCTGGCATGGTAGCATTTGTATGTAGCACTTAGCTGGGTTGTTGCTTTTCTTCTGTACCTTTGCCGTTTTTGTACTGGTGACCTAAAGTCTGGGTTGCTGGCAGTTGACACATTCCTTTTCTTTTTTCTCATGGATGCTTTTGTGCTCTTTGCCTGAATTTGCTGTTCTCTTTTCTACCTTTATCTCTCTAGTGTGTGGTAATGTGAGCACAGTGGCTTTCCTTCATGTGATGTTTTCTTTGTCATTGATGGGACATTCCTTGCTTGGTCAGTAATTTTTGCGGTTGAAAAGCAATCTAACTATGAATACATTTGACTCCTAAAAAACTTACTTCTTCTTTTCGTAGACAATAATTTAACCAAGGGTTATTTACAACCGTTTGTGCAGATATAAAGTGAGACTTTTTTTTAAACTTGCTTTATAGACTCCTATATGGGCATTAAGTAACATAGGTTAGATACAACATTATGATTGAAGAGTAAAAATAATAGTGTTACTAGGTATTAGGATGGTAAATTACTGTCAACTTTCCATTAAATTTTGCCACTTGCATCATTGTTTGCTGCAGGGTATATGGTGCTAGGCATTCCAGCATTTTTAAGTTAAGGAGAAGGGCAGCATCAACAAAATAAAAGGTTGTGATCAAGGAACCCGTAGGGGTTCCGAAACGTCTTCTTTTTTCATGTTGACTTGGTCAGTGACTGAAACTCTTTTTACTCAACTACCATGCCTGACCAGACGAACCTTCGTCGAACCCTTGACTACTCGTCAACAAAATATTTTTTCCGTTTCTCAATTATATATTTTTTCTTGCGTCTCTTTCACTACTTCCAGACTTCAAGCAGCATGTTATCCGGCTACTCAATATCTTGCACTTTACACAGCAGCAGCATGGAGATATGTTAAACAAACTATGTGAAGTTCTTCCAAGCCAAGCAGTTATCACCAAGTCCCTTCTTATCACTGAGCCATTCACTTCGGTGGATGATCTGCTCAAGTTCAACGAGCAGTTGGATAAAGAAAAATTTGCACTTCTGGTAAGTGTTCATATAATGAACCAGGAGAGCTCTAAAGGAGGCATATTGAAATTTATTTTTTATTTTAAAGGTCCTCTAGGGATATTACATGAGAGGTGGGCTAACAAGAAGCCATTAAGGATACAGATGGTTGGTCTTCAGTTCTAATGGCACAGACCAAAAAGAAAAAGTTGAGAGAGAGCCATGAGAGGTGGAGGCCGCGCATCCATCGGCGCGTACCACCACCATTTTACGTGACCCCCAACTCAGCGCACGCCGCATAGCTGGAGGGAAAAGCGCTTTTATGCCTTTTTTATTAAGAGTTGCCACAATACTTTTTGAAGCAATTTCAAGCTTTAATGCTCATTTTCTATAAGTTGAAGCAGCTGCAGTATGAACCATATTTGAGGTTTTTTACAAAGTTACAAGTACAAATATGTACTGCACCTTTTTTTTTTATATCAAGGGGTGAAAAAACTTAAAAGCTATGTCATTCACTTTGTAGAGTTGTTAGTACAGTTTTGCTATTTATATTCATGTGAGGCATAGAAAATTTTGTATCTGAGTGATAAAATTTGTCTTGAAGTTGTGTGACCCAATCATCGCTGGCTGTCTCCAGTGGTAAACTCTAAATTCTAAACTAAAATAAATATATACATGGTTAATATTGCAAAATATTTTAAACTGCAGAACTCTATACTTGTACTTGTAGTGCAAATGGGCTATTTTTGTGCTATTTCTTGTGTGAGCTATGTAGTACGCTTTTAATTATGCTATTTGAGCATCGGCTTTATTTTAACATAGTACCTTTAAAAGTCCCGTTACTCAGAAAATCTGGTATTGGTGTTGTGAGTGAAAAATCAAGGGCATGGCACTGGCAGATGGTAGCTGGCATGGCCGGGCTTTAATTGTTTGATGGTTTGTACGACTTAACGAGGCCAAATGATTTAGAAGGTTGGGAGGAGCTACCAGCTTGGGTTGCCGATTTGAGGCAGGACAGTGAATTGAGTGTCAACCTTGCAGTGCTCTTAGATGCAGAGTCAGGCATGCTATACCTAGACGATGCAGCCACATTCATATAGCTTAGTTAAGTCGGGGCTTTACGTGTTGGGTCATCGCCTATGCTATTGCATCATACCGTTAAAAGGCAGGGCTTAAGTGTCTACCATAATTTTTTAAATGTGGTGCACTCTTGACATTTGTGCAAATCAGCTTGGCAAGGAAGAAAGTATTTTGTAAAATGATATGTGTCTTGTGCACCTAGAGGTGCATATCTTAAAACAGTACATGATTTTTTTGCAGGTACGCGAGCTTGTGCAGCTTGGTGGCAAGAATGCGAACGTGGCGGCTAAACGCATGCTGGCCTATGTTGTAAGCGACCAGGTGGCAGCAAAGTTCTCCTGGGTTGGAAGGAAAAACAAGCTGAATTTTTCAAGCTTGAAAACATCAAATGCAATTATAGGTAAGACAGATACATGTGGAAGATTGTGCATGGTTTCTTTGCAAGAAAGCCTCCTGTTGAGGCAGGAGAATTTTTCCTATTTTTCCAAAACAGGCCTGACAAGACCTAGTAAGTCCCCATTTAAACCTGGTATAAAATAAAAATTACTGTTAAATTCCACCTCTGCACAAAATTTTGCCCAAATAAGCAAACGATGCTTCAGTGTACGTTGATGTATCTGCATTCAGTTTGAACACAACACTCTAATATCTTATTTTTAGCTGCTGCAGGAGAATTTCCGCAAGGGAACATGGCCAATGTTGAGGACGTCATCAAATCATGGTTGAGGCAGGCACCTGAAAGGCTTTCTGGAATTCAAAGAGAGAAGAAACCAGTACTGTCTGCTGATCCATGTGCAGGTCTGTTTGTTATGCTAGTTGTAATCACTAGCTACAATAATTTGATTAGGCAAAACCAGTGCCATTTGCCATTGCAGCATGCTTGTACTTCGCAATATCAACTTCTAGTCTTGTAGGCAAAAACAAAGCAAGCTATCCTTAGCCATTGTATCGTTATGACTCTACAGTGGAGGTTTTTGTCAAAAAGTTTTGAAACATTAAAGCTGTTAAAAAATGTGAGTTTACAGTTAAGGTTTAGATTATGTGCACTTTATGAGCAGCTTTTTGTTGACCAAGCTTTATGGGGATGAGCCTGATTGTCTTTGCATGATACATGAGATTTAACATCCAAGAAAAACGTAGCTATGAGAGACACTGTAATGGAGGGCTGCTGTTTAATTTTGATTACCTAGGGCTTTTCAATGTGTAGTGTCATGGCACAGGGCATGGATGCTTTGCATTTTTCGGCCACACGGTACAAAGCGTTTGGCTGTCAGTAAATTACCCCCTGTTAAACGATCTCGATACTGCAGTTATTTGTCTGATTCTGCGGGCTTCTTATATTTCCAGTGATTTTCCTCATGCTAGTTTACTGTTCTATTTATTGCTGGATGTGCAACTTGTTTACTCAATTGCTACTTTGCGTTGCAAAACACTTTAGCAGGTACCATATTTTTCTTTTACTTTCAGACTGGTAATTTAGATATGCAATAATCAATATGCTAAGCATTAGAGGTCTTGTTTACAAGAAAAGCCAGCGGCATCATGAAATAATCATTGCTTGACAGAGTTGTGATATCATCCAGCCATCATTGCAAAGTGTTGCCAAAGAAAGCAAACACTTTCGCTAAAAAGATAAAACGGTAGTTGCGTTTCAATTGAGGCAAAACGGAATGATGTGCCTGTTTAGTGTGCAACATGAATGCATGCTAGAAAATCAAAGGGTGTCGAAATATCTAGAGCCTCCTAATTTGCCATCCTCCATAGCCAATTTTGCCTTGGGAGTTTAAATCTACAAACATAAACCAGACCACTTTTGTCGGGAAAAGGTAACTGAGCGAGAATAGTCGTCAGGCATGCTACCGGTGAGGAGCATTCTTGGCGTGTTTGCCCTGAAGGGATCTCTATTGCTGTAATGTTGTCCTCTCAATGATAGCTTAAGCATCGATTAAATTTTTCTGCTTTGTTGCTGCTGAGATCATTCGATAAATTTCCACTTGAAGTATGAGTTGGCAAAGGCAAAATAAAACAAGGCTGACACCTGAATGCTGGCTGGCGAGTGTGGTAAGGGCCGTTTGATAGTTAAAGAAAAATGAGGGTAAAGGGCTTACGTGCTGAAACAGCTCTTGGTAGAGCTTAATGTTACTTTGTCATAGCATGCATTGTTTTTGTGATGATTTTTTTTTCTAGAAAATATGCTATTTATGTTCCCTTGCAAAAATAAAGCATAATAAACTTGTTTTGTTTTTCTTGTTTTTCAGGTGCTGAATGAGACGTGACCCGTGTTTCTCTTGTTTTCACATATGCTACAGCAACTTTTGACCAAGAGTTAAAAAGTTCCATTGCCATCAGATGCCAAGGTCGTCATATAGGTCTCCCAGTTACTGACTTGGTTTCTCAGCGGGTTGTGCAGACAGTACTTTGAGGGTGGTGAAAGTAGGCAAGAGAGCACACATGCTTGATCATAGTCATCCATCTCGAACCAGGTGTTATCTCAAGATGTGCGCTTAGCCCGGTGCAGACCAGAGAACGAAGTTTGGCCATTCTAGAGAACCATTCCCCCTCTGTGCATTTAATTTCAGTTTTATGTTTGCATTTGTTTTCCATATGTGATCTATTTTACCTTTAGTTTGGCAGGTTTTGTTTGCAATGGCGAAATTTTTAGCTGCATCATGACAGGTCTCATGACATTGTGTGTTACTTTGAGGTTGTATGTCTGAAGTGCATTAATTTTTTGTAATGCTTATGCACGATCAGTCACTGCTTACATACCACTCAACCAGCTCTGATTAAGCCTGCAAGGTGAAACTTATAGCAATGCTGTCCTTTTAAAGGTTTGCTCACCGCCTAGTCATCCATCTCAAACCTGCTTACATACTTTACTCAACCAGCTCTGATTAAGCCTGCAAGGTGAAACTTATAGCAATGCTGTCCTTTTAAAGGCTTGCTCACCGCCTAGTCATCCATCTCGAACCAGGTGTTATCTCAAGATGTGTGCGTAGCCCAGTAGGTGTGGACCAGAGAACAAAGTTTGGCCATTCTAGAGAACCATTCCCTCTCTGTACATTTCATTTCAGTTTTATGTTTTCCATATGTGATCTATTTTACATTTAGTTTGGCAGGTTTTGTTTGCAATGGCCTAATTTTTTAGCTGCATCATGATGGTCTCATGACATTGTGTGTTACTTTGAGGTTGTATTTCTGAAGTGCATTAATTTTTTTGTAGTGCTTGTGCGCGACCAGTCACTGCTTACATACTATATTCAACCAGCTCTGATGAGTTTGTGATTAACAAAATACTAGTCATGGTTTTTAGTCTAGTTTTAGTTTTTAATATTTATTTAATACAGTCTGTTTTAATGTTTTTGCTGCTACCTGACTTCTTCCAAGTGAATCTAGTTAAGTGCTTTTATTTGAGTGTTCTTTCAATATCAAGGCCTGTATTCAACACTGGTAATATTAGTCATTTAATCTATGCGGACCTCTTGTTCTTTCATTTTGTGCTTCATAGATAAGGAACACTGTCAGGATGAGATCGAGAGCTAGTGGGTGTACTTGATGTTCCATAGCCCGACAAGATGACGAGGGACAAGATGCAACCACTTTCTTTCATTAACTTTTTATTTGGCACTCACAGAATTTAAATGCAGAAGTCAAGAAGGGGAAAGATTAAAACGGTGACATATGAAGTCTTTAGTTGAATTTCACATATCACAGTTATAATGTTTCACCTTGTTCATTCCTGTGTAAATTCTGTGAGCGCCAAATAAAGAGCAATTGTGGAAGTAAGTGCTTGTCTTGTCCCTCGTATTCTTGTTGCGTTACAGAACACTGCCAACTGGTGGACGCTGTCTCCTTGTCACGTGTGGGTTCACTTGCGTCTAATTTAATGATAGACCACTGTTCTTACTTTCAGTAATGAAGTCTGGAAGCAAAGATCTTATATTTTGTTCCTTTTTGTACCAGTTTGTATTCCTAATGTTATGTATGTCAGTTCACTTGGATCTAATTCAATGTTTAGACTGCTATTGCTTTCAGCAAGGAAGTCTAGAAGCTAAGTTCTTCTAGTTTTTTTTTTGTGCAAATTAGTATTCTGAGAACAGATGTTACGTGTAGTGCATTGCAGGCATTTGCTTGGCAAATGTTTTTTTGATTGCTATGTGAATTATTTTGAGCCTTTTTCTAAATGTTACTTTTTTGGGTAACCGTTGCAATAATATAGTAGCTGAGCTCAAAGTGTAGCTCCAATTTTAGCTTTGGTACTTTGGAATAAAGCACAGTGTGAGTACTTGCTTGAGCAAAATATGTAGTAGCAATTCTGTGTGTGCTTCTGCACCCAGCATTTGGCGTGATTCAATAAATTCCTTGTTTTACTTTAAAACATTTCCTGCGTCAGGTACTATCATTTCTAAAGTGAAATGAAGTGTCAATTTTGACTCTATATTCCTTGGGGCCCAGGAACTGAAAGCTGCTGAATCAGCAGGAAGCAATTTCAAAAAGGGATCCCTCATTGCAGTTACATCTTGTGCTCCTATCTAGGAAGTCAGTTTTCATGTCCTGATGCAGCCTGTAGTGCAGAAGTGTATACAGTTGGCTTCCTGATCAAGAAAGCCGATTTGTGAGTGTCAACACGATTTACATTCTGCTGGCTCGGTTTGTGCTTTCAATGTCACGAGCGCTGTTTGCAAAAGGCATAAGTGGAAACAAGCCATGCCTGCTGCACGTATTTGCAAGGTGGTAGGAATTGCATGTTACTGTTAAGAGCACCCCTGTCATCTAGCAAATCAGAGAAACAGAACCAGGAGGTCGCAAAACATTGTCTCATTGTCTACGTGCAGAAACAAGCTGTCGCAAGCTTAAAAGCCAATCATGTCACTGATACATGCCACGCCACTCCAAAATATTGTCTGGATCTAGACATGACCTGCATACGTACCATTGGCCTTTTGGTTTGAGAGAGCTTGCTTCAGTGTATAGACAGTTTTGCATCCTGTCTGGTTCTCTTTTACTAATGTTTTGTTGGATGCCAAGGGCGCTTTTAGTGAAGCAGTAACATGCAATGCCTATGTTTGCAGTGCATGCAGCAGGCATGACATGCTTCTGCTTTCACTGTTTGTAGAGTGTCTGTGGCATTGAGCAAAGCATGAGCTGAACCAGTAGGATGTGAATCGGGTTTACACTCCAAAATGAGCTTTCTTGATTAGGAGGTCAAAGATATGCTGCACTACAGGCTGCATCAGTACTTGGGTCAAGTGTCCTGCGGACGTCCATCGATCATAAAGGTTGGTCCGCGGGACAGTGCTTGGACGTCCAGCATGCGACGATCAACTTCTCACATCCACTGGACGTCCCTCGATGGAACAGAATTTTCCGGTGGACGTCCTGTGGCTGTTTTAAAAATGCACGTCCGTTTCTGGACAATTCACGGACGTCCGAGCGTCCGGGTTTTGATGTCCACTGGATTTTCCACGGACCGCCATTTTCTTTGCACCGGACGTCCCTCGGACGACCGCCGCATGTCTGCCGGACTTTCGGCGGACCTTTGGAGACGTCCGACGGACGTTGAGTATCCGTTGCCGGACATCCGCTGGATGCTCAACGGATTTCTTTGGTCCAATGGGCAGTAAGGTAATAATAATATTAAATGTGCACGTGTATTTTCTGGACTGCGATGCGAACTTCCTCCCTGGTTAGCTCGTTTGTGTGGTATGTTACATGTGCTCCAGCGCAGTATTTTTTGTTTCGCTAACTGCGCAATTCTGTGAAAAAATAAAAACACGAGCTTTGCCTATTGTGACGATTATTTTGGAGTGATCGAAACAGAAAGATGCAACGCGTATATTTGTCTTTCCTTGTTTTTTTAGTTAAAAAAAAACGTTTGTACGACGCGCTGAATCACT
Source organism: Amblyomma maculatum (assembly GCF_055883805.1). Taxonomy (NCBI): domain Eukaryota; kingdom Metazoa; phylum Arthropoda; class Arachnida; order Ixodida; family Ixodidae; genus Amblyomma; species Amblyomma maculatum. The sequence goes on along the minus strand of NC_139344.1, from coordinate 273,000,655 downwards.
GAAAGAAATAACAGCTGATACCAAAAGTGTTCTCCTTACAGATCTCAATGGCATACTGCGATGCAGTTGTTCCAATCATCTGTAAATCAAGCTGGCTTCTGAAGTGCTATCAGTGACAGCAGTCACCGAGAACCTTTTTCCCTACCTGTGGCAGCTATTCATCACACCTCTTCTACATGGTACTCTTGAAGCACAATTGCTGTTGTGAAATGTGTAAATAAATGCTGGTGCCTTTCTTCTTAAATTTTGTTTTATTGCAGCGTAGACTAGCATTGTAATTTTTCTATTACCATTGGTGCTAGAGGAGCAGTCATGCAGTTTTTCGAGCCATATGCGCAATTTATTGAAACTGCCTGACATAAAATGTCATATAGTGTTGGTGTTATTGCCTAACAAGTATCATGATCACTTAATTGTTATGCTTAGTGGATGTCGGCCTTACAAGTAAATATGCTGAATATGCACGACTCATGCTTAGGAACAGTTATCCCGCTAGCGAATAACAGCGCTCCCGCCCCGCGCCGACATTCGTACCCGTGCGCCTCGACCCCACGACCCCTACGTCAGCGGCGCCCTCAGCGAGGGGACCGCGCAACTTTACTCGATGGCGCCGCTCTATTGTTCGCGCGGCGGGTTGACAGGCACAGAGTATAAATGAGGCTATGGCATTGCCACATGGGATGTTCACATTTCTTTTTTGCAGAAAACTCTTAAATCAGTACAAAATCGTGCAGTCAGATTCATCCACTCAAATTATTCTTATAGTTCCAGTGTCACTGCCAGGAAATAGAAAATTAGCCTGCCTGACCAAAAGATCTGGCTCAAAATCTGAGCGTCTTTCAAAAATTTGATCACTTACTCGTCCCAGATTTAAAACCAGCTCACGAAGTCTTCTCAGGGGGAGGAAAGCACAGCCCACTTCTGTCCCGGCTAATTCGACGAACCTACTCCCACTCGGAGGCCAAGGTGTAGGTGCGAGGAGGAAAGTCTCTCCTTCTTTAATCTCTTCTGTCTATCCCTTTTGAATTTTCAACTGCCGTGCCGCCATTCGACTGCGTGCCATTCGCCTCGTTTTGAATGCTGTGTGTGTGTTCCGTGACCTCCGCCAGCCGCTCTGACTACAGTGTGCGGCTTTTGGCATGTAGACTTTGCGTCTCTGGTTGCTTTGCCATGCTGTTCCTTCACGCGCTCGTAATGTCGTGTCAGTGCAACGACAGCTACAGCAGTGTGTGTTTTTGTGCCCGTGAGCTTCGACATCTGTCCCTATCTTGTGACACTACCCGTTCAGTTTCACTTGTGCAACTTGTGCCGACTGTGTAGTGTCTTGAATCCTTTTGTATGTTGGCTCATTACACACAGTGGTGATTACCATTTTTGTTCGCGACGTTCGTGCGTGGTGGGGCCGACTTGCCACAGCTATGAACGAAAGTGAGCGCCAGATCTCGCCTTCTAAGATACCCATGGGGCCACCAAAGACCAACACTTTGTTTTGGACGACACCGCTCATTCGTCGTCTCTTTGGAAACCTGTTTGAATATGGCTCGGATTGATAAATTAATCAAATTCGACACGCAGAAGAGCCGGCAAGTCGCGGGAGACAGTGGACCGAGTATAACAAGGGAAGTGCACACAGTGACTTTTTGACCGCGATGTATGTATACATTTTATGTATGTTGCGTTTTCACGAATGAAGTTCCAGTTTTGGAACAGATTACGTTCACAAGCAAATTTTCAATAAAAGACGTGCAAATATTCTGTCGTGTATTTACGCGCTTCCTTATCGCTTCAGTGACACTGTTCACGTGCAAGGTTGCATGCACTGCCCACATGTGTGCGAGAGCTCTCGCGACTCCCTTTAGTGCACTTTTTCGCCTACTTTGTCATTACTGCTGCGAGCTGGTCACGCTAGATGTGACACTGCGACCAGGTTCCAGCAGCAATGGGAAAGTAGGCAAAAAAGAGCACTAAAGGCAGCTCGCTCGTGTATATACTCGCATACGACGTGCAATTTCTGGCGAGCACACACCAAACTTCCCCTCTTCCAGAGTGCGTTTGGAGGCGTTTGGCTACGTGGATGTCCTCTCCCCCATGCCAAAAATGGTTCAATCCATAGTTGGGCCTTCAGAATGTAGGGCGCAATTGAAGGAGGAATTGGCGCTATAGCGCTGTAATTCGTGGCCGCTGGGAGGCATAGAAAGGTTCCGCCCTCCCTGGCCTTCCTTTGAACACTTCATACTAAAGCCGTTTATTTTCCACACATATGTGGCACAGCGTACCTGCATGCTTTCTTTGTTCCGACAGCAATCGGCTAGAATGACCTCCCTGCCTAGCCATGACACTAGCGCTAGCCAGTTCAAAAACACCATTGGAAATATTATTTTTAAGCCCTGCATCAGTAATTTCCTTTCCATTCTGCATACGTCAGTGGCCGTCTGGGTAACAGTTAGCCTTGTTAAGGACTCCATCATAACACAGCCCTATGCCCTTGAGCAAAATAGCACCAATATTTTTTTTTCCTTTTCATTCAAACGATTAGCACCAGCAAACATATTTGCTTCCCATTCTGAGCAGTTTGACACATTTTAGTGCATTTTCTTTTTTTCTATGATTTCAATTTATTAATGTATCAGTTACACGTGCTAAATTTGACATTAAGCATTGACTTTTCATTTTGAGCTATTTGGCACCATTAAAGCCCATTTAATTATCAATTTTTCCTTTTTTTTATTTCTTTCATTTATAAATCAAGCAATTAATTACAATGATTTCATTAGCTCGTCATGCACTATAATACACCAATCAATCGTCAATCACTAAAACCCCAAATTGCCATGATATAATTTTTTTTTACGCAGCCTCCGATTATTTCCGTCGATGGCTTTTCGCCCGAACGAGCTTATGAGTTGTCTTTTAAAAAGCGCTCGTATATTTGATGAAACGATTGAATGTACGATTTTATATCTGCTGCATACCAGCTTCACCTGCAAAGTGAGGCTTGGCACTCTACATGCGACCGTCTTGGACAAGTACCGGGCCTATCACAACTTTGGCGCATCTTTCGTGGCCTAAATGGCAAGGCACGCGGGGCACCACCTCTCGCCGATCTCCTTCTCAATGGCAACCCGGCTGATGTTGAAGATGAAGTTATACGCACCTTTTTCCCACACGCCAGCCTAATGCCTCCACCAGCAGTTTCCATTTTCCCAGTCGGAAACCCTGATCCAGACCTGGATCGCCCATTCTCAAAGGGAGAACTGCAAGCAGCCCTCGGAAGAGGCCGAGCTCGCGCCACACCCGGGCACGACCGAGTTAGTTGGCAGGAGCTTAGCAATCTCGACTCGGCAGCCCAGGATGCCCTTCTCGACATCATTAATTCTTACTGGGAGACCGGAACGGTACCGGATAACCTCAAGCTTTCTCTTATTCTTCCTATCCCTAAACCTGGCAAAAACCCTCGACTTCCTAGTAATTTGCGTCCAATTGCACTGACTTCACATCTCTGTAAACTCATCGAGCGCCTGCTGCATACCCGGATTAGTCACTACATTGAATACGTCAGTCCTGGATTTCATCCAGCTCAAGCCGGCTTCCGCCCTAACCTTGGAACGCATGACTGCCTTTGGCTTTTGCGAAGAGTTCTGAATAGAGCTCATCGTAAAACGCTACCTGACTATCTCCTGGCTGTCGATATACACAAAGCTTTTGACAATGTTCGCCATGAGGTTATCCTGGAGGAACTCGCCAAACGCTTTCCTAGTAATCGTGCCCAAATCTGGATCCGCAATTTTTTGACATCTACACCCATTCAGCTACATGGCAAAGCTCCGGGATGGGTGCCCAAAACCTATTACTTGGATAGGGGTGTACCTCAGGGCTCCATTCTCGGACCCATATTGTTCAACTTGGCCATGACACGCGTCGCCGAGAATCTGGAAATCAGCACAAGCGCAAGATTCGCTATATATGCCGATGATATTACCGTCTGGACTGAGGCAGCGGATTACGTAGACAAATATTCTATGGAGACTGAACTTCAGGCGGCCCTTCTTTGTCTTGAAGATACACTAACCAAAATTGGCCTCGAACTCGCACCACATAAAACAGAATTGATTAGTATCGACGGAAAACATAAAACCAACCCCAGTATGCAGATCCATCTTCACATCGGAGGCAACACAATCACCTCCTCAAATGGGCAAATCCGCATTCTTGGCCTGCCCATATCAAGCTGCAACAGCCCCCAGAAATGGGTTCATCAGTTACAACGCCTTTGGCCAGCACTGCTACATACCATTCGTCGCCTGTCCAACCGGCACGGCGGTGCGCGGCAGCATGCCTGCCGTGCGATGGCCAGAGCAGCGGCGGTCGGAAAAATCCTCTATGGCACACCGGTCCTCCAACTGTCGAAGACTGACTTCGCTAAGGTCGAACGCCTTCATCGCGCTACACTACGCACTATTACCGGTCTACCTAAGCACACTCCTATAGCCGAACTTGAGCGTTTGGCCGCTCTTCCACCGCTCACTACCATCGTTACCGAGTCACAGACGCGTCATCGAATACGTCTAGAGAACACTGTCCAGGGGCGTCGCCTGCTGGCCTGGGATGAACAGCGTAACGACAAAACACCAGCCCTATATGCATCACTTCCCCCTTGGGAGATGCCAGTAGTCACACGCGTCCATCGCCGACCTATAAACCGCGATTTTGTCATTCCCCGGGAGCTCCTAGCTGCCCATCACCGACAAGAGCGAATCCCCGATACGACTGACATATACACCGACGCATCCATTACAAGCGAATTCGCATCTATGGCCTGGGTATGCGATGACAACCCTTCCCTTTCAGGCGCTTATGCCTGCCATCTACCTCAGGGTACCCCTCTTCACGCTGAACTCCTCGCGATTTGGGGAGCCTTGTCAGGAGTGCCTTGCACCGGAACTGGGTCACTACGTATTCTTACTGATTCCTTTGAAGCTTACAAGGAAATCGCTACTCCGGGTTCACAAGATGCAACAGCTACGGCTATACAGCGCCTCCTTAAACGCCACCAACTCGCGACCAGAACTGTCGCTATTCACTGGACCCCAGGTCACTCGGACGAATCAGGGGGCAATGCGGCGGCACACGCCGCGGCTGCCTTGGCAGGTGGGATGTCCACATTTACTTCCCCACCCCCCTTGCTTCATCCTTATTCGACCTTGGGCGGGCAACTCACCCCTTCTCTTGCCCTTATGCACTATACTCGGACCAGTCTTCGTAGCCTCAGTCAGCATCGCATGCAGGTGGCCACACCAGACCCACCTTTTACGAGAAGAACCCACCTCACCCGAAGTCAAGAAGTCTTTTTGAATAAGCTCATCGCCCATGCGGCTTACACGCCACGTATTATGGCCCGCTGGCGTCAGTATAAGGAGAAAATGATTACGTGCCCCCACTGTACGACTCTAACCTGCGGCGGCATATCTCATTTACTTTGGGAATGCCCTGCTTTTTCTACTGGACGCCCCGAAATCGAACCCTACCGCCTGAACTACCGTTCCCTTCTAGAAACTGATGCAAACACACAGATGATATTTGCCAAGTATGGCTCGCTTAGTGGCCTGGTTAGAGCAATGTGATTCGAGTGACGACCTAAACAATGAAGATTATGTCTACTCCCCTTTATCCCCATCCATGGCCATGAGCCTTCCCATTCAATAAAGGACATTCAATCAATATCTGCTGTTTGTTTTTTAGCTGTCACTTTCGATTTCGTCGACGAGAGCAGGTGCACGCATGAAAATGTTGGAGGAAAGGCGTGCTGCACATAGCTGCACTCGGCACCGCCGCGGTGGATCCTCCTAGTGGTCAAGTGTTAAGACACTCGCCTATTGAACCGGAGTATCATTTTCCCATCCCATGAAAAGCAGTGCGAAAAACAACGAAGCACGGACTGGAGAATCATCCAGTGGTCTTCTTTTTAACATTGTGCAATAAGTAATTTTAAATTTACGCGCGAATTATGCTAGTTGCAATAACCTCCATGGTAGAAGAACAAATGGTAGCGTAACTCCCATAGAAGCCTGCGTGTCGACTCTGGGTGCGTTCCAATACCCCCTCGTAGACGTTATGGTGACTAGAAGCCCAGCTTCTAGTCACCATATAGACGTCTACTTAGACGGCTACGCGAGCAGCCGCCATCTTGGGACGCGTTCCAATTCTCGCGAAGCCGTCTCGCGAAGCCGTCTCGCGAAGACGGTTTCGCCGAAGTCAACATCGATGCAGACTACTTTGCTGTCTAAACATGGCGGACAGAGCGCGTTTCGCTAGTTTCGCGCTGAGCGAGTCGTGCGTGCGGTTGTTGCAGTAGTTGTACGGTGGTCGTGCTCTTTGCGAACGCCGGAGTATATGCATATGAACGATCTTTCAAACGTGAGTTGTTACGTCAATGTATGCGCTAGCTAGAGGCTAATTTAGTTGTCTCTATGATCGTGAGATTCATAGCACTGCAGATTCATTTACCGCGCTTAAGAGGAAAGCGTGCGTTGGATGCTGTTGGTCTTCTTTTTTAACTTGACGAGTTTCTTCAGTCGTGATGTTATCAACGAACTTGTCGCTTTCTGGGCACCTCGCCGGGAGTCAGGTCGACTGCTGTACGGCGCACGTGTGTGTTTCTATTTTGCTGTAGTAGCCGTGGCAAACTCTTCCGCGGATTTTCAGTTAATCTCGGAAGAACGAACTCGCCTGACGATGCCGACGTACTTGTTGCGCTTTGATTTTTTTTGTGCCTGTACATTATTAAAACGAGTTGTCTTTGGTTTCCTCGTCTAGTGACTACAGACAACTGGTGTAACGCACAGTTTTTCGTTTGCTGTAGCCGGTTATCACCTTTCGTCCGTAATCCTCTCAAGTTTACAGTATTTTGCATGTTTTCATTCTTACAGCTGTGTGAATGAGGCATCTGAGAAGCATGTACACTTCAGCATCAGTAATAAAAAAGGAAAATCGGACTAACGTTCTCTTCCGTCAATTCGTGATAAGGCTCATTGCGTGAGAAGTCTGTCTGCTACAAGTTAACCTTGTGGCGATTACACATGTAATATTGTTGCTGCAAAAAATCGGCGAACCGTTAAAAACGTAATTTTCACCTGTATTGTCGTAAATCTTTAAAGAAAACAGCGTTATAATAGTTGTTAAAACGGTTTAGTTCAACCTTTATGCCGCGAGGTGACGCTAGGTGTAAACAGGTAGACGCGTTCCAATACGCGAACCTGTAGACGTCTACGTAGACGTCTACGAAGCAGTCTTGCTAGACGTCTAAGAATTGGAACGCACCATCTGAGCGAGGCTTTAGTTTCCTGGCGCCCCCTGCGAACTGTGAGGCACAACAAACACGTGACGTTACTTGTGACGTCACAGTGACGTAATTTTGGCGGGGAACTTGATTGTTTTTTTACTTATGAACGAAAAACAAGGCCAACAACGACGGAGGCAAAACGATGCTCGGATAAGGCAGAAAAATGGACACCGTAACTGTTCAGCAACTTTACTTGACATGGATTTCTACTGTCAAGTTTTACGTTAACTGAAATGTTACGGCATCTTTAACCACCTTATCATAGCATCGTTCTGCCTCCGTCGTCGTTAACCTAGTCTTTCGTCGCGCGTCATGTAAACGCATTCTGGGGCTTATTTTTTCGGGCACGTTTGTGAACAAGGGCCCTCAAGTGAATTCGGCAAGCACATGGATAGAATCACATGGCTTGAGGCATTTCACTAAGGGCATAAATGAGTGAAGCTGTGCTGCATAGAAAGCCGGGCTTTATTAATTCACGATTACTTACATAGACGCTTCATGAAATCCTCGTGATAACAAAATGACCTGAGCGTAGGTCTCCTAACGAGACGCGGTGAGATTATATAAGGGTAAAAGATCTTGCTAACAAAGTACATATCAGTGTCAAAGCAAAAACAAACGAACGGAATAAGTAACGCTAGCGCTAGAACGCCAACCTGTAAAAGCTTAGGTAAGCAATTCAAATTGGGATTGCTAGTATTTAGAAGTTAATGCGTCTGAGAAGTGAAAATATCTACGATATAGCTTCGCTCCAATAATTCTCGCCCTGTTCATGATTCCATTATTTTACTCGCGCTTCGTTTGCCACTGAGAGGAGTCAATGTGAGGTTACAAATTTACAACTTAAGCATTTAACATGTTCATGAGAAAGATCCCACTGACAATAGGAACATCACTGTAATAACAGCTAAAGCACGTTCAGCGAACGTTGGTGCGGTAATAAGACGCAGTAAGCAAAACACGCAGCAAAGGGAGCGGAACGGAAAGCTTTGAGTAATGCGACACGCGTCTTGGGGGCAATAAAATCTCACCTTCACCGCTCAATTAAAACATGCAGCGATGCGCCGCTCATGCAGACGTGTAACCGTAAAACAAGCCACCACTTTTGCAACGTGCCTGGGAGGCCGAGCCGCCGAGCTGTGACGCAGCATTGTCCCATCGTCCGGAAATGCGCACATGCAGCGGCAATCAGTTTCTCATCGAGCACAGACAGTCTTCGCCTTGCTGTAAAGCTCTACCACAACTAGCAGAATGGAATACTGACTGTTTGTTACAGATAACCCACTCTGTACGCAGCACGCAACGATGAACGTTGAACCGGAGCCGATGACGCACCCATTCCGCGGATGAAAAAAGCTTTCGTCTGAGTCATATCTGAGCTTTGGGCAACTGCGCCAAGGTCAATGTACAACTCGTCGCGCAACTTGGAAGAAAACGCGTGTAGCTGCCTACTGCCAGCGGCATCAACTCGATGATGAGGGCTCCTGCGAACTGTGAGGCGAATTATTAGCGCACAGAAAATAAGATCTGCCAGAACTCCAAAGAACTAGAAAGTAAACATAATATTCGCGCTCAGGAATAAATGCAGTTTTTGTTTCTTGCGTAAGAAAAAACGTGTCACATTTTTATTATTATTTTAACTTGTTTCTAACGGCCTCTCTCGGCCACTTATTATCCTCTGCGCAGTTGCCCAAAGCTCAGATATGACTCAGATAACTCAGACGAAAGCTTTTTTCACCTGCTCATGCCGTCGCTCCCCCTGACGCCATATTTGCTTTTGCTTGTTTAGTTTTTTTTAGTTCGCCAAGCTGCCACCGCATGCCATGGCGCCACAACTTACCCTCATCATAGAGAAAGAGATTGGTAAAGAGCGGTCACTCGGCGAAAACTGGCCCCAGGAAGTGACGCGCGACTGTTTGCGCTGCCGCCGATTGATGGATGGCGGCACCAACGTGCGCATGCGCGGACGCGCGCGCGACGGCACTCGCTGCAGCGGTAGCCCGCCGGAGCACTAGCAGACGACAAGAAGTTGTCGAAGGAAGCTGTGTGCTCGTGCCTCGCCGCGCTTGTGCGGCACAGACCTCTCGTGGGCTGCTGCGCAGAACGACAGCGGTTTGAAACGACGGCGAGGTGAGCAACGTTTTTTGCTTAACTACGCTGCATTTCAAGCAGTTTACGCTGACCATGCCGGCCGGTGCCAATAAGTTTCGCAGCTCGTGAACAGGCGCGCCAGCTGTTCAGGCGCAGTTCGTTACGCCGTAACTCTGGCGGTTCCCAACCACGGCGAGGTGTAATATGTTGTGTTCTCGGGAAACAGCTTCATTTCGAACAGTTTAGCTCGTAACGCTTGACAAAGTGGCATGTGAAGGCATCAAGGCACGCCGTTGCGCCAAAATGGCGCGCTCGCCGGCCGGTTCGGCCATGGTGACGCAGTTTGCCGAACGGCTAGTTTTGCTAAGTGTCGCGTTTAGCAGAGCAACGGTAAAGTAAGAAACGTTTCATTCTTGACTTTCTTGTCAAACTACGCAGTATTTCAGGCAGTTTAGCTCAGTACGGCGGTCTGCGCTTCACAAAGTCGCACGTGAAGGGCAGCCAACAGGCATGACAAGGCGCTCGCCAATATGGCTCGCCGGCCGCGATGACATGTGACATGGCGCGAGGATTTGCGAACGGCTAGTTTTGCGTGGTGTCACGTTTAACAGGGCAACCGCAAGGTGAGAAATGTTGCATTCTTGTAAAACTGCGAGGCATTTCGGGCAGTTTAGCTCAGCGCGGTGGTCTGCGCTTCACAAAGTCGCGTATGAAAGGCAGGCCAACATGGCGTGCTCGCCGGCCGCGGTTTTGCGTGGTGTCGCGTTACATTTAACAGGACAATGTTAAAGTGAAAAGTGTTTTATTATGCGGCAAGCTTCATTGCTTCAGCTGTTCAGTGCTTTTGAAGAATATTGTTAGTTTAGTGGCTGTTATTTCACGCTCTGTAGAAATGTATTTTCAGCTAGGTTCGGTTAGCCTGCATTTCCTGACCTCTACGTTGCAAGAGTAGCTTTTGTATCAATTTTACTAATGACAGCTTTTCTGTTCTGGACCATAACTGCTGCTCACCAAGTTTTCAGTACCCACCCACATGCACAGATGTGTGCGCGGTGCAGTGGCCTTACATTTCATTGCAACCTTCTGCATCATATTCATTCCTTTTCCAACAGCACTGCATGGACCCACGGACTGTAGCCGAAGCACGGCAGATGCGACGAGGGAATGGTGTGGCCTTTCCTCAAGCGTCAGTACTCCTCTCTGCCCTGGACAATACAAGTTACCCTTGCTGAGGTAGCCGTGACTGGGACTGTGTAGTTTATGTATAATGCCTGTTTTGTTACATATCATTTGCAATAATTCGGAAATCAGTTATGCTATTTTTTGTCTCTACCTAAGTACTGTTTCTCACCTTGTGTATTTTTATTTTTCTGTATTGTGCACATCGCTTAGTGTGTGTCAAGTATTGTCAATGCATCCGTCTGCATCTGTTGCATCTCGTGTTTTATATGCGGCAAAATAAATTCATTTCGCGAAGCACTTGGCGTCGTTTCTGCACTACTGTTTTGCAAAGGCTGTGGCGCAGCTGCGTTGATGGGTAGTTTAGAGAACTGGGAATCTATTTTTACTGTTGTTATGCATGCTGAAAATAAATAGAAACACTAGCAGACCATTTAAAACCAAAATAATGTGCCAAAAGGGCAGGGAAGGGCGCAGCGCATGGCTAGCATTCAAATCGCGCGCCCTTCAGCAAGACCGGATGTAGTGGCCGCCGGCCGCTTGGTGCACTACAGTCAAATGGGCCGCTGGGCCCTATGGGAGTGTCCGCTTTTTACCAATCTCTTTCTCTATGCCCTCATCGCTTCGCTTTCAGTCTCTGTCTTCGCATGGTCCGCGTATTGCGTGCGGGAAGACGCTTGTTTTTGCTACATTCAGAGGCGATCTTGCGTCAGTTCTCACTCAGCGAACGCAGTCAAGGGTACGGCAGCAGTAACACCGTTTCCCGGAATGGTTTACTGCTGCGTTCCTTTCTGCAAGTCCAGCGGGCGGCAGTCAAGAATCACGACTGGGATATCGTTCCACGAGTTTCCCGTTACCCAAATTCGAAATGAGTGATTGAAGATCACTCGACAGGCAGACGGTAAGATATCGAGAAAGTAGAATTCCATACTCTGTGAAATTTGGCTAAATGGCTGGTCAGTTCCCACGCCACGTTGTCTGCTGGTCTACGATCGATATACAGCTAGAAGTATTGTGTTGTATGTTTGCTGGCGGCTAGAAATACGAGTGCGGCTCGTGGATACACAGCCAAGAAACTGCAGTCGTATTTTGTCGTGCTCTAGCCTGACTAAGCCGTGCACATGGCTGTGGCAAAAATTCAGTACCTGACGTACACCAGTTTTGACGAGAAGCTTGCTTTGTCGCACTATACTGTTTTGCGCAAACGCTATACCTTGAAAAACTACGACTACCTCGAAAAAAAAAACAAAAAAAAAAAAGAAAAGCAACGTGGTTCTCGGCAAGGGGAGACAGGTGCAGCTGTCAGTGCATCCAGCCAGTATATTGGAGTGGGGCCAGAGTAGTGAACCTACAGGCATTTCTTATGTTTCACGCAGTTGTCTCCCCATAAATAGCAAATTTTTGCTTCCGTTGCGTGGTTGCCACCAGAGATTTGTGGTGCAAGAGTATACACCCGGATATATTCGCAGGCCCAGGGAAACAGCCATGTTACTGTTACTGATACATGTTACCGTTTCAACAGGAGGTTAAAGACTGCCTTCTGTCGATATCAGTTTTTTTTTTGCCATTATGGAAGTATCAGTGTGTTCTTTAAATGTGTCTTACAATGAAAATGCCTTGCATGCTGTTAATACGGCTGTCTTTCTTTTTTTTTTTCGTTTAATGCTGTTGATAATGCTGTATGTCTAATTTGCAGTATATGTCACCTTTTGAGTTCGATTATGTGCACTTTAATATGCTGTAAATTGCCATATGTATTCCCAGGAGACTGGAGCTAGTCGGGCTGCTTCTCAGCTTCTTCTCCCAGTGTACTTCATCTTCATGAAGAAAACTGAACGAACTGTTATTATTTTGTGTGGTTCCAATTCTGCTCCCATATGTTCAGGGAATAAAAATTTCTTTGAACTGATGTAAGCTTGCTTCTGATTTCTCTTTCTTGCTTGATATTTTCATGCATTTTCAGCATTGAGCATGGAAATTATGAAAATGTGTAGTGGTCATAAGGAAATTTGTCCACTGGGTGAATGCATTGCTGAAGCAAATTTTCGTTTCTGAATTTCATGCTGCAGAGGTTTCTGAGGTGTTAATCTAGCATTAATAGAAGTTCATCAATATTAACTATGCTGGTTAATCCAGTTTTGCAAACAAGAGGAAGTGACATTTAAAAATTCAACCAGAATATGTGTCCTTTTCAAAGGTGAAAACACTATGAGAATAAAAGTTCTCCTACACAAGATTTTCATGGGTATCAAAAGTGGTAACACTACATGAAGTCTGGCTAACATTCCCAAGGATCCGTAGTGCTCACGAGAGTTGCTGAATTGAGTTCTGTTTGTCTCCTAATGCTTTCATCTGAAGTATTAAGGCAGCTGCGGTGACGAACGCGCGGGAGCACCGCCGATGCGAGATATGCGGCAATGCCAACGAAGCTCAATCGACGCTCGAACAACGGTCGTAACCGCGATAATTAATGTTGTGAGGAGTCATTTTGAAAATATTGTAGGCGTGAATAGTCGCTGTAGCACGTGGCTACGATTACGGTTGTGTTGCACACTTTCGTCCAGAAGGTCGCTGTTACTAGACCGCCTAAAAGACAACCACTCCTTCCGCTCGCTTTTATCTTCCTTTGTGGACAGGATGATGAAGGTAAAGTTTATTCAGCTGGGATTAGCAGACCGTAAAGGTAACCGACTTAGACGAGCGACCGTATACGTTGTTTATATATGTTCTGCTTGTTCGCGCTGCGGAAACTGTTTTCAAGATTAATGTATCAGCTAGCCTAAGGGACAGTTATTTTTCCATCAAGCAGCGAGGCGCCGCTTCACAAAATGAAGCAAGGAAATGAATATAAGGGTTGCATTTGTCAGGCGAAGCGCTGTAAATATATATCTTTTTCCTACGTGCTCCCACTGCAAAATCGCTCATGCGCCAGGATCAGGCGGTCAGCAATATTTTGGAGCCCTCCATTGCGGTGCATCTCATGGCCAGGATGTTGTTTTGAAACGTTAAACGCCGTGAATCAGTCAATCTACGCGCTAGGAACACGAAAAACAAACCGAATAACGTGCGCAGCGGTGCGCCGGGACCGTCGTGCGCGACATTGCGTCGTCTGCTGTGGGGGTTAGTTCAGGCGGCACCTTCGGTCTCTACACGACAATTTTTAGGCCCGCGCGCCTCCGTAGAGGTAGCGCCAGTGATCAGGTCGGAAGTTTATAGAGGAGGTCGTGCTTTTTTCATCCGCGGAATGGGTGCGTCGTCGGCCCCGGTTCAACGTTCATCGTTGCGTGCTGTGTACAGAGTGGGTTATCTGTAACAAACAGTCAGTATTTCATTCTGCTGGTTGTGGTAGAGCTTTACAGCAAGGCGAAGACTGTCTGTGCTCGATGAGAAACTGATTGCCGCTGCATGTGCGCATTTCCGGACGATGGGACAATGCTGCGTCACAGCTCGGCGACTCGGCTCGGCCTCCCAGGCACGTCGCAAAAGTGGTGGCTTGTTTTACGGATACACGTCTGCATGGGCGGCGTATCGCTGCATGTTTTAATTGAGTGGTGAAGGTGAGATTTTATTGCCCCCAAGACGCGTGTCGCATTGCTCAGAGCCTTCCGTTCCGCGCCCTTTGCTGCGTGTTTTGCTTACTGCGTCGTATTACCGCACAAACGTTCGCTGAACGTGCTTTAGCTGTTATTACAGTGATGTTCCTATTGTCAATGGGATCTTTCTCATGAACATGTTAAATGCTTAAGTTGTAAATTTGTAACCCCACATTGACTCCTTTCAGTGGCAAATAAAGCGCGAGTAAAATATGGGAATCATGAACAGGGCGAGATTAATTGGAGCGAAGCTATATCGTAGATATTTTCACTTCTCAGACGCATTAACTTCTAAATACTAGCAATCCCAATTTGAATTGCTTACCTAAGCTCTTACAGGTTGGCGTTCTAGCGCTAGCGTTAGTTATTCCGTTCGTTTGTTTTTGTTGTTCTTTGACGCTGATATGTACTTTGTTAGCAAGATCTTTCACCCTTTTATAATCTCACCGCGTCTCGTTTGGAGACCTACGCTCAGGAAATTTTGTTATCACGAGGATTTCATGAAGACCGTGACGAATGAGCGGTGGTCGCTCTCCTACACTTAGATTTCATTGTCGTGAAGCGTCTATGTAAGTAATCGTGAATTAATAAAGCCTGGCTTTCTATGCAGCACAGCTTCACTCATTTATGCCCTTAGTGAAATGCCTCAAGCCATGTGGTTCTATCCATGTGCTTGCCGAATTCACTTGAAGGCCCTTGTTCACAAACGTGCCCGAAGAAATAAGCCCCAGAATGCGTTTACATGACGCGCGACGAAAGACTATACTCCGTTTCATACATCAGGTGCAACGCAGCGAAAGCTACGCAAATAGTCCGCAAGAAAAAAAACAGGAGGCGTATCACTACGCGCTCGTTCTGTGGCCGAGTGGTTCCTGCGGAAACGGGCTCTATTCCGAGCATACACGTTTGCAATAACTTGCTTCGCATGCCTAGACATCTTCGCAGTGCGGATCTTGTAGAAAACATGCGCACTGAAGAACCATTTTCTCAAAAAGAGATGCGCAGCGTGGAGGGCACAGCCAGCGCCATCTAGTGACACAGCTGGCAAGGTTGCGGGCAGCAAAAACGCGGCACGAACGAAAACGACATAATAAACATACAAATTCACCGAATCCGACCCTTTCTCCCTAAAAAAAGGTGCTTTTCATGAAGTTGATGGCAAATGTAAGATGCCATAAGCTTGCAGACAAAGCAACTATCATTTCCTCTCGTCAAGAGCAGGCACTATTTTTCATCGCGGATGCGGAGAGCGCAAACAAGAGCTGTAGCTTTGGCAGTGTTGCACTTGATGTAGGCAGAACGATGCTATGATAAGGTGGTTAAAGATGCCGTAACATTTCAGCAGGCAGAACGATGCTATGATAAGGTGGTTAAAGATGCCGTAACATTTCAGTTAACGTAAAACTTGACAGTAGAAATCCATGTCAAGTAAAGTTGGCTGAACAGTTACGGTGTCCATTTTTCTGCCTTATCCGAGCATCGTTCTGCCTCCGTCGTTGTTGGCCTTGTTTTTCGTTCATAAGTAAAAAGACAATCAAATTCCCCGCCAAAAGTACGTTACTGTGACGTCACAAGTAACGTCACGTGTTTGTTGTGCCTCACAGTTCGCAGGGGGCACTGGGAAACTAAAGCCTCGCTCAGAGTCGACACGCAGGCTTCTATGGGAGTTACGCTAACATTTGTTCTTCTACCATGACTGCGCAGCGGATAATAAGTGGCCGAGAGAGGCCGTTAGAAACAAGTTAAAATAATAATAAAAATGTGACATGTTTTTTTCTTACGCAAGAAACAAAAACTGCATTCATTCCTGAGCGCGAATATTATGTTTACTTTCTAGTTCTTCGGAGTTCTGGCAGATCTTATTTTCTGTGCACTAGTAATTTGCCTCACAGTTCGCAGGAGCCCTCATCATCGAGTTGATGCCGCTGGCAGTAGGCAGCTGCACGCGTTTTCTTCCAAGTTGCGCGACCAGTTGTACATAGACCTTGTAACCTCCTCGAGAGGGCAGATCATAAACAAAGTATCATTTCTTGCAATTCGAGCGAGCTTTTTGAATAAACTGTGCGAAAAAATTGAAAATTTAAGTAAAAAGACCACGCAGAGATATAACAGATCTATAAGTGTCTTACTAGAAATAAGAAAATTTTTGCGATTGAAATGTAATTGCGGAATGTGAAGCGCAGCTCACTATACACATGTGCTATCATGAATTCGCAGTATAAATAGGAGGACGCAGGACAGCGAGGCGTGCTTCACGGGGCGTACTTGTGGAGCACATATACTCCTCGAACAATGAGTAGTTGGCCTCTCAAGGCTGCTGCTGACGCACAGCTGTGTGGATCGTTCTGACACGCAGAAGCGTGGACTGTTCGACATTTTTTTTTTTTCTTCCATTTTTAGTAATTCGACTGAGTTATTTGTTTGTCAAGGCGTCAAGGATAGTTTCCAAGTTGAAAAATGGCCTTCAAGCCTACGCAAGATGCGGCGGTGCCTCGATCGTGTTTTTTGGAGATTTTGGAGCCGTATCGCAAAATGCTTCTGATTCCAGCGGTTCTTCACGGACAGCAGCAAGAATCTCCTCACAATGAATTCCTTGTACGTGAAGCGTAGTCAGTATCATAGCAGTGACAAATGCGAGTGTAGTGAAAGTAATCACGTTCGGAACGATTGCTTTTTCGTCGAGCTGGTGAAACCGCCCGCATCTATATATTACGTGTGAAAGTGCACTGCGCACTCCTTGCTTTCCGAACGCTTACGTGAATTTTGAGCTGTGCATCGTTCTTAATGTTTACAGCGATCCGAGCGTTGGGATTGAGCTTGTTACGTATCGATGACTGTGTTGCGTGTGTGTGTTGTGCTTCAGATCTGTCGTGGGTGCAATGCGACCTTTCTGTTCGCGTGCGCGAAACAATTCTACCTACACGGAGAACCGTCGCCACCAGGCTTGCGATGGTAGGTTGTCTGATGCGCTTTATTGGAATTAATTAATCGTGTTATGAGAGCTCTTATTACAACAGGGCGCCGACGGGATTGTTTTTAATGTTCTTGACCTCTGCATAGCCGTGGGTTGCGCATATCCATGGGGGATTGTGGCCTAGATCTAGTAGTGAGAAAAAAAAAGAGCCGTTGCATTATTTTTCGGTTAAATGAAGGATCACTGTAGAACGGCGTGAGGAAGCCAGAAAGGTCTGTAATATTAATAAAGCTAGTGAAACAGATTGGGCAGTTTATGATACAGAAAGAAAAAAATATATTGACACAATGTGAAATTAAATTTCAGATTAATCTGTTAACAATCAGTTTCCCAATTGTTGCCAAGATTTAGTGCTGAACGAATAAAAAATAACGTTGACATTCTTGTTCTTTAAATGGAATGATCACTGTAGAAATGGCTTGGGAAGCCAGGAACGTCTGGTCTGTAAGATTAAGAAGGTTGATGAAACGTCTGTCTGTAAGAGTAAGAAGGTAATTAGTGAAACAGACTGGGAAGCTTTAGGATACAGAATAAAAAAGAATGTTGAAACAATCTGAAATGTAATTTCATATTATCTGTTCACCATACAGTTAAATTCCCAATTAGAGCCGTACAAGGATGGAGATTTTTCTGCGCTTTATGCTAAGCACCTAGGCCTCATGATATTTGCACCAAAAAGGAGAGAAAAACCAAAACTCGCATAATGAGGTGTAATAGAGTAACGTGGTAGTGGTGAAAACTTTATTTCCGTAAAGAAAAACATTTGTCAGACAATCAATGGGCTTCTTTTCGTTGGCTTCGCGATGCGGCCGTCAGACCGTGTCTTTTGGAGAATCTCCAAATCAGTACTGTCGACAGCAAACTACTGGCTTGAAATTGTATAGTGGTCCATATACTCAGCTTGCTATCACATATGGCTCACAGCTGATAGTGTGAACATTGGACACCATAAAAAACATTGGAGTGCAATTTCATGGCATAAGAGCAGTTTTTAATCTGGCATGCCTTGGGGTGCATGAACTGACACTTCATAAAAATGACGAATGCTTATATTGATATTTCACACAGGCATCGGTGAGCAGAAGGTTAAGTAACTTAGTTGGAGATGGTGCACTCGGACTGAGTTTGCTAAGAAATCGGCTACTGTATTCCACTAAATTCCACAATGCCTGGTTCCACCACAGTTTTTTCACATGCGGTAGAATGGAAATCCAAAGGGACCCGCAGAAAATAGCATCTCACAAGCTTTTCGACTCTCAAGACAGGCAGTTTGCATATGCAAGCACTTCGGACATCACACAAAATCGTGTGAGCAGCCAATTCAGTGGCAATAAATTTGGCTACATATATTGTCATGTAACATAAGTTTCCCTCTTCATGTCTTGTGGATACCCGACAACAAAAACAAATGCCTATCGTAATGGCCACAGCATGTACTACATGTCATTTACCACAGATTTCATGCTTCCATTGATGCATTTTTCTGTTGTGCAGTTTTACTTGATTTTTTTTATTAATGAAATTGCCTGCAAGTATATATTACATCTGAAAACCCACTATGCATGATTATCTCTCCTAATGCTGAAATTAACTTTGATACGTGCAGCTAGTTGCATTCATTCCTTCCCTTACAGTGACCATGCACGCATAGTATTTCCCTGCAATGTAGCCAGAACCAATAATATTGTTGTTTGTTTATGTACAATGCTTGAGAACAGCCGTTTCTGCGACGTGATCTTACTGGAAACTGTTTCGAATGCATTAGATGATCTTAGCTGCTTGGCCATCTGTTCTCTGACGTGACTACAGAAGTGTCGCTGCCACTCAGCGGCTTCATTCTTCATAAAGCATATTTCTTGTGATGATAACTCGTTATCGGTGTTTTGACTTACGTGTTCTCTGTGGTGCTCCTCATTCTGATTAATCATTGTGTTATAGGGGCTGGCACTACAATGATATGGTGATGACACTGTTGTTATTTTTCTGGTCTCTCTGGAAATTGTGCATATCCACGATGAGGTATTATATATTAAGGGTTTAGAGCTGAGCCAAAAACAAGAAGTGTGATCCTTGTCCCAACAGATCAAAATACCACCAAATCAACAGTTGAGAAAGATAGGAAGGTCTGTTATAATACTACTGACATGTATTGGAAATTTTAGGCACAGAATTAAAAAAAATGGATCTCAATCTGATTAGGTCAAGCAGGGTAAACATTCACCCAGTTGCCAGTCGCAATGATACAACTATGGAGGGGTACTTGGACACTCATCAGGGCAGGGCCCCTGATCACACTAAGTCAAGAGACAGCGAGAGCAAACTGCGAAGGTTTGACCAGTATGATATCGGTGTGAACGCTGTACAGCACGATAATTCGAGTGAAATCCTGTCACAGAATCGCATTATCTTTCAGTGCCTTGATCTGCATGAACAAACACTTCATTAAATGCTGCTGTTAAGTGTAGCAAGAAGGGGTTCACGATTTTGTGAGTGAAGATGTTTATGATGTTATAAACAGGCCTTTGT
Organism: Amblyomma maculatum; assembly: GCF_055883805.1. NCBI lineage: Eukaryota > Metazoa > Arthropoda > Arachnida > Ixodida > Ixodidae > Amblyomma > Amblyomma maculatum. Next base: position 272,980,953 of record NC_139344.1, on the reverse strand, counting down.
GAACAAGGAAATAATTATGGTGGAACAGGCCTATTAATGGCCAAGTCTGCTAAAAAGTCAAACACAGCAAATCACTAAATGTCATAATGCTCTAGCAACCAGTGATGTAGCCCTCCTTTTATATGTGCTACAACGAAAAACTGAAGGAACCTGCAAAAAACTATTTCTCATCCTTATGAACACTTAGTGCAAAGAGTGAGTGTGCGTAATCATTAGCATTGCATGGAATCCTATGAAGTGACAATCCGGTGGAAAGAAATTTTGCTACAAACATTGGCATATGAATTCAAGTTCCCCCCATGTCTTGCAGGCAGCTGATACAAAAATGGCCATTGAAGATAGAGTGCATAGCTACCTATTATTTACCTCAAATTGCATACCATCACTTGATGGATGCATGGTTCAGTTGTACATATTTTTCTTTAAACTGATCATCTGTCCTCCTGTTTGGTGTTCAAAGCAGGCCTTTCATTTTGCAAGTGATGGTTCTATAGTATTATTGACAGATTATTGACAGCTGTTTTTTTGCACGTTTCTGTTTAATCTTTGATATATGTTATCTGTATGTGTATTTGTTTTCATTGTGTACTTTATGCAATACCTAATATTCTGTAGAGGAGCCATCTGTTTATATCAGCTTGGCACAAACCCCCCCTTTACGGTCAAATGAGGCGCGGGATCCCCTTTACGGTTACCCGTCGTCCCTCTGTGAGGTTTGAGAACACATTTAAGAGCTAGGCCGGTCAACCCGTGAATTATGTGTGTGGGTGTGTGATTGAGGAATAAGTTCAAATAAAGGTCGCTTTCTTTTACAAACAATTGTCTGTTTATATATAGTAGTCTGAATTACACTGCATATTAATAGAGTACAATAAAAAAAAATAAAATGCCACAACAAGATATTGGTAAAATATTAGTTAAACGATAAGAGAAAAAAACCCGACAATGAACAAAATGCTGCGATAAAAAGAAGACTATAAAGATAACAAAACAAGTATTCTAGATATAATAAAAAAATACTAAGTCAGGTAGAGGTTAACAAAAGCGAAAGTAATGTTCAATTGAACAAAGTCTGTGGCGAAATGGAATTCTCATGGCTTTCTTGTTTGTTGAGGCGTCGAAGGCTGGGCTGCTTGGTAGCGGCGGCCGTACAGGTGAAGAGAGGATGCGTCGGCCGCGGGCCCGAGGAAATACAATACGCTTTCCCGGAGCGCCGCGAGAGTGGCAGGAAGTCTGGTCTGAATCTTCCCAAGCGCACGGGCGTGGGCGTTCCGCCGGTCGGTTATTTCATACACTCGGCTTGTGCGCAGCGCGCGCGTCAAGGACAGGTGGTCGCTGCCCCTGCCGGCGTGCTGAATCTTGCCTTAATTATTACTCTATTGACATTCAAAGTTGTTTCTCTCTTGCCCAGAGGAGCGGCGGGGTCCTGTGAGTTTCGCTCTATATATGAGGCAGAAGCTCCTGCAACTTCCGCTGTATAATAGGTGAGGCAGCTTGTGACATTGCCCCCTACTGAAGATCGAATATTTCCTCGAAATATTCTAGACATCCACGCGCCGAGAGCGACGTTATTGCGCCCCGCAGAGGGGTGCAAAGGGATTAGGTCCGTTCGATGCACTGAAGATTGCTCGTCACTCACTCATTACACGCACCATATACGCACCGATCAGAATCCGCACAGCACCACAACACTGTAGTTCGTCAGTCATGACTTGAGCACAAGTCGCAAGTCGCTGATAACAATCAAGCTAGCACAAATAGACAGGCACATCATGTACGATTTCCATTACACAATGAACACAATGCAGCTAGGTAGTAGGGCAAGCTGAATAACTATTCCAGCCGGCTCATGTAATCTGCTCCCACGTTCTCGCTGCCTTTAATATATACTCGACACGGAAGTTGTATTCCTGAAGCTTAATACTCCAGCGAAGAACGCGTCTGTTCGCAGATTTTGTTTCTTTTATGACCTTCAAATTTGGCATGATGATCCATCTGAACAAGAAACCTTCTCCCGTAAAGGAAGACTTGAAATTTCTCGATTCCCCAAATGAGTGCCAAAGCCTCTTTCTCAGTGGTTGAATAGGCTACCTCTCGAGGAAGCAACTTGAGGCTGCTCGCATAGCAACTGGGTGCAGGATTTCGTCATGCAATTAAAGCAGAACGGCTCCAATACCTCTATCAGAAGCATCCGTTCGCAGGACGAATTCCTTGTCAAAATCTGAAAGTTTCAGTATTGGGGCCTCAGCCAGTTTTTCCCGCAAGTCCTTGAAAGCCCGTTCTTGTTCGGGGCCCCAGCTCACGACTGAAGGTTGACCCTTCCAAACAAAACCAAACCTTCCGAAAATCAATGCATAGCCGATGCGTCCCGTCAGGCTTGCGTACGGCAATCACAGGGGAGTTGTAGGGCGACTCCGATGGCTCAATGATGTCTAATCGGAGCAAGTCGTCCACTTCTGATGCAATTGCGCCTGTCTCAAAGCGTACACGGTAGCGGATATTGTTTTACATTTATCGGCCTGTCGCTCTGTAACTTCAGTTGGCACTCGATCAGCGTGGTCTTTCCCAGAAGGTCCGAAAATATATACCTTCGTACTGTTGCAGATGTTTCTTGACTTCGTTCTGCTCTACGTTGGTCAGTCTCTCGGAAATGTGCACATCCCCGATAGACTGCGTCTTGGAGGGCTTAATAAGCTCTCTCTCTCCAGCGTCTGTGTCTTCTTCTGCCGATATTACACAGCTGCCACGATAGTGTCGTCTTTCCTTTGTTGGTATTTCTTTAGCATGTTGATGTGGGATATTTTTGTGGCTAGGAAGTGCGACTGCATCAGGGTACCGGGTGGCATTGTCCACCATGGTCAGGATGTACCGATTGCCTTGAGTGGAATTCGGGTTGAGTGGGCCAACAATGTCGATCGCCACCCTCGAAACGGGGTCTCGTTGACGGGCGCTCGGACCAAAGGCGCTTGTGTGGTGTGACCCTTTTTGTGCGTTGACATAGATCGCAAGAGGCAACGAACCGCTTAACGTCAGCGTGCATTGCGGGCCAGAAGAATTCTGTCTGAAGCTTCAGTAGGGTTTTCTTCGCGCCTTGATGGCCTCCCATCAACCCATCATGTGCCAGGTTGAGAATAGCTGATCTGTACTTTTGGGGCACAACAACTTGAGTGTACTCCCCACCGGACTCGGCGACGTATTTCCTCTGAAGAACGCCGTTAGCAATGAAAAACTGATGGCTACCTTTTCCCTTCTTCGCTTGTGGCGGGCCCACGCGATCGAAGCACGAGGGCAGGGTCACGTCATTATCTTGCTTTTGAACCAACTCTTCGCGGCATACACTAGGAAGGCCTTGCAGTACTTTAAAGGGACAGAACACTGGAATATAGGTCTCGATTTTTTTCGCCACAGTGGAAAGATTGATGTCTAAAATGTTCAATTCCATAACGGTTTTGTTAGAAAAGCTGTAGAAAATTTTTACCGGAAATTTTTCTATCAATGCGTGCGCCCGTTTTTATGTAATCCGATGCTGCAAACCATGAGCAGCGACCGCAATGACGACTGGTGGTCGACAAAAAAGACGTACCGAAAACAAACATAACTTTCACTCGCCAGACAGTAATCACACTTTTTTTTTTGCGTAGAGTACCGCCCTTTTCAGTTTCACACTCAATACTGTTACGGCACAATAACGCACGCCATCGTCGATGAACGTTTTAGTGGGCACTGTCATTGCTTCATTCACGAAATTGCAAACAATGTGGCGCCATCTATTGGCGAAACCTGAAAGCATACCTTTCGCGGTGCGAAAGCAGGGGTGGTTTTTATTTAAGGACTCACTGGAGAGAGCGCAAAATATAATAAATTTTGGCAAGCACTCCTAGAAGAAAAGAGAACAATGTGCAGTTACGAAAATCAGCGATATTTTGCAGACATGTTCTGCGGATGCGGTGTGCGGACGCGGTCTGCGGACAGAAATCTGTGCGTTTGCCAGCGCTGTGTTAATGTATTTTATGTTATCACTTATACTACTTGAGAATTCATTTAGTGTTCTATCAGTGTGTTGTGTTACCTTGCTAACAAGTTTCCTTATATCTTCTTTGCATGTGTTATTGTATGTAGTTGTATCCCCCCTACAATAATGCCTCATGGGCGCTGTAGCTACTTACAATAAATAAATAAATAAACATAGTGAAGTAATACTTTCGCATTAATAGATCTTCTAGATATAGGGTCTCTAATTCTTGCACTTTTTTTTAAATAATGTGTAAATTTTTTTATCCTACTCTGCAGCTAACATCTGCTGCTCCTTTGTAAATGGGTCCAGGACCTAAGTGCATGAGTTGCTCTCTGAAACATTTAATTTAGCTCTCGAGACTATCTTATATGCTTGAATTGAAATCATTGACTCCAGATTGGACTTTGAAATTAGTTGCAAAATTTTTAACTGCAAAGCCTATTGCAATCTATTATGTTTGGGTGTATTTTTACTAGGGAGCGAAATGCACCAGCTTCCTTTAACATCTTAGCCAGCACACACACAATGCATCATTGAAATGTAGTTTGAATTCCAGTTTTACCATGCATAACAATTGTCCATTCAGTTTGGATGTTCATTAGGAATATCAATTCTAACCCGTAAGATGACCATAACTTAGCAGCCCATAATAAAAATAAATTGCTTGTATACAGAGAGTTAAAACTATGCAGTTGGGACTAAGTACCTATTCCAGCTTGGAGGAATGTATTGGACCTTCGGTTGTCTGTGATGCAACGCTGCACGACTAATCCACTGAGTGCAAAGCCGTTAACCAACAGAGATATCTTTTCACTTCATGTGCGGCACACAAACATTATGCATAAAAGAGGCCACATATGTCACTATTCCATCTTTCTTTACACTTTCTTTCTTTAGCACACTCTAAAACCATTCCTGTAAAAAGCTATAGCTTCTTTTATGCAAAGTGACATGGCAATTATTGTAGCTTGAAACATTTTCAAAACGAAAAAATAAATGCATGAGGCGGCTCACAACCACTGTTTTTTTTTGTAAAACTGTGTTGCTTCATAGGCAGTAACTTGAACAACACTGACAACATTTCTACATTACTTTGAAACAACCTAGGCAAAAATCCTAGCTGATGTAAATGGTTTAAGGAACAAACTTCCAGTTCATACCAGTTGGAAAACAATGGATCCCCAACTGGAATTCAACTGGGATCAACGTTCATGTGTATAAGGTACCCGTTGCATGCGAGCCTTGCTACCTGTTGATGGTTTACAACTCGGAAAGAACACAAAAACGAGGGCACAAGTGCAGATAAGGCGCATGTTTGCAGTCTCCATGACCGGTTGTATTCGTTCCTCTGTATCCCATGAAAGCACTCCATTTCTAACCCCCAATGGCGTAGGTCTGCGACATCCGGTGCAATAACGTGGGGCAACCCCCCCCCCTCCCCCCCTTCTTCATGAAACACACCTGAGCGCAATACCATCAACTACTTTGTCGTCAAGGCTTTCTTCGATTGGGGAAGTTCGTTTTTCGTATCGCACAACATGGTGCAAGCCGAGGCATTTTTTTAAATTCATTTCTTAACGTAACAAGCATACCCCACAACTGATAATAAGCTATATATTACGAGGGGCATATGTCATATTTTTTCTTTTCTTAAGAAAGGTGCATTTGTGAAGTACTAAGTAGAGGTTTTTGACAGATGAATTTCTAGATTGGGACCACTCAAATAAAAGGGCATATAAAAACCACAAGAATTGAAAACTTTGAGCATGTAGAAATAGTTGGTAACACGCACAGTAACTAAAAAGTGGCAAACTGGCAGATGCGACCAGGATTATAACACGGTGCCATTGTGAACAATTTCGTTCACATCAGGCATAGGGCAGTGCCAGCAAAAGCCTTAGAACTGGCCAATGTGCTGTATTGCAGTTCATATTTTTTATGCTTCCACAAACTCTTCATAAGGACTGTTGAAAGCTTTGAACATGCACAAGACAACTGCAATTACATTGGCCACAGTGACAAAGAATAAAGTAAATACAAATCAGCTAGAATGTTAGACTGAGCGTTCACATGCAAATATGGGCGTAACATTTCGACAGATTTGCCTGTCTGGTTGGGTTGATAGCTTCGGAATACATACTTTAAGGCTTGAGAGGTCCCTCAGTAGAATAAAGAAATCTCTTCACTTCAAGAGGACCAGATAGGTTCTGTTGGTTGGAGAAATTTCAAGTTTTATTTAAATATGGGCGTAGAAATGCCATTTGAGAAGTAAGCATGCTAATAGTGAAAGGACAACTCGAACACACAGAAGAGAACTGAAGTTACAAAAACAAACAAGCAGTCATAATTGAGGCCTTCAACAACTACACTGTAAAATTAAATTTTGCAGAGGGACAAGTGCATAATTAATCCTGACGCACAAATGAAATAAGCATACCCCTCGATCAATTATAGAAATATCTTGTGTACAAGAAGTGGGAAACACTGAAGTCATCTTGCTTTGAGCAACTAATTTCAGATATTATAAATCTTGTTTTGAAAGCTGGTATTGATCTAAAGAGCTTAAAGCAAAAAAAAAAAAATCCGACATGCCAACATTTTCATTTTCCGGACTTTAAGGCTTCAAAGCTGCTACTCGGTTTGTCAAAATCAATGTTTTTTGCCAGCTCACCTACGAGAGATGATAATGCAGGATGTGAAAGCGTGCACTGACCCATCATAGGTCCTTCACAGGACACAACCTCCTCCTCTCACAGGATACAACAGACACTCATATATTAGGAATAGTTGCAGGCTGGGGAGAGGCTCTAGAAAATCTCAATCTGGGGAACTCCAATGCTGCCCAACTGTTGGCCTCTTCGAGTCCAATGCTTGCCACTTTAATTTGAGGTGTCTCCTCAGCCAAGGCATTTCGATGAAATGTGTTCTATCAGACAGCTTGTCGTAGAAAGATGTAAGCTTCGGAATACATACTTTAAGGCTTGAGAGGTCCCTCAGTAGAATAAAGAAATCTCTTCTCTTCAAGAGGACCAGATATGTTCTGCGGCTTCTAAAATCGCTTTTGATTGCAGAGCTCGGCATAAAATCTACCAGTGCAGTCAAGCATCACCCCTTTTATTTTCTTCCTGCAATGAAAACCCTGAACCTCAGACACATTCCCCTACCATACTCTTTTTGAAGTTCTGGGGCCTGTCTACTGATATTCTGAGCTCATTTGATTTTATGAATTTCTGCTCAATAGCCTTGCACACTGTGGCCACACATCATGTTTGAGAAAGAGCTTTAAATCATCCATCTTTGCCACCACTTTGTAAATGTATAGGTGCTTTGTCTGCAAATGAAATTGTGCAGCATTTACTACTTCAGGTACTGCATGCTATAGGTGCAAGCAACATAGAAAAGCAATGGCACAGACTACTGTAGCCTCCATGCAAATAAAAAAGGTACCAATGAGCAGTGATGCCTTGCTAACAGAATACATTTAGTCTCAAAGTGGTCTTCAGCAGCGGAGTGATAGTTGGGGTCGTCAGGTTTGATTTCATGATGGTCTGACTTGTATCTCTCATTTTAACAATAACCTTCTCTTACAGCAACAAAAGAGAGAAAGGATTCTCTTGAGGAAAAGAACTTAAGGCCCACAGTATTGCAGCATGTGAATTGTCTTGCATATATTTCTCTAACTGCACTCTTTGCATTACCACCCTCTCCCCCCCCCCCCCCCCCATTCCCAGCCACACTTTCCTGAGCACTGCACCCAGTGCAGTCCTCACACCCCTATAGGGACAGCAAGGTTTCTAACCCCTCCTTTATGCTAAAAAAATGCCTTTTTATATCCTGAAAAGCAATCCCACAATGTCTGGACAGCCCGAAATTCAGCAAATACTCGTTTTACTCATCTTTTTACACCTTAGTAATGTATAAGAATTTTTTTTTTTTGCTGTTGACATATTAGTTGCATAAAAGATGGCATATGCCCAGAACATTTTGTTAAAAATTGGCTATAGTGCATGCTACCTTTCTCTTTCATAAGTCTTTTGCAAACTGAAGTGGTGGACCACATTAACTTTTTCTTCATTGCATTATGCCATCATTGTGCAATTAAAAAAGCGTCCACTTAGATATATTCACAAGTGCTGTTTGATAAATAATTGTTTTTAAACTCTGAGGTTGTGTGAAAGAGATACTAAATGGAAGGAAAAATAGTGTAGCACATATATAACTTTATATGTGTTTGTAAGTGTAAGGTATAGCTAAATAAGAATGTAAAGAATTTCTGGACTGCAAGCAATCAATGTAACGAATGACAAACATTTACTCAAGGCAATGAAAGTTATTAAAGCATTTCAATGTTTTTATGAACGAAAATAAATGCAGTGTTTGAATATATAACAAACAAATTTGTGATGGCAGTCAGCAGTCTGTTTCAGGCTACAGGTCCAGTTAAAAATCACAATTGACACATATGACGGATGCAAAACTTGTTGCCGTGAAAGAAATGCAGAAGACGTAATACGCTGTTTATTACATATTAGACATGCGAAGGCATGACAAGCTGAAATGGTCCATGCGTTGCATTAGAACAAGCACTAAGTCATTAAAAGATGCATGCATCACATGGATCTCAATTTGACAGCAAACATATGCTGACACTTACAAAACATACAATGCCATTACTCTTCATGTGATATACGCTGCAATATTTTCATGTTTTCTAAAGGCTACGCATAGTTCTGTACTATTTAAAAAGTACACATCTTATAATGCTCCTATAGTTACCCATATATAACATGACCTTAGTAACAATGTGCAACATTTCTTCTTGTTAGCCTGAAATCCTGAGGCTGAATGTTCTGAAATCCGGTTGTATTAATTGCGACTTTATGATATGCTCCATCAACTTTATTTGAGGTATGAAGGCATTATGCTCCAAGTGCAAGATGGGGATTTGCTTTATTAAACTTCATCTAAAACAAGCCCTGATCAATGTGAAATGACTTACATAGTTTTATAATTATCATAGCCCAAATGAGAATAGGATATTCATTAGGCACCTAATTGTTTTTAACAACAGGGTAACCAAAACAGTGAGAGGTCATCCTTTAATACTACAGCTTATTTAGTTTTTTTTTTCCTAATCAACATATCACTCCCAGCATCACAATTCTGACCTAAAAAATTTGTAGAGTCGAATGACCTAGTACGTATCTCTATTCCCTTTGTCCTCAAAGCTTTTTTTTTTTTTTTGCCCCCTACAGTCATGGACTAGCTAGCTATTGCAGCTAGGATGTGCTTATAATAGCGCCGGCGCCGCGGTGTTGCCGGCCGGCATCATATGCACTCGCCGGCGCATTAGTTTGGAGTGAGGAAATTAGGCCCTTTTTAGCCAATAAGAGCGGTCACCGAGCGCATTTCTGGTTAAAACAGTTCATAATGAACTATTTCCCTTAGAAAAAGACCGAATTATATCGGGACGCGTGGCAACGGGACGGACGACCGTTGCCGACAGCCTGCGCGCCTGAAAGACGTCGCACCGAGAAAGCTATTTTGCAAGGAGACGTTTTGCAAATATATACGAAATGTGCAGAAGAGCGGAATCACCGCAAACATGGTGTGCAGTTGTACTGGAAAATTCGCCCGGCCGGCCTACGAACAGGTCACACTGCGTTGGCGAACCTCGATTGTTTTTGTCGCCGAAAGGTCTCACACAGATCTAGATAAAGGAAAAGCAATTGAACTGTGATTTCCCCGGCAATTCGTGTGGTGTGACAAGGTGGTTCGGAAACCTCTTCGCGGCTCGAAGCGTGCATATGTTATTTGACATCGCTGCCGTTTCCACGGTGTCCGCACTGCATGCAAGCTAGGCCTCGTGCCTCTCCGCCGACGGCCATCGGCTGGGCAGCTGCCGTTTGCTTAGGGCGCGCTGCCAACGCCGCCGGCCATGCCGCCGGGTCGCGCTCGGGTGCTCTGGAAAGCATGGGGAATCCAGGGACAGTCTAGGGAAAACACGTGCGCCCTACATCCGGACATGACATCATAAAATATCACGTGACCAATGACTTTGTTTGTGACGTCATATATGACGTCACAAATTTTGGACCAATCAGCGTTTCCAGCCGAGCTACCCCTAAACGCTTGTTCCTGCGCTGCCCAGGGGGCGCGCTTAAAATCATACACCTAGGGTGCCTCGATACCAGCGCCGCCGTACAGGGTGGTGACACCCTTTGGCATGCCCCGCGCCGCCGCTTTCGCCGCACTCGCCATCTTGGGGCAAGTCGCTTCGGGCCGATGCTGTGGAATGTCCGAAGCGGTTGTGCCGTGCGCTGGGTGCTGGGCGATTGAACTGTGTTCAGTCGCGAAAACTAGCATGCCAGACTGTTGTGTTCCATTGTGTGCTGGCTCAGCAAAAAAAGAAAAAAAAAGAAAAAAAAAAAGAGCCAGATGTTTTCGTTCTCCATGGGATAAGACACGGAGAAATGTATGGGACGCGAAAGTGAAGCGTGAAGACTGCGAAGTAAGCCACAATACCTGTGCTTCTTTTATGCATTCATAAAAAATTTTTTGAGCGAATAGGTGCATTTCAATCGTGTAAAAAGGTCTAGCGCAGACACAGACCACTAGAAAGATGACAAAAACACACACAAGCGCTTGCCTATGTGCGCGTGTCGTCTTTCTTGCGGTCTGTATCTGTTTATACGAAAGCGCTTTAAAAGATATTTTTGTACTCGTCTAACGCAGTTACGCACTTCTGTTTGGAATGACATTATCTCACGCTGCTTCACCCATCTGCTTGTAATCACAAAACTTTGTGCGGTTTTTGGCTTCCCCATCTAGCATTGCGCGCAACAGATTTTGGTCTGCCTTTTTCAACGTTGAAGCAGGTCGAAGCATCGCATTTCCTGGCATCGGGAGTAGGCGCACTGTGTTTTTTAAGTGTAAATTTTGAATTTTAAGCGTACGTGAGGGCTTATAAATTATAGTCACTCGGGGAAATTTAGTGTAACTTTCAGTGAGTGACACTCGACTTTCATACGCGTAGTGTCACACAATAATATCTGTTGTTGAGGATCTGCCTTCATAGCCGCACCAAGAACATGTGGAGAAGGTCGAGCCTGGTATTTGTCAAAGGAATGCACCATTGTGCCCTTTCGATCACTCCCCTTTATACTCGATCTTGAAAGCTGGTGGCAACCGCCGAGGCTTCAGATTCACACAGATTACATTCCCTCTGTCCTTGCCGGGAAATAATACAATGGAGAGCGACGGATGGCATGTCATCTCGCGACAGAGTAGGAAGTGAAACGCAGTTTGTAACAATTATTTTGGTCGCAAAAAAAAAAAAAAACAAAAAACAAAAAAAAAACCACCAAGTTGGCCGCGCTGGAATTTGGCAAGTGGGCTTATATCTAGTACAACATTTCGCGAGACAGAGATAACAGATCTTCTGAAGCTGTTCTTTTTTAATTATACACAGGAGCAGTTTTACGCGAGATTTTTGAGACTCGCAATAGTATAAAAAGTTGGGTTCTCATGATAATTAGGTCGTTTTAAGCATATGATTGGCAGCTCGACAAGTCTCAAAGAAGCTGCTCTCGTGAGCTGGAAGGTGTAGCGGCATCATCTTGTGAAAGCGGTCGTGAGGAAGCAAGGTTCTTGTGTAGTACAAAAGTTCATCCCGAATGCAGCTTTACCTTCCCTGTATAATAATTACTCATCGCGAGGCGATGTTCACACCCTGTTGTCGCCGCAAGTACTCGTCTGAGGTTAAGCCAAATTTAGGTAAAGCTAAATTTGACCGCCTGACACCCGAATTAGTGCTGTCGCTTGTTTGGCATCCATGGAAAAATTTTGCGATCATACATGTAAACATCGCATTGCTTCCATAATGTTTTTATTATTTCATTCATTTGCGCGCGCACTACAAAATACGCAAAATGACTGTTTCGTCGCCAATCTCATTTCAGCGCCAGTTCGAGGGCAAACACAGTGTATAGACGGTGGCTCCTCAAGTCAACAGCTGTCCCGACATTGTTTGATTGCGTGTAAAAATTTATCGAACAAAACGACATCTTCCATTTGAAGAGTCGAGTAAAATCCTATAAATGCCTTATCGAACAAACCGTTCCGATTCCAGTGGTTGATTGCGCGGAATACCCAAAGCTTATGAACGGACTGTTAGAGCGGTTTGGGACGATGCGCTTGCGCATTTACTTCAGTTGGCCAAGTCAGCCAGAAAAATCGAATGATGGGTACGGCAGCAAAACTGTAGCTGGCGCCACCTTTTATTAAAAGATGTCTCCGAGGCGTGCATCCAAAATCAGCTTCAAAGTCTTAATGAGGATTGTTTTGGAATAAAACGCCGTGTGCATCAGCATGTGACACGGGTCAAAGGTTGATTTACGCATCGTTTTTTTGCTGTGGCTTTTCTACGATTCACGATGGGCCATTGCGATACAAATTATTTTCGATATACGGCTCCCTCAAAACGTACAGATGGTTGTTGATCTATAGCAATCGACTCAACCGAGTTCTATGCACCTCATAAACTCATTCATGTCCGGCAGTGCAAAATGCATTGCTGTATAAAACAGCCAGTCGTCAAATTAACCGCATTTGAACATCCGAGACGACGAAAGAGTAAATGCTTACCATCTGCACTTTGATCATTTCCTCTTAAACCATGCATGCTAGCAAGAAGTAGTTGCTTTTACTTTTTTTTTTTCGAGCAAAAAAGCGCTCAGGATTGCGAGTATGTGTGTAAAAACGGTACACAGCCGAGCCTGCTAGCGCAAGCGCGTGCTAAATAAGAAATCGGGCCGCAGCTCCATAGCCCGCCGTATCTTGGCTTGCCCCAACATGGCGCCGTCGAAGGCGGTGTCTCCACCCTGTACGGCGGCGCGCTACATCGAGGAACCCTACATACACCCAGTGCCACTTGGTTTCAAAATGAGGAAGCGTATAGTAGGACGGAGTACGCCGCTCGTCGTTCCGTGGCTACGCCCTTCGGCGGATTGAGAGCTTTCTATTTCGTGCGTAATACTTTTATCGCAGAGTTAATGCTTTGAAGAACTTGGAATTTCCTTTTTGATTAAATTAAAGGCACAACCTGACCTCCTCAGCTGCCTGCCAACTTGGCTACGAACTACGCTGCCGTTGTAATATTTGAGCTATAATGTCGCTACCCGCAGGTTTGAAACGGTTCTCGTGAGTTCAGTCTTTCTTTTCTTTTTCTTGTTATGGGGCATTTGCAAAGTTGAGCTACCTTGCACTGTGAAGTACGTGCGCGCTTTCTGGCAAATAAGATTCTCCTGTGTTGAAGCATCGCTAGTGGAGGGTAAATATATCACAGCAAAATTAAACGACCGCCCTGCTATAATGTTATGCGACCACGCCACTTCGTCGGCTACGCGTTCCCCGGTAACATTCGCCAGGATTTGGAAATACGGAGCGCGTTAAGCGCATTGAACGCGTGCATGTACTTACCAATTGCCCTTTTGAGAAACAGTAATGATTCAACAGCTTCATGATGAGAAAATTTGTCGATCAATAACATGTCTCGTGTGTCACGAGGCACTTAATTTTAGGTACTTATTTAAGGCAAGGCTGTTGAACGCATTATAGAGAAACTAATGCCTGCAGTCACGTTTCGATACTTGCCTGTTAACGACAGCGAACGACTAGCAATTGATGGTTTAAGTGTATTTTGCACATTCTTCGAAGCGAATAACACCCGCTGCGAAGCATGGATCTAAAAGGTTCACACTGCTAGGACTGAAAATAGTTAAGTGGCCACAATCGTTCCATTCATAAATGTTGAGTGGAAATTATCGGTGCCCTACAATGCTAGAGTGTGGTGGAGAGTTGCAATACCTTAAATCTCTTTAGTCTAAACCCGCGCTCTCTATCTGAAGAGACAAGTTTGAACTGAATCGAAGGGTGGTGTTAGTATCGGTGAAGAGTAATAAAAAAAAAATCTGCGCGCAAACTTTAAACAACAAAGTTGCTACACTTTGCTCCCTGCACAGAATGAAAATTTCAGCAGGCAATAAATTGACGTACCACCCGCCCCCACCTCCCCCAGCCACCCCGTGCGCCGACTGCGACTAGAGATCGGCGTATTTAGACCCGATACGCCGATCTCGGTCGATTTCGATAGGAAGATCGATATATTTCATGCCCAAATAAAAAACTCGAGCAATCATGGTGACTTATTAGCATACGTGCCATACAACAATAATTCATCCTGAAGAAGCTAGATCGTACGGCGTGATATTTACAATACGCAAGTTGTTCTGGATTGACCATGAAGACTATCTACCTATAGATTTGTACGTGTGCTATAATTGCACGAATGTTTTCAGCGATACGTCAGCCGTCAAACTAAAATATTCAACTTAAACGCAAAAAGTGCTTTCTGTGCTTCTGAAGCTATACATCTTTTATTCGAAGTAAACAACGAATAAATTATTTCTCTAATTGGAGAGTTGTTTTTAAAACCCGGCTCACTTACTCACCCACTGGAAAGTTTTTGAAGGGATACTAGGGATTTGCGACAGTCTAAATCAGGAAGCCTGAAAGCATGCCGGTTATGGCTTTACCCGACTCCTTGCACTTCCGACAAAATACTGCGTATTCGGTTAGATGGTTAACTCTCTCAGTTTTTCATCTATAGATGATCGCAATACGCACACCAGAATGCCACTTACTTTCAGCCTTTGTCGACGTTGAGTTGCCGTCCATCTTGTAACGGCCCCACTCAAGTGCCAACGCTCAACGATCCGATGCTCGCGCGTGAACCTCAAGCTCAGGTCCGCTCTAAAAGGCGCCCTTCACAACACGTTACCATCGGACTGCGCAAATGATAAAAGCGAATAAACAAAACTTTATATGTACGCTATGGCAGGCGAAGCCACGTTATGAAGCGTAATAAGTAGCGCTCAAACGAGAAACTCAACAATCATCCGTACTCATCCAGTCTCCTGAATCCAGCTGAGTTCTACCGTCACTGTGGCTTGTGCGACTGCGGTGGAATATGGAATACAGGGCAATATTTTTATCGTAACCGAGTGCTTCTAAACGCAGCAGCATGCTTTTGGTTTCGTGGTAAATTAGCCGCTCTTCAGCGCTTCGAGCCGCGACAGTCTCAGCCGTCCTACCAAGATAGTGGCGCGATGCCCACTAGACGGCGCTGGCGGTACGCAAAAAACTCCAGCGCCGGTTCCCTATACTGAAAGTACTTGGGTTTCTCCGCTAGATAGCGCCTCGGTTGTTTTTATGCGATTTTAAATGACAAATTTAAATTGTAAAGCCTTTTTATTTGATATTGTAGTGCTCGATCTGTACTATATGAGGCAAGATCTTTTCATCTCCACCATAATCTCATGACATATTTTGCCACTGTTCTGTCCCTTTAAGTTTCTTCAGCGTTTTGTCCTTGCACGCCTGTCCTTGCTCTAGTCACTACCGGGCAAGCTTCAGTGACATCCGAAATGGGTGCGATGCTCTCGGTGTCAGGCGCTAACTCCAACTTTTACTTCAGTGGACTTCGTAGTCTCGCTTTCTGTTGTTTTGTGCCAGTTTGGATCGGGGTCGTCTGCTGGCCTAGCACCTTCCACATTTCCCAGCACCAAATCGTACAAGGGATTTTCCATACACTTAGAGAGAAGTCGTCCCTTAAGTACGGGGTGCCGACATCGACCCAAGCTTCTGTGAGCATTAGGACTGAGCGGTCAAGTAGGTAAACTGGAGACTTCGTATCGGTGGTATCTTCATTCCGTACTAAGTCCTTCCTTACTACCACCGTGTTGCAGCCTGTGTGTCTCTCAGGACTCGGACTGTCCGGCCCCCAATCATGCCGGCTACGACAGGTAAGCATTCCCTGACTGCGCATTCTTTACTGGTGAAACCAGCGTTGATGATGGGAGTTAAATATCAGGTTCTTTCTTCTTCTTCTTTTCTTCAAATTTTCATTCCTCTCCCGATTAACCTGGACCGGAATTCACTCTAATTGCAGAATACAGAATTTATTCACACTATATACAAATTGCAGCACAACTTCACTTTAGTCAGGGTGCGGCCTCTCGTCACGGCACCCGAAACGAGTCTCCCTTTTTTGCCGCGTCGATCGGACTCCTCGGAGCTTCTCCCCCTCTCCGGGTTCTCCTCTTCCCTCGTCTTCCGGCGTCATCGTATCAGCAAGCTCCCGCCGAATTCCTGGAAAACAACTCGCAGGCACGGCTGGGGGTGGTTGAGGGAGGATCGGGTGTCCTCTCGGGAGCGACGCTTTTCTTCGGCCGACATCGCTGGCCGTCCGTGCGGCGCCAGCCCGCCGACTTCCTCCCAAGTTCGGACCTTTCACAGGGAGGCGTTAGCCACGGCCGCTCCGTTTGCACGCACACACATACACACAGAATGTAAGATGGAGTCCAAAGACAGACTCCGCCCGCACCACACACAAACGTAAACACACACACGTCGCAGTCTTTCCATTCGTTCGGTTTTTTTTTCTGTCCACGATCAGGGCGCGCACTTAGCACCTCCACCGCCACTGTGATGCATGACTTCTTGGAACGCGTCACATCTCACACAACACCAGTGCGCGGCTGATGTCCGTTAGCCCCCTCTGGCGCACCATGACAACAGAAACAAACATAAAAATTTAAACAAAAGGGCCCTCGCTCCCTCTGAGCAACGGAGCTGGTGTACAAGCGTCGGCAGCGCGTCAGGCCAAGCGCGGGATGCCTCCGACCCCCTGCGGCGGAGGGCGGTCAGTCGGTTCCGTCGTCTCCAAGGTCGCGCCCCTTCTGGCAATTTGGTGTTTCCGCGTCCTGCTCTTTGTCCACGCACCGGACTTCATTCGTCGCTCGCAAAATCTCCGATCGAAGCGCTTTTTGCCCACGTTTCTTTCTGTCGAGCGGGATGCGCGCTTCTTCCTTTGACGAAAATCTCTGCCAGCCTTGTGACCGGCCCGCACGCAGTCAATCGAGGCCCGCCCCATTTTTACCCGGTGCGACTGCCGTGCTGCCCGCGGATCGCGCGATTGACGTGCGACTTTATCTCCCTTTTCAAGCAAAATTTCTGCAGCAGCCTCACCGTGAACGCACGCGCTCGAGCTGTCCTCCGTTTCGTTCGACGTACCGCTGCCAGTTAGCTCACGCATGAATCCGTTGAATTCTGCAGCCCTGTCATGCGCGCAGTGCCCTCTTTCTGCACTGTCGCCATCGTCTGGCTCTGCTGCGATGACCGTTACAGCCACATCTGCCTGAGCACATAGCTCACCGTCGTCACAACCCGCATCCCGAGCTGTCATTCCTACGCGCACCACGGGTGTCGCTTCTACCCTCTCCGGATTTGTGACATTCTCAACAGCATCTCCCTCGGATGCCGGCGTGCTGTTCTGAGCATCGAGAAGCGCAGTGTCAACCGTGTTTACGTCTGTTTCTTTTGTTTCTCCAGAACGCACCTCAAACACCTCAGCAACTGCCTCCTCCTTCTCAACCTCGGCCTCATTGTCGCCTTTCGATTCTACCAGGCTGCGGCCAAAACTTTCCGCTCTCTGACCTTCTTCGAGACTCTCCGCAATGCCCGTCCCCTTGTCTGGACTCGCCGCTTGTTTCTTGCCGGCCGCCGCTGCCCTGACAGCTTCCTCGTACTGGAAATCCACAGCTGCCAATTTCATTTCTGCAATCTTTAGTTTCAATTTCAACCGCGCCATCTCGTCGGCAAACGGCAACCCCGAGCCTACGCTGACACCCCCTACCTTTGCGCCCACCACCAGCTCTACCTGCCCATCTCCAGCACCCCGGCCCCATCCTTCCCCGCTACAGTCCCGCAAACTATGCCCCACAGTTGTCATAGTGCGCCGCGGAAGAGGGACCTACAAGACACCAACCTGTGTCGTGCTCCGAAGATGGCTTGGCCCGCTGGCCAGCGCCCGAGGTTCATGGCTCAGCCCTGGCTCCTTTGCTGTCTTGCCTCCGTCGATCCGATGGCCGGTCCGCTTCAAATCGGAAGATCCTTGCCGACTGCGCCAGTTAAATATCAGGTTCTTCTTTTCTTGTTTTCTTCTAATTTCACTCCTCTCCCGATTACATGGACCAATCAATCTAATTGCAGAATACAGAATTTATTTACACTATATACACATTGCAGCACAACTTCAGTCAGGGTGCGGCCTCTCGTCACGGCACCCGAAACGAGTCTCCCGTTTGCCGCGTCGCTCGGATTCCTCGAAGCTTCTCCCCCTCTTCCAGTTCTGCTCTTCCCTCGTCTTCCAGCGTCATCGTATCAGCAAGCTACCGCCGAATTCCTGGAAAACAACTCGCAGGCACGGCTGGGGGTGGTTGAGGGAGGATCGGGTGTCCTCTCGGGAGCGACGCTTTTCTTCGGCCGACATCGCTGGCCGTCCGTGCGGCGCCAGCCCGCCGACTTCCTCCCAAGTTCGGACCTTTCACAGGGAGGCGTTAGCCACGGCCGCTCCGTTTGCACGCACACACATACACACAGAATGTAAGATGGAGTCCAAAGACAGACTCCGGCCGCACCACACATAAACGTAAACACACACACGTCGCAGTCTTTCCATTCGTTCGCTTTTTTTTTGTTCTGTCCACGATCAGGGCGCGCACTTAACAACGGGGATCTTCCCTCTGTCCTTAATGGTCCACGGAAACGGCCCCCAAGAAACCACTGATAAACGTGTTCAGTGTGTAGAACACATCCTTTTGAGCATACGCAAAGTATAACTCCTTGGAACAAAGCCAGCGATTTATTATTAATTTTTAAAAACAGCGTTTTTTGAAATTTGCGGGCAGAGAGAATGTCGCTTGGCGGTGTCGCATGGAACTATTTCCAAGTCCCGTGACGTCACGGGTCGGTTGACTGGCAAGGCTTGCTAGAAGCTGCCATTCGCTGCGGTCACTGCAACCATGACGTCACGGACACACTTCCGGTAGCTGCGAAAGTTGTCTGCTCGTGCGCTGCTCGAACTCTGTGCGGGCTGTTACACAGCTCGCCGCCCTTATCGGTTAGGTGGCCATTGCCCATTAAGTGCAACAACCGAAGCGACGCAGGGATCGGCAGTACGAAGCTGCATTTACAAATATCTTATTTATATAACGTGGTTTCAGGAGTATCGGAGTGTCGTCCGACGAGGCGTCAACAGCACGGTCAAGCACCGCACGATGGCAGCACCTCCTCGACCGCCGTAAACACCGTAAACACCGCCGCTGTGGTCTCTCCTCCCGCATACCGTTCGCGAACGACACGGCGGATCGTTAGCACCGATGTCCGAAATAAAGCGTGCTAAAATTTGTTGGCGTCTGGAATACTGAGCCGAATATCAAGTATGACGCCCTCGTGAGGGTCGCTGACCAGCAGCAAATTGCTGGTAAGAGCGATAGCCGTGATACAAGCTAGTTTCTGCTCAAGCCAGCTGCCGCTGGTGCATTTCGGCTGATCCGATCTGCTCGTACTAGCTCTGCGATTAATGCGTCGGCAGAGTTAATCCTATAATTATTTTACTATGACAGGATAGGAATCACTATAAGGCAGTTTCATAAGTAGACGATTTACGGCAGCGTTGATCATGTTCCAAAGCGTCGACCGCCGCGGCTTCGAAGCGAAACAATGTAGGCCTAGGGACGGTCACGCACGGCGCCGGCGTTCGCCGCGCTCGCACGTTCCACCCCCGCGGTAATTGTGTAACGTACCTCAGCCTGCTAGCGGCATCCCGTGCTGCAAGCGTTGCAAACTGGTGTACTTTCATAGCTAAGGCCGCGTATTTTTTGACGTTCTGCTCAGCAACAAGCCGTTCAAACGATACTGTAGGCAAGACAAAGCTTCAGTACGCAGTCGCTGCGCTGTCAGCCGTAATCGAAGACGTCGGGCGGCACCATAATGTATACATCGATCTTTAAACGTGATACAGTGGGCAAATGAATAACTTTGTGAAGCAGACCCGCTCGTACGTTTCGCGCACTCGGGCGCCGACGAGTAGCTTCCGTCAACAGACGCCGTCATAACCTCGGTTAACGACGCAAACCGAGGTCGGCAAGCTCGGTTTGCGGTAACCGCGGTTAGTGGTGCAACCATGGTTCGGTCCGCCGTGTAACATAGGATAACCACGGTTTCGCGGTTACACTAACCGTCGCTGCGCGAACTGGCGAACTCCTCAGGCATGTGCGAGCGAGGACGGGTTGGCGCGAGTACGCCAGCGAGCGAGCGCACGGCAACCGGAAGTTCGTCGAAGTGACGTATGTCTGGGCGGAGCTTTGAACTTTGCTTGTATTCTTTGTTTTTTTATGGCTCCCTTCGGCGTACGAGTTGAGAGGGAAAATTGGAAGGGTCATTTTTAATCGCCGATATCTCTGGTGTTGCAGAAGCTAGATCGAAAATTTTTGCGGGAGAATGATGGGTGGTTCAATAACTATCAGTGTTCTGGCGTTGTTTACCCTTCTTTGTGACCCCTTTCAGGGGACCTTTAAGTTCGAGGTATTCGTTCTCAACGCATACTGCAGCGGACTCCCGATTTTCTTTGTTTTGGGGCCCCATTTGCCAAGCATCTCCAGCTTGGATGACCTGGCTTGCCGTATTTGCGGCATTTCTTGGGCGGCCCGATCCGTCGGAGGTGGCGGCCCGGCAATTTTCGGGGCGGTGTCCCGTGCGTCAACAAATAAAACATTTCTTTTCATCGCGGCTCTTCTCGTCCGATGATTGAAGTAGATTTTCTTTTCTCTCAGGAGTGCAAACTGCTGGGCTAGTTAGTTCATATTGCATAGAAAGGGAACCAGCGAATACAGACGCCAGACAAGAACAAAGAGAAGGCACGCACGACAACTCTGCACTTAAAACTGATTTACTCTGATGAAGAAGTGCTCATTTTAAAATAACTTCCTGCCTGCGCACACATTCTACAGGCAATACACTTCGCGCACCACATGGTAAAATGGCTACTATAATGATAAAAACTTGCACTCCTTTTCGGTGATAATCACGGACGGCTCACTGACGCATTTCTGCTTATTCTTTCTGATCAGGAAAGCTTCCAATAGCTCACGCTCACGTTTAGATTCCCCCCGACCGATAATGCTGGCAGTGCGAAAACTAGGAGAACATTTGCAGTCCTTGACATGCAAGGCTAAATTGCTGCCTGTGCCCAAAGTTGTGCGATGTTGCCTCAGGCACTCATTCAAGCATGCTCTGGTTTGGCCTATGTAGATTTTCCCGCATGACAACAGGATTGAATACACCACGCCCACTGCGCACGTGGTGAACATAGTCTGGTGTTTTGTCTTGCAAACACCAGTTCTGCGCAGGTCTGCAGAGATTTGGGCGCACAAACCGGACAGTTTGCAGGGAGCAGAAAATGCCATAGTGGCACCAAACTTCTGAGCCACTTTTTTCAAACCA
This sequence comes from Amblyomma maculatum, assembly GCF_055883805.1. NCBI lineage: Eukaryota > Metazoa > Arthropoda > Arachnida > Ixodida > Ixodidae > Amblyomma > Amblyomma maculatum. The sequence continues at coordinate 272,959,532 of NC_139344.1, read as the reverse complement.
TGTTAAGTCTTGTGGAAGCAAGGAATGACTTCCAACTTTCTTGATTCCACTTCTACTGGCCTGGCAGCCTTCGAAGATAACTTCAGTTTTTTCCCCAAGGATTCCCCCACCGCCAGCAAAACCGAGGGAGGAAACCCAGAACATTGTAGGCGTTCAACCTGCCAGACTTTGTTGCATCACATGAGGGCAACTCTTCTTTAAGGCATTTAAAAAACAAAAGTTTGCAATGGTGCGCTTCACTAACTTAGAATGGGCCGAATCATACGGCAAAAGTGCCTTCTTAGACCTGGGCGCATATTTCCAGAACACGCGTTGATTGGGTAAAAAAGTAAATTCTAAATCCACGAACCTAATGGTCTTGTCAAAAGGAACCTCATTCGTAAAAACCAAGTTCTTAAATGGTGCCAGTACTCCCCGAAATCGGGTGGCCGGCGCCGTGGGGTTTTGCTCCAAGGCGCCGCCGGTCCGGCGAGCGGCGGACTCCGCCCCACGAAAGACGGACCAGTGAGCGCGCTCGCTTCTCTCACGTGACTCTACGTCACGGCTTGCGTGTCGCGACCGAGCGAGCGCTGGCGGAGCGGCCGCGCGGCCATCGCGGGCTCGCATGCAGACGGCAGTGCGCGAACACAGAGAGAGAGAGAGAGAGAGAGAGAGAAAAGCGGGGGTTGCCCTCCTGTTGAGTGCCCCGCGAAGCGCGCGCTGACAAGAGACAACAGATGCCGTTTCTTTTTTTTTTTTTTCTTTTCATTTTTCAATGCACCGGGTGTCGCAGCTAAACACGACCTCCTGCAAAACTTTACGATATTTCAGTTGTATGTTTGAATGGGTGTATCAAAAGAAATCTTGCAAGTTCTGGCGACCCATTCCTTTATTGATGACAGAGTTATTATATATGTTCCTATAGATTTCTTCGATTTCGCTGACTGCCATGAATAATATTATAGATGTGCGCATTTATGCTGAGCTTGGATACTGGCTTGATATATATCCGTACCCATTTGTTGTTCCGTAGTACGTGCGGTGTTTGTACTGAGGCTGACATAAGAAGGCGTTCCAACTCTGAACTGCTGCGAGAAGTCGCGACACTAAAAGTGGAATATAAGAGGCGGGTAATTTTTTTGTTTTATCTGAGATGCTGAGGTAACACTATGTTCAAGTAGTAGATTTGGAATTTTACTCCCTTTCATTTTGGAGCTACGCAAACGGTACCTCGTTGCAAATAGTTAATCTGGTAGTTTTTTTCGCCAACCTAAGTCGATCCAAACGCAGAACAGGTTCATGACAAATTGAAATCATGTAAAGCATGTGGCTCACAAGTTGAGCTAAGAGCCATTATGTAGACACAACCAGAACCAAAAACAAGTACGGAGTGGCAAACAAGGTTCGAGGCAGTAAAGATTTGGATGGACGGAAAGCCTGCTGGCTAGGCAGGCGAAGAAGTCAAAACGACTGCCGCACAGGTGAAGAAGGGAAAGGAAGAGGTAATGGGCGAAGTGAGGAAAGGAGCAGAGGAGAAAACTGAACAAAGAAAAGAGAGAGAGAGAAAAAAAATGCAAACAGCGGGTAAATGGCGCGGCAAGAAAACTTCGTCAAGGGGAGGAGGTCTAAGAAAGCAAGTAAAGAAAAAGCATATCAATGGGGAAAAGAAATGTAAGAAAAGGTCGCAATCTCCCCGCAAGACTGAGAACCCTTTAAAAATAAAAAAAAAAAAACCTGTGACGAAACTGCGTTTCAAGAGGAAGCCACCGCTTTTGAAGCCGCATTGCTTGCACTGGCAGGTGATAGCGAAATATTAAGCGCTACCTTAATATCACGAATGGTGGTACCGACAGGAACGTTTCATTGCTGGTGAACAATGCTTATATTGATAGCAGTCTTGAGTTGCGTGGAGTTTCGTACAGCTACTGAAGCACCAAAGCACAAGAGGCTAACAAAAAATGCCGATTTTATTTAATTTTGCAATATGCAGGACGTCACAGCTAACCTCGACTTCCGACAGATTTGCGTGAAATATTATTTCAGTCGGCGCCATTCTAACTTGATTTTTTAATGCTTGTATCAAAACCATCTTGCCATGTCGTCGCGAACAATTCTTTTATTGATAGAATAGTTCATTACGTTTTCTGTGATTGTGCTGATTGCGAAGAATAATTTTATTGGAGTGAGCATAACTTTCTGCGGTTTAATACATGCTTGCTATAATTATACTCATCTGTTTTGGCGCAGTACATGTGGTGTTTGTACTGTTACCAAAGCTGAGATGAAAACGCTTTCTAGCTCCAAACTTCTGCTAGAGCACGTGAGACAGCACGCTTCTTCCCCCCCCCCCCCCCCCCCGTACAGACGCGGAGTACACGACTTCCACCGCTGCAGAGAGGGCAGCCGCCCTCAGTATTTTTTTTTCTTGCAGGAGAAAAAAAAAGCGCTCTGACGTAGAGTCACGTGGGAGCGGTGAAGCCCCGCCCGAACAGGTTTGACGGCGTCCGGCGGCCCTTTATGTTTGAACATCGCGTCGTTCCATCCGTCGTGCGGTGTCCCCCGCTGGTGCCGCCGCGACGGAGAGGAGCACCGGCTGTGAGAATGAGGCCTCACGCTTGCGGGAGGAAGCGTTGGGCGGCCGATTTCATGGCGCTGAAATGGCCGAAATACTCGCTGCTTTGACCGGCGCTACGTACGCTGCGACCGCGTCCGCTGTCGCACATGACGGAGGCGAATTGTAACAGTGTGAAACGAGTATTCAGCCATTCTTTTAACGGAGGAGTCTCACGGCGTTGCATGGAAAGCTAACAAGTTCCGCTGAACGCTCACGGGAACTCGTCAAGTTTCAAGAGGCTGCATCCAAGTTTACTGGTGACATTATTGCCCGGAAGGTTCTAAGGAAAACAATATAAAGCAAATAAAGAATAGAAAAGTGAGAAAACATTATTTTAAGCTTTGTGTCGCATCATACCCTATTTTGTTTTGCAGTTGCTGGAAGATATACATGCGTTGGTAATCCACAGTTGCAGAGAAACTGACTTTTTCTCCAAAATCAAGCTATTCGAATACTCTGTAAACGAAATAAACTAGAGCTAAAAAAGTGTGTAGAACGGGGTACACCTGAACGGTTACAAACGCAATGACACTCATTGCATTAGAGCTCTGTTCGCAACGACGTTCCCAAAAGTTGCAGAAAACTCGCAGTCTATTTATTTTTAGTAGGGAAACGAGCCCAATAAGTTTACTGAAATATCGTTTCTACTTCAAGTTCGCTACTAATTTCAAAGCAGAATTATTGAACAGTTTCCTAGCCGCTGTACTAAGGCGAGTGGTGTGAGTTGGCTCGTTTAACGCACGCGTTTTCTTTTTTTTTTTTTTGAAGTTTATGCGCCAAATGCATGTTTAAGTTAATTTTCCTGTCTTTTGAAAATTCTTGAGCAGGATAGGACACGAACCTGTTGAATTTACCGGTTTATGTGTGCACCGAAGGCGTCTTCATGCATGAAAGAGCGCAGCGCGTAGTCTGCTAGCGCTGCCCCCTGGACCCCTCGAGAGGGCGCTTATGTAGTTGTCGCTACCTTTAAAAAATTGATGTAGGGAACCATGGAGGAAGGAAAGAACTTAGGAGAGGCCCTGACGTCATTTTTTTGAAGCCGGCGCGGCCGCGCCGCGACCGGACGCTGCAACGTCTCTCCTCCTCCTTTACCCTCCGCATTCCCTTTCTCCGCGACGCTCACGTACCCAGGGCCCTTATAGGGCCCTTAGCGACGCTGTTCTCCGCCGGGGTGGTGCAGTGGTAAGACGCCCGACTACGGTGCCGGAGTACCCGGGTTCTAACCCGACCTCGGCGGCTGCGTTTCGATGGAGGCGAAACGAAGAGGCGTCCGTGTGCTGTGCGATGTCAGCGCACGGTAAAGATCCCCAGGTGGTCGAAATTACTCCGTAACCCTCCACTACGGCTCCTCTTTCTCTCTTTCCACTTTCACTCCCACCTTCCTCCCTTCCCTTACGGCGCGGTTGAGGTGTCCACAGAAAACAAGTGAGACAGTTACCGCGCCTTTCTCTTCCTATAAACCAACCATATCAAGTAGCAACGCTGTTGCTATAGTGGCCCGAGTTTTCATAGCAACGCGTCGCATTTGCTAATGGCCCGACTTGGCTAACCCTAAATTTTGACGTCACTTCCGCCACACGTTCTCCAATGCATAGAGTTAATACAAAGACTCTAGAGGGAAAGCTGGGCAGGGAAACGAGCTTCTCACTGGTTCGCCGCCATCATCAAATTTATCATTGTGGCCAGCACAGATTCTGCTCACTGCGTCAAAAATGAACAAAGGTTTGAACAAAAGTTTTAAAAACCGCTGCTGATAACACAACTGTAGGAAATTTTTATACATTGTTTTCAAGTTTCAACCATATTATATAATCTTTCAGGCACCTTCTTGGCCATAAAGGAATGATGTAGAACAATTGGAAACCATGTTTGCGAGCAGATGTAGCAGATCAACAGTAAACACACACGAGCACCCTTTGACATTTACTGTATGCAGCACTAGCCATCCTTGATAGACCAAGAGCCGTTGCTGTGGAATTCGTCACTGTTCTTTTTTTTAATATACTGTGGTCGTCGTCTTGCGCCAAAGCAAATTTCTGACATATTTTCAGGTGATCGGGCACAGAGGAGATGCATGTGCGCTCGACGGACGAAATGCATGCGAAGCGCGAAACAATCGCAGGGATAGCCGGCCTTGCGATAACAACTCAGAAGAATCAGGACACCTATGTGATGTTACAGTAGGTACGCGACGCAACATATCACAAGAAATGCTCCACACGCGACGGTTCTGCCGTTCTTTACAGCACCTACTGAACAGTAGCCGCCCGCCGTCGGTTAACTGCACGCCGCCATCTTCCCACGATCTAAGTTGCCAGCTTCAAACCATCTTCATGTGCCAGATTTAGCAAGTAAAATTCATCTGGCAACCAATGAACAGTGTGATAATGGCGGCAATCAGGCGGTCACCCCTCGAATGCATTGAGTGAACGGGCAGCTTTCCCTCTAGAGTCTTTGTATTAACTCTATGCTCCAATGCGTTGGAGAAAGTGTGGCGGAAGTGACGTACGTCAAAATTTAGGATTAGCCAAGTCGGGCCATTAGCAACGGCATCGCGGTTGCTGTAAAAACTCAGACCACTAGCAACAGCGTTGCTAAGGACACGATGTACGTGAGCGTCGCGGAAATAGAAAATGCGGAGGGTAAAAGAGGAGGAGAGACATTGCAGCATCCGGTCGCGGAGCGGCCGCGCCAGCTTCAAAAAAGTGACGTCACTTCCAGCCACCCTAGCCTCTCCTAAGTTCTTTCTTTCCTCCATGTAGAGAACCTAGATGTGCCGCGGCGCCCGGCTTAGGGTTACAGTGCTCTAGAATCTTTGGCAGTGTGTCGTCCGTGCCGGGGAACAATAGAGGAGCGAGGTCGCCGCCGCGATGAAAGCGCGCGTGACACCCAGGGGGCGCTGCCAGTAACAGGTGTGCCAAGGGGTGCGGTGCGCCGAGCCCATGCCGAGCCGAGCTCCATTCGCTTGCATGCAAAGACGAGCGCAGGCCGTCTTCGCGCGTTGATTTGAGGAATACGTGTTTCATTGTTCTGCATGTTCTTCGCCGTTTGTTGCGCTTTCTTGGTGTGTTGTTGAAACCTAACATCTAAGCAATGCGTGCACGACGGAAAGACGACGCGACACAAGGGACAGTGCCGGGCTGCAACAGCGGTTACAGCTTATGCAAGGGAGTTCCTCTCTCTTCCGTGTATCCATCGACGCCGATCGCTGTGAGATTTGGTCACAGAACATCAAGAAAGCAGACAGAGTGCTGAACGAAGCAAGCGTTGTGTGCGAGCGCTATTTTGAACAAGTTTTCGTTCAGCGCACATATAAATCAATCAACGGTGAACTAGAGTAGAGGCCGATCACACACTTACTGATGACGCCATTCCGACCATCTTTCCGGACGCATCAAAATATGTTTCAAAGTCGCTGCCAAAGAAAATGAAAGTCGGGAACATCTGTGAACAGACAATTCATGCAGCGAAGCGGAGACAGTGTTTACAAGCTAGCTCATGAAGAGCCATCTGACGGCGACAGTCCCGAGGAGCCCAACAGGGGGGATTTTGCCAAGGAAAACGAATGTGCCGTCTTTGCCAAAAGTAACCAGGCTGCATGTTTTGCTACTCACTTGTATTAAAAGCCAATGAGGATTTCCACTTTATCACAACTAGTTGAGAAGTGAGGACAAGTGCTCGCCTTTACATTTGAGATTTAGAGCTTCAGAAGTTTAGTATGAATCCACTACTACATGGCTGAAAAGCAGATCCTGCAGCCTACTAAATACCCGAAATGTGGTCAAGGATCGCCTTGCCACGCTGAGAAAAAGCTTTCCACTACGCCGAGTGCATGTGAGCTGGATGCTGCCGGAGAAAGTAGCAAATTGTCCCTGAAAAAGCTGTCAAAATTGATATGTCGGCTACAAAATCGGGTGAGAAGGCTCTTGTGGAGGAAGTTTCTGTAAGAGGAAAAAAATTGTTCGCAAGACATTTCAAATCCAGTAGAGGCGGAGGCACTAATTGAACATGTTAGTGGGCTACAGTAGTGCCCTAGCTGCAGGTGCAGGCATATAACCAGTTGCTGGTGAGTGCTCGTCGTTCAGCGGAGATTTCTTTTCCCAGAAGTGTACGCTTGCGTTCAAGGACGGTACGGCCTACCAAGGCTCTGATTTGCATGTTGTGCCATGTTTGGAACCTGAATAAATGACTGTCTGCAGAATGACGTTCTTTGTATTTTTTTTTGCTTTTTTTTTGCACAACGCAAGAGCTCTCTAAAACACTTTTACTATTCAGACAGGCGAGTTTCGAAACACCGCAGGCTTCGAATGAATTTCTTTCTGTGCAACATATTTATCCAAGTGTGTGCAATAGATTCACATAGGTTCGGAAACACGAGATGCACTCATAACACACGCGAAGTGCGACCTAAGCTGTATTTAGCTCGTGGCTAATAGCGCGCACCGCACCAATATTACAGTGAAATATTCTAGTTCACTGTACCAATATCATCGCTCGCATTACAGCGCCATACAGCCGCGCAGACCATGGAACAATGCATTATGGTTGAAATGTTAAAATTCTTAAGCAAATAGGCGATCACCAAGCATTAAATATCGAATTAAGCGCACCACGCAGTGCAGATACGATGAGCCGACGCTCACGGCAGCGCAGCCAGCGGACGGTTCGTTGCGCACACCTGTTACACGAAGCGCCCCCTGGCCGATGGCGCAGCAGTCATCGCAAAAAGAGCCCATGCTCCGCCCTCGCACGAGACACTGCCCAATATTCTAGAGCACTGTATTAGGGTGGTGACTTCTCATGCCAGGGTTGCCTATTTTGACCAAAAACGACCGTCAAGCTTGGTGGGCCGTCATTTTGGTCCCCAGCCTATGAGTGACATGCTTTGTATATAATATAGAACAAGGCTGTTGTAAAATGAGAATTTGGCGATATTAGCTGATTAGCACCTTATGTGACTTTTCTGGGAGGATCACAGCTCTGTAATTAAATCAAAATGATGTTTCCTCTCAGGAAATATTGTTTGCTGACACATTATTTTAATGCTAGCGTTACTTGGCTGATGAGCATCGTGGGCAGTCATGTACAGAGTGCACAAAGTAGCTGTGTTTTATTTTAGATTCAATACCACACCTGTTATATCAATAGAAACTTATATCGAGTATAATTGCACTAACTTTGTTGTAAGTACTAACTATACAGCAGTTAATTAGTTAATTGCGAAAAAAATGAATTCATTGCAGCAGCATCAAGTCATATATTGTTGGATAGATTACGTTGAGTGCAATTGTGCTTGACTATTTTCAAGTCTTAATTGATGTCATTTAATAATTGTGAATAAAATTGAACTTCAGGCTATAGCATCGAGTCACATATCATTGGATAGCTTATACCGAATGATTGCACTGCACTAATAGCCAGTCTTAGTTAATATAACCATTACTTAGCTAATTGTGATAAAGAATTGAACTTTAATCTACAATGTCAAGTCATATATCAAAGGATAGCTTATGTCGAGTAAAATAACTCATCCCCAGACATTGTTAACAGTTGTTAATTAGTTAATTGTGATTAACACTTGAACTTTAGACTACAGTGCTAGTCATATATCACAAGACAGCTTATGTCGATGAATATGACAGTATACTAAGTAACCGTCTTAATTAATTACCGTTAATTAGTTTTTTTGTATATAACATTTTTCTATTAAGCGATAATGTAAAGCCGTATATCACGGGATAGCTTATATCGAGTATGATTGCAGTGCCCTAGTTGCCAGTGCTAATTAATAGCCTTTAATTAGTTAATTGTTAGAAACAATTGAACTTCAGGCTGCAATGGCAAGTCATACCACGGGAAGGCTTATGTCGGGTACGATTCCAGTAGACAAATTGCTGGCCTTGCTTAATATCTGTTAATTATTTATTACTAATACCTGTATTAATTATTATTTGTTAGTTATTTTGTAATTAACATTTTATCATTAGGCGACAACGTGATGCTCAGATGAGTCAGCTGATGCGTTGTACTCGATTGAAAAATCGCATCAAGTGAAAGGTACACAGAGGCATTTTAGGAAACGTAGCGCAAAGAAGACAAGGACAAAAAAGAAGGAAACACACACAAATAAACATTTTTGTCCTTGTCTTCTTTGCGCTACGTTTCCTAAAATGCGAATGCACCAACTCGCCCAATTTAGCATTCTTCTACACAGAGGGACAGATACAAATATATGTAAACGCTACTTACAACTTAACAGAGAAATTAACTAGTATTTGAGCGAGCACCTTAGAAATGCACGCCAATCAACAAAAAGTTACCCTTCTTACAGTGGTGAAGCGTGCCATCAATTTCCAAATAATTAATTATTGTTACAGGGTCTAAAGTCCCGACTTTCTCTTTCAGAAACATTAGTGAGAATGTGCTTACACGGCAGCAGCCAACCACTTAGATAGAAAAGGCCTTAACAAGTTCTCAGTTTGATCACTGTGCTTTCTCAGCAACTTGGCTGCATACAAGCTACAGTGCTTTTGGTGACGACTGTGTTATTTATAGCCAATTAACAATAATGCAGATGTTGGTGTTCGCCTACCTGCACATTTAAACATTCAATCTTAGTGCAAAACATATTTAATGTTTCTCAATGTGCTGAAAACATTTTTTTTTTCACTGGTGACATCCTTACCCAGCACCATTATGCGTTATGTGGCACCATTATACTTCTCTCGTATGAGCATGTATGTTTCCTGGAGTTAATATATCGCACAATCTGTAGTTACTAACAACGGTAACAGTGCCCTGTCTTAGCTACAACATAATTTACCATTAGCTTCTTCCCTTATTAAACCTCTTGGCTATTTAACATTAGCTAGCCCAAAGCTAGAATATGCATGTGCATGGCCTCCTTTATACACTCTGTGCCTGTCAACTCCGCGCTCCGCGGCCGTCGCCGCCGCTCCTCCTCCGTTGACAAGTTATGCCGCCGGCTGCCGAGAGATGGCGACAGCGACGTACGGTCACGGGAGCGGCTAAAACTCGCCATGAATAATGCCAGTGTTGCCTGGATTTTTGCTGGACAGTCGCCCTGAATCCCTAGCAATCCCTAGGTCGGATTGTCCCTAGTTGGGGGCACGGCGTGCCGACGGGCTACCGCTCATCGCCCGCCACCCACCCTGCTTGGGGATGCCGCCGGTGCCGCGGCGGCGGTTTCGTGCCGTGGCTTTTGTTGTAGTAAACGAGACTGTGCCTGTTCCACGGACGGGTGCGATCGAACTGACTGGTGTGCGCGCCGTGAACAACCCTGGCACATCTGCTGCGGCTTCGGTACAGAAAGGTTAGTGCCCGTTCTGTGAAAAGATTTGTTTAGTTGTGGACAAAGCATGCCAATGAAGGTGCCGCCATGTTCAAATTTTAGCTGCCCCTTTTGCGTGCAATGTTCGTGGTTATATGCTGTCCGCTTACCGTTCTTATTTGTCACATACTGCAGGGATTTGTGCCAAGGTATGCACTTACAGCACGCGCCAATTTAGCACGGTTGAAGGCGAGCACTGCACTGTCTTATGATGCTGCTGACTGGCGCTTGATGCTTTGTCTTTTATCAACCAAATACTCACGGCACTCGTCAGTGATTAGCTGCTTAGGGCGACGAAGCTCATTTTATGCTTTTTTTCGTTCTTGGCCCCGATTCTCCATACGCTGTTCGTTTTGATCACATCCGGGCGAAGTACTTGCCTATGATATCGCTCGAGCATCACTACGAGCACCCTCATTTCCCCTTAATTGATCTGCTTGTAGCTTGAAACTAGTGATACATATTGAGCACCAAAAGCTCGAAACTAGCACTGAACCTTTTACAGCCAAAAGCGGCAGCTATATGGATGATATTCTGCGTACCCTTGATGAAATTTTACCTAGTTTGCGTCGGGTACGACAAAAGGATAAGCTCTGTTGAGACAACAGAAATGATAACGTAAATACCGTTTAGACAACTCCATTGTAGCACGGAGACCACGGAGCGGTGCTTCGAAGTAATGAACTCGCTACTGAACTCCCCTTATGTGTGTGTGATTTTTCTTTCCTGTATGTACCTTTAGTTTCTTACACTCCTTACTAGAGCCCTGCACGGGTTGGATTTTCCAGCCCCTTCCCTGGCCCACGTTTGAAGACCATCCCGGGCCCATGGTACCAAGCCCATCGGCAATGATTACATGGCCGTGGACCCGGCCTGCGCTTCCACGACAGGGCCCGTGCCAAACCTGCAAAGTAAGTCTGAGCAGACGCCTTAAAAATGTATTGCTTAACTAGCACATAACAATAAATCAAGATGAGAGACAAACCTTGCAAAATATTCTTGGTAGAGAAGGGCACAGTTAAAGCACCGACAGAAGCAAAGGCTCGGTGAAGAATATTTTGAGAAGACATTTTATGTAAAGCTATCTAGCACAATGTACATTTAAAAGGTATGGATTACGGGCATTTTAACTATGACCCCTTATAAGCAATTGGCTCTTGGTGCAAGTTCTTTGCTTAATCACCTACAAAAAGACTGCCCCTGGCAACTTTGCCCCAGGAACATGAGTGGGCTAGGGCAGAAAAAACCAAAATTTACATATTCATTGAAGAAATCACAGCCACATTGCCACATCTCTGTGGAGACGAAAAGCGGTAGTGTCTGTTCATTGTGCATGTATATGTTATTGGATATGTAAAGATTCCTAAAGCAATAAGCTCTTATCCTACAGCATTTATTGTAGCGTAGAGACATTTTTTGGAGGGGGGGGGGGGGGGGGCAAAGCAGACAGTCAGAATTTTTATAAACAGATGGCTGCCTGCCGAGCAGTCAATTGAAGGTCCTTGTCCATGGGCTGTTATGAGGCTTCAAATGTCCAGCCGTTAGCAGTAACACAAAGGTTAGAAGCTACCCTCTTGCTCACTGATTGCTGAGAAATCCTAAGCTGATGGCGTTGAGTACTTCATTAGGCACGTGCTTATGCAAACGGGCTGTGTCATGCATGACAGGTTACAGCACTTCATAACACCTCCATTGTAGTACAGTTCGCTATCGAGTTTTGAGCCTTTCCTTTTTAACTTTTTTCACTTGTGTCATTGAATGTAGCCCGGCATGTTCGTACTAAATTACTTGGACAAAGTACTGAGTGGCACTGATTAAACTCTGTTTACAAATGAGCTTTCTCTCATTCTCTGTCAACATATGTACTAGTAGTGGTTCATTCATAAACCACTGGAATGATTTTAGTGCTCGAATTCCATCTCCAAAAGAAGCCATACACAGCTTTACCCAGCCTGGCCTGGTTCCGCCACTGCAAGCTGCAAGCCCAGGCCTGTATGTCAAGCCCGAGCCAGGTCCAGACCAATAAAAATGGCAATTTTCCAGCCCGGCCCAGGTTTTCGGGCTGCCCGAATTCATGCTCTGCTCCATACACTGTTGAAATTATTTGCCGAGAATAAGTTCTCAGCAGGCAGTACTTTGGTAATCTTTGTTAGGGAGAAATTACATGCCATAATTTTTTTGCCCTAAAAACTTGGGCGATATCTGGCTTACACGACTACCTCAAAAATATCACCCAGATGTGTCCCTTGCCTGCAGTCGCTTGCTGTACAAACAGCATTGCAATTTATTTGCTGACACTATGGCGCATGTAGTGCGAAACAAAAGCAGGTCATTATTTGCTAAAAGATGATTGTGAAAGTATGAAAAATTTTAGTCACTGCTATTTTCATGGGAAAATGTCGCATGGCCTTGTATAGCCAGTTAGGGCCAATTGATGAGAAATTTTTGCTCAAGATTTCTGCCAGCAGAGTAGGCACTGCTGTCATTTCTAATAGCTATTTCGTTCATTCATTTGCAGCGGCAGCAACATGTTCTGTTGTCTGTGTTTTGTGCACCCATATTCTGTTCGTTGCTTTAAAACATTTCTGGGTAAGTGCAGTCGAGACCGCGAGCATAGTGTTGGGCGAATTCACCAGGCGGCATGACAAAAGGAGGCAGTGTGGTGTAGAGGAATCCACTTGTGCCAAAGACAGACTGCAACCATGCCAGACAGGTTGCCAAGACATCGAACGAGAAGCCAGACTAGCCTATTGCCAAGAAGCTTACCAAATGCGGAATCAAGCCAAGACTGAAGCGGCAGCTACAAATGCGGCACCAGCCGATGGCTAATGCACTTGACTTCGTTCAAAGAGAGCTGAACCTCTACAATTTTTAATATTTCATAACAAAGGCTTCAAGGATTTGCCTCAAGTGATTCCAGGTAGCCCTGCATGCACAAACCTTTTTCACGGATACACCTGCAAGAAACAAATAGTGGCGCGTAATTGCCCCAAGCGATGTTCTCTTTGTTTTCCTTTTTAACTTGATACCATAAAAAGCACCCTGTGTGGCAGCACCTGCTGACTTGGTCATGTCATGTGGCCTTGTGATGTCACGCAACCTGACGGACAGTCATTGCAGTGCTGCGTCACCTTCCTGCCACTTGCCAGATACATACCCATAATTTTTCATGGATGCCAGATTTTCTGCAGTATGGGACCCATCACAATATTTTTTGTTGCTAGAATCTAATAGTGCAGTGTTTCGTGACTTTTTTGTCGCTTGTCCGGCAGCAAGACACATTTATTGCCGAGATATTTCGATTTGAAGTTGGAGAGGTCTGCTTTCCTTCCAAGGGATTTAGACTTGCGAAAATGACGCAAACGATGGTGTAAACATAGACTCCGTGATTCTTGATGCATAGCGAGCAGTGCAATCTAGCAGCAGCTGAAATTAAAGCTACAGTTCGCCAAAGCCGTCTATTTGTTTGCACCAGGCATAGATCCTGAGCTTGACTGCAAAGTTCTCGCAGTGAATCTTGACCTTGGCACCCACAGAGCATGCGGTGCTTTTTAGAGTTGAGGTCACTTGACTAACAGGATAGAATGTACGAGCGCTGATGTGGCGGCAAAGTTTGTAGCTAGCGAAGCTATGGATGCGGCCACTGACATTGCCGAGCTACCATCACGAGTGACGAGTAAAGACTGCTACAGATGGTCTTTTTTGAATAGCAGCAAGGGGTGAACAATGCATTGTGGCAGAAAGTTAAAAGAAAAAAGGGGTACACAGGGCCTGTTTTGTTCAATTTATTTCGTTTCCTTCACTATTGTATTTCTTAATATGAACCAACTGAGCTCCCTTTCGTTCAATGCTTCCTTGGGTGTCTACACCTTATGTGGTGTACTCTAGCGTCGCTGCCCTGCAGATGGCAAACTGATGTGCCAGTAAGGTCTGTGCATGCACGCTGGGACAGCAGACAATAGAGAAATAGAGATATTTTGGCAAAATCCTATGCTTATCATAGATATGAGACATCGGTGACACTATTAACAGCCAGCAAAAGCATTCAGCACACTTGGGATGCAATTGTTTAGGGGTGAGTGAAAAATATGTAAAAAATGCAAGTGCACTACACAAGTAATGTAATGCGAGAGGTCTCAGCTGTTCGTGTGGCGCAATGGCTAAGACATTCAGTTAAAACTCCAAAGGACTTAGGATTAAATCCCTTTCGAGGTGTTTTTTATAAGCATCCATACCATTTTAAATCTTACTTTTTCCAGCCTTTCTTTTCTTTCCCAGCTCCACTCGGGTCTGTGGAGGTTTATTCTGCCCAGTAAGTTATAACTTAATCCTGTGTGCATTTCATACCAGATTTTTCAATAGAGAAGCGCTTACTGAGGCATGAACTTCATCAGAGGAAAACTCTGCTGCTCCGCACTTGTAAACCAAAGCATGTATATCAAAAATGAAACCATGTGGTGATGCCAAATGCATAGCTGTGACTTCAAAGAACCAAAACATACCAAAACGAAACTGACTGCCTGTGGCACTGCCAAGCGCAAATTTATTTTTGTCTTCCAATATTTAGCCTGTCTTTTTGCCATTTTTGGAACAAAAGTTAACAATTCAAACATGCAACCATAATACATGTTAGGCAGCCTCCGGGATCCCTTGCATGTCATTGTGCATGCATTTGCGATTTCTGTATTTCTGCAATGCCTGCATTTCTGTTCTCTTTTTTCTACCTTATAAGAGTTTTGTTTTCAGTGAAAGTGGTGTTTTTGTGATTAGGAGCCAGTATGCCATCGCTGCAAGCCTACTTTTTCTTTGAGTGTTCCTTTAGCACTACTTGCAGGTCTACTGCAGGTCTTTCATATTGCACTCTGAACTACTTTTTACCCATGCTTTTCATTAAGGTTTTCGAAGCATGATGGGTTGCAGCGAATAGATTTGATTGCACCTGAAAACTTCAAACACAAATTGAGAGCCTGTAATTTCTTTTTTCTTTTTTTTGCTCACTGCGTGTTCTTTGCGAATGATGAATTTGACCACTTACTTCACGAGGGAAGGCTCGAGGATGTTGAAGCTACTTTGATTGCCCGTCACTAGGCACAGTTATAGCAGTCTCGTAGCTCACTGGTGCATGAGGTATTTGAGGTTACTACTCCTTATCGCCATAGACACCAGCAGGCTCAGCATATGTATCTAGGCATGCGGCTTCTTGTTGGTTGACCCCTTATCATTTATACTGCGCAGTTTGTTGAATAATGGAAGCGTACAAGTTGACGCAGGAAATGAAACGCCATGCAGTCCTCGTCGCACTGGCCGCGCGCCATAGCGACTTGGAAATTGCCAACTTTCTGAATGTAGCGAGGTCTTTTGTTAACAAGGGGCGAACAGAACTGATGTGCTGTGACGGTGACGTGGCATCTGTGGTGAAAAGGAAAAAACAATCAGCGGTCAGACGTTGTCAGAACACCTGATTTTCTTCAGAGGCTGCAAGTCATCGTGAGTGACAACCCAGAGAAGTCAATGCGGGCCATTGCAAAGGAGCTCGATGTCGCAGAGTCAGCTGTCAGGCTTGCTGTGCACGAGGACGTGCGGTACCATTTCTGTGTCATGAGGAGGGCGCAATTCTTTTGTGGTAAAGCTCGGGAGAATTGTCTGCTCTGGTCCAAGCGCTTGCTAGGCAAGCTGAAGAGCCTGGAATGCTCTTTTTTTTTTTCTTTCAGATGAAAAGAACTTCGATCAAGACCAAAAAGCTAATTGCCATAATGAAAGATGGCTTTACGGAAGCGCTAATGAGGTGCCGACAGCATTGCACACAAAATTTGTGTGTGATGGTGTCAGCAGCCGTCAGCAACAAGGGCGATGTCATGCTGCCACACTGTTTTGCAGAAGGACTCCGCATTAATACTGCCGAGTACGCAGAGGTGCTTGCCACCGTTGTGAAGCTCTGGACCGATACTGTTTCGAAAGAAAGGAAAACCTTGTGTCTTTCAGCAACATTCGGCTCTCGCCCACACCGCCCGCGTCACCCACGAGTGGCTGGCCAACAACTTCCAATAACCACATCACTCCCAACTTGTGGCCTCCTAGTTGTCCAGATTTGAATCCACTCAGCGTCGTTGAGAGAGAAGCCAACAAAAGACCACATAATACAAAAAACTCTCCGCCTTGACTGGTGGGGTAAACCTTCTTTTCTTTCCTCATTTCTTTTTTCTGGACTTTTGGCCAATGCACAGCAGTTGGTATAGTTTTTGTTCTTTTTCTACTCCTTTATTTATTGGCCTAATGAAGAACTCTGTGATCCCTCGCTACAAAGGGGAGTGGCCGCATCAGCATCATGCAGACAAGGAGAATTTTGATGTGTGTTTTAACTCATCCTCACGATAGACAAGGCAGTGGTTACGGCGCTCAACTACTGTTCCCAAGAATGCGGGATCGTAACCGGGCTTCGGCGGCCGCTTTTCGATGGAGACGAAAGCAAGGCCGCCTGTGTTCTATGCGATGCGAAAGAACCCCAGGTGGTCAAAATTTCCGGAGTCCTCCACTACGGCATCTATCATAGCCTGAGTCGGTTTGGGATGTTAAATCCCGCAAACCAAACCAAACCACTGTAGACAAGATTTATGTGCTGTTCACGATCCCGGGCGTGGCGCAGTTGGTTAAAGCTTAGGCTGGCGATGCGAGGGATGCAGGATTTTTATTTTTCCGATGACATTAGTTTCGGTTTCAGGTGATGTAATTTGATTGAAAGCTATATTGTGACCGAACGAACGCCGACAGTATGAGCCATTAAAGCGCAGCTGCCTCACTTTTCGAGAATTCTGCGACATTCAGGAATTTGACTCTCCATAAGCTGTCGGTAATGCTTTGTGTTTGTGTGCTATCTTTAAAACTGATGAAGTAATCAACGATTACAATTCGAGCTTCTCCTCACAGCACTGAAGGACTGCGTAGAAGCTCTATGATGACATCAAGGACGGTAATATTTTTTTCTTTTCGTTACCTTCGCCCACATCATGCGGTCCTTTTTTTGATGCCATCAAACAATGTTTCTGGGCCTTCAATTTTGGTAGCCTTGTTTTTACTTCTTTCAACCAAGCCATTCTACACGGGAAACATACCGGTGCCGTCAATGATGTCATTATGTTCCCCCCACACGTCGCTGTGTGGTGAGGAGAAGCTCGATAGCTGAAGGGGTTTAAATCGCTATTTTCGCCATTGTTTGAAACGCTAGCGCGAAGATATCTTGCATGCTTAACCTGGAAGCTGTAATCATTTGATTCCTTGAAACTCATCAAAATCTACAACCGGTGCAGTTTCCCTTTAAAGGCTTTCGCCTTAATACAGCGCTCGATGTCATGCTGATGCCACATGTAACGGAAAAGGACAGCCTCAGTGTCACTGCCTACCTTCAGCGTGCAGAAGTAGCCCGACGACTCGCCCAGCTGCGCATAAAAAGCCAGCAAGGCACCAATGCCTAACGTAACCTACAATGACAATGAAGATTACAAGCCAGCAGACCGACTCTAGGTTTGGATGCTGAATCACCATCGTGGATTTAATGAAAACCATAAATTTTATGCTGCTGTTTCCGCAAATCAAGTTCACTCATCTAGATGAAATGGGCTATGGAATTGTCCCCAAATGCTGCTGACAGCACCCCAGGGATGATACATGTCCAGAAATTGTATGTTGTGTGCCTATAGCCCTATTATAACTGATAGACACTGTGTATATTTTGCTTGATGTTTATTTTTGCCTACCTTTCTATTCAATGTAGAGCATTGGGCCATTGCTTCTTTGAGAGGGAAGTCATACCGCAAAGCTTTTTTTTCTTTTTTTTTCACGCTTTACGCTACCTGGACGCAGCTTTTACTCCTTTTGTTGTACAATGATGATGCACAGAGATTTACCTAGAATAATTGCCACAACACAACACTGCTTCTGCATTGTTCTTGATCATTGTACTTGGCAGGTTTACCTCTGTTTCCTTGCTGCCTTTAAACTGAGCACTGGGCATTCTGTTGTTCGATGACCAGTGCCTTTGTCGTGATTGGCACCTTGTTGCAACGAAATAAAAGTGAATCCAGTGTGCAGATAATGCTGTCAAACAGAGTACTGAGTTCTTTTTGGCTGATAGTAAATGATGGAATAAGAACACAAGGTTGCAAAGAGCATATGTAGGCTCTTGTAGCTTGTTAATCGGTGTGATGAACCACTAGTTTAAGAAACACTATCACCAACCAAATTAGTTATTAGAACCCAACATTTCGCGACCAACTCGGTCCCTTCCTCAGGGGCGACTAAAGTTCGAGGCCCGCAGTAGCAGGCAGCGGCCTATGCTTGGCCGATCTGAAGAAGAATGGCTATACACGCGCCTTTATTCCAATGTGCTTCCCGTCGTCGAGCTAGCAGGACAAGAGGGTCGGTCAGCACGGAAACGACGAAGCGCCCTCGCATTGTCCTCCCATACGTGGCGGGCACCAGTGATGCGCTTGCACGCATCCTGCGGAAACACGTCTGTGTGTCGCACAAACCTACCTCAACAGTCTGCCGTTTTTTTCCGCTACCAAAAGACCGTATTCCCAAAGAAAAATAACCAGGCGTTATTTATAAAATCTCGTGCTCCAAGTGCTCTGCCTCGTATATCGGCGAAACAAAAAATCTGTCGGCGCATATTGCAGCACAAAAATGACGCTCGGCAATTGAACTCGAAAAGCAACCCCCCTCGCCGAGCACTGCGAATGTGCCGACCACAAAATCACCTTTGACGAGGTGAACACACTTGATGTGGAGACGAATTCTTTCAAAAGACGTCACGTCTTTTTTCGGTTCATCCGGCTGACAGCTGCAGCAGTGAACAGGAATCCGGGGACGCTACCCTGGCTCTGCTACACAATTGGACTTCGCCACGTGTGCCTGCTACTGCGGGCCTCAAACTTCAGTCGCCCCTGAGGAAGGGACCAAGTTGGTCCCGAAATGTCGGGTTCTAATAAAAAATTTGGTTGGTGATGGTGTTTCTTAAACTTTTGTTTCAAGTACCCAACCAGGCGGAGTTACACTGAAGATGTTCAAGTCAATGAACCAATAGGAAAAGCTTTAGGCCTTTCCAGTGACAGGCTTTGTAAAGAACCAATGAGTGCGGAGGACAAGTCTATTTGCCATGTTTGAGCCTAGTCAGAGCCTCTATGAAGGCACACAAAGGACAACAAAGGAAAAGTTATCTAGCTCATTTTGGATATGTTGACATTCATCCAGCAGTAGTTATGGCTGACTGCATGGCAGTGTAGCCTAGCCTCTGAAATCTGCTTCCAAAAATTGATGTCAACATACGCAGTTTACTTGTGCAATCCGCTGGTGTTGGCAATACCTGTACTTTTTTTTTTGTATTTTGTATTTTCCAGTCTACAAGAGTTCTGTTTCTAGCTGTCTTTTTTTGAGACTCACTTTTGACAACTTGGAAAATCTTTCTTTTTGCAGAGTTCAAAACCTGGAAGGACCATATGGAAATCTGTGAAGTGGCTCATTTTGTTAGTGGCAGGAATGGCTCATCTGCATACCATGCAGGTTTTTGCAAATGCACATCTGTTTGTTAGCCGACTCTGAAAAATATGAGGGCTAAGGAACCTGTTCCACGTCATGTTCAAAATAGGCTGTGCTTATATGCCTAAGCTGCTTCTGACATTGCCATGGTGCTTTTGATTTTGTATACAAATGCTGTCTGAATAAAAGGTGCCTACATATTTTGTATGTTTAATGAACTCAAGCATGTGATGGCCCACATGCATGACATTGTTAATGATGGTCCCCAAGATACACAGCATTTAATTGATGCTAATTATATGGAGTTAGCTGCACGTTAACCCTGTAACTGCCAAATTAACTCCCGAAAAACATACTAACATCGCCAGGTTTAGTTGTAATGTTTTTCATATCATTCTAATTCTAAAAAGTTTCCTTCATTAGTAAAGCATGCTGTCACTTCGCCATCTTTGTTTTGTTTTTACCAGTGTATGCACATCGCAAACGGGGTCAGAGTAACTGTCAGGTACAAATTCTAGATTGTCAGCGAAGCTGCTGTCTGAACTACTTTACGAAAGAGCTCTTTTTTTTTTTTTTTTTAGGCATCACCGCCACCGGCACTCTTTGTGTGTGGCACAATCATAAAATGACTTTTGTCATGCCAAAAATATGTGCTAGACTGAAATGTGCATTTTTTTTTCATGGATAACTATGGCTCTGTAGAGTTGAAAATGCAATCAATGTATTTACCAAATCTATTCCTTTTTCATTGGCAATGCAAGCAATGTAAGAGCAGGTTGGACAAGTGCCACTTGTCACTGGCAATACTGGCACAATTGCCAATGACAAATGAAGCTCTGAGATAAAGGACTAAGCCAGCATATGGTTTTGCGGATGCGGAAAGTTATGTGTAGTTAGTCAAGTTTGTACACAGTCGTCTGAAAGATTCTCAACATTTTTACAATGATTATTGCAGACCTGCAAGAGACACTAGAATATTCACTTTTACATAGAAAAGTGATGCTGCTTCAATAGAGGCAATATGCGAAGATGCCCGTATGATATGCAGCAGTATTAGTAGTGCACAATAAAGGTTCCCAAGAGTCTAAAATTGTGGCCCTCCTACAGCCTGGAAATAAAACCCCATATACTTTGCTGATATGCACAGAAATACTGCCTGTTGATAACCAGACATACGCTGCACCTACCTCCACCATCTGTGCTTGCCTTGGATTGCAATGCCTTATGTAACGTGCACAAAGGGATCGTACTTTATTTTGCAATTAATTTCGCATGTATATTTTGGTGAACTGTCTGCAGCCACAGGGCCTGCTTTTGAGCTGCATAGATTGTTTTCTCCTCATGGAAGTTTACAGTTGACAAGTGTTCTGTTCGGTTTATGGGGTTTAATGTCTATTGGCTATGAGGGATGCTGTAGTGGACAGCTCTAGAAAATTCTGACCACCTGGGTTTTTTATGTGCACTGACATCGCAAAGTACAAAGCCGCCTTGCATTTCGCCTCCATCAGCTGCCACCGCAGCTGAGAGTAAACCTGTATCCTTGGGATCAGCAATCAAGCTCTCTTATCACTGAGCCACCGCAGCAGGGTACAAGTGAACATGGCTGAAAACAGATCCATGGCATGAAAAGTTTTCCCAGCTGGTGTACCTGTAGGCATAGGTTCAGGTGCAGAAACATTTTCTGCAAGATTTTGCCTTGCAAACAAGCAACATTTGTGCACAACCTGCGCTGTGTGCAAGGAGGCTGCAGTGACAAAGCTAAGGTAAAGCTTGGCCACAAAGCTGGCAAAAAATGAAATGATGCATTTTGAAAAGCCCAATGCTCAGCTTCATTCAAAGATGTGTACAAAGCCAAAATTCCTTTTGCCAAACATGAAATCCATGTTTCCTGTACAGCTGTTGTGCATAAGATGCCCATCTGAAAACCAATAATCAAAAGTTTCGCACCTTGCTTAACTGTGAGGAATCCATTTTTATTGCATGCTTCAAGCTTACTCAAGCTGTTGGGCTGTTCTTAATTTGTTAGCATTGTGCAAATTTGCCAGCTGGCTAATGTGCATCATTTAAAATGATGCACTCTAGCCCGCAACCAAGCTTGAACAAAACTAGCCAGGGTTCTTCAATAAATTTGCATTTCGGAAACACCCTGGAGCCTGAAAGTTGCAAGGAATGGCGATTGCTAAATGGCTTTCTTCAGCTGCACAGTGCCTTCAATAAGCTCAAGCTTATGACACTATTTGGCAGTAAAGTCTTCTACTGGCCTGATTGGTGCACTATCCAGAAAAAAGCATTGGCACTCGTGCTGAGCAGGTCTAGAATAGGAGATGTTAAATGGTTCACAGGGCAGAGCACAAGCTGCTTTATTCTAGGTGTAGGAAATTACCAAAATTACAAAATAGAGAGAGGGTACGTACACAGGACAGGAAAGGAAATGGCTGACTAAATATTCTCAGCCTGTGGAGTCATCTGTCTGACTGTTGGGTCAAATGCTATGCAACCACTACATAATTCCATTCTTAAAAGCTTGGGCTCGCCTCATGACAATGGCATTAATATTTTTCTATTTTGCTGCATTAAATAGCCGTATTGCTGACACAAGCTGCAAGTCTGCGAAGTGTTCACTAGACAAACTGTTTTCAAGCAATGTAAACCGTGAACGCCACTACTACTACCGTTCCACTAGCACAAGCAGCAAGCATCGGTGCCGGAGAGCTTCTAGCAAAGAACACTCAGAAGCATAAAAGTCGCACAGAAAAGTGCCTCGGTAGTAGTTAAACCGCTTGCGTTTTTCATTCCATAAGGTAAATGAACATGCGGTGCCGTTTCGAATGTCATCAACAGAGCGAGGGGTGCAGACAAGAGTAGTAGCCAAAGGAGAAATCTTCCCTACCGTGGTGGCATTCTATGCCATCAAGAGCAGTTCCCTCTAATACCGCGCGATGGGCCCTACGTAGCCGCAGTGCTCATCAATGTGCTGGGCGAAGAAAAAAGGTTAATAAATTATATTAAAAGCGATGGAATTCGGGCAAAAACAGCGGTAAGCAGATCAGAATAGAGTTTGGACAGCCAGAGGAAAGCCTACATTTTTTGTCCTGATTCAACCTCCTTAGTCCCGGCGTCACCCATTCCTTGGCACTTAGGTGCACAGTTCTGAACCTAAGCACAAAGATATAACTTTCATAAAGCACAAAACAACCGGCGCAACAAAACGCAACATCTCGTATAGCGGGAACAATCGCGCCGTCGCGAGGACGTGCGGCGGCCCTTTGACGTCTTATGTCCTTACCTGCAAGAAAAAGCAGCACCTTGGATGCGGGACGTGTTATTTATTAGCGAGGACCGTGAAACTTTGTTATGGGTAAACATTCAGGACAAGATATCTTCAAAAAAGACGGTCACTTATGCGTCTCAGCGCAAAACATGGAGGCAGCCATCTTGAATGTTTTGGTCTTTTTCTCTTTTTGGTGTACATACACAACAGATGGCGCGAGACGCTACAAAAACGATAATGATGATAATGGCCGCGAATTTTGAAATTTTAATTTGCGCAGAAGGATGGCGTTTTTCGCTTAAATTAGGCGCAAATTCGACGAGTTTATAGGCAGACGCCAGGCATGAAAGGGAGATTCAGTTTGGCTACGAAAAAAAATTTACGCCTTACATAGCATAAAAACAAATCCCACTAATAGTCATTTTCGATTTCAATTACACTCGGAGACAACTTATGGCAGTGTGGCCAAGGCTAGGCAGAAAAGGCAAGATAGGCCAATATTCCCTAGCCTTGGAAAAGGAGCCAACTCACCCCTAGTGACCTTACACTTTCTCTTCAATTTATCCCTTTCACCCGTCCCCTCGCCTTCCACAAGGCAAGAGTACCATGGCCTGTCCTCTTTCCTTTCCTGCCTGGCCTTGGCCACAGTGAGAGAGAAAAAAAAAGGGGGGGGGGGGTATCCCTTAGTATATACATAAAATATACTGACAATGAAACATGAACTGATCGGGCAGCGCCTAGCTTGTCTGTGCGACCCTCCATAGCAGTTGCAGATCCTGTATGGCCCAAGAACTTGTGTTCCGTCCAAAAAGCAAGGAAAGGCACAAGCTTTCTAAACTGGTTTATTTTATTTCATACATACTGCTAGCCTCCTTTTGGAGGCTGTTGCAGGTTTGGGGCATAATATAGAAACAGCAAATGACAGGAATACTGGCAATCCACACTTGTCTAATTTTTATATAATTCTATATGGCAGTGTGGAACAAGAAATGGAAAAGAAGGATATGGTACAATACAATCACACTGAAGACACATGTTTCACTATATTTGTACAAAGGTCAGGCTACACATATATAGGGTACTCAAGGAACAATTGCCAGCCGTGAACTGAACCCATCTAGTGATGAGCAATTAACCACTTCATCGGCTAAACCATTCCATTCGCGGACCGCCAGGGGAAAGAAGGAGAACATGAACATATCACAGTGTGCTCGATACTCGACTAAATGCTTGGAATGACGCATTCTTTCGTTTCTCTGTGGTGACAGTTTAATAAATTTCGAAGCTGTATGCAATCAAGAACATCCACACCGTGCGTGCTGCATAGCAAACAGCCTTCGGATACTTGCCGTTGAATCAAACTATAATTGGAGTCTCTATAAAAGTCCTGACCATGAACTACAGTACTTTATGTTGCTTTTCACCTCATCTTGGTTTGCAACTTCAGGTTTAGGTTCATTGCACAGGCAAGTTCTGAGTGTAACTATAGGCAGGGGTGTTGAAAGAGGAGGAAAGGCAGGGAGGTTAACCGAAGAAGAAACCGATTTGCTACTCTGCACTGGGGGAAGGGGGTAAGTGGATATAAAAGTGATGTGTAAAAGAAAGTTACAGAAATATGAAGTCAGTACTGTCACATCACAGCCATATCACGTCGCATCGCAGCAAAATCACAGTCTACCGATCAGGCCCGTGGTTTTCATGAAGCAGAGCAGTGCCTGGGAGGTCTTTACCGCAGACGATCGCCGCAGCCAATGGCATATAATCTTGATTTCTGTCAGCGGGTGTCCATATAGACACTCTAGTGCAGGGCAGAGAAACTGTTTTTCCGCATTGTATGTGGTCCACTCGCAAAGAATGTGGCCTATAGTCTCGTCAGACCCACAGGTTGCACATGCAGGGCTATTAGCCATATCTATCACAAACGAATGAGAATTTGTGAATGCTACACCAACCCACAGGCAGCACAGCAAAGTTGCTTCACGTCGGGGTAGGCCGTGTAGAATCCGGAGCTTCAGGTCAGGAGCAGGGGTGCCGAGAGGACTGTTCTGCTTATGATATAATGACAGCACCACATTTAAGCTGCAGTGAATATATTTTGTTAAGAATGTTGCAATAAGCGGGTACCGCACGGTTGCTGATTTATCTATACATAGGAGAGTGCCCCCTTATATGATACAGGGAAAGAAATAACCACATAGCGATCAAAAGGATGGAGGAAGGAGAGACTGATGACAGCATGCTTTCTTGCCACTGAAAAACTGTGGAATAATAGAAATCAGGCTAGTGCCAAGAGACGGTTGGTTGGTAACTGGTTTATGGGGTTTAATGCCCCAAGCATCTCGAGTCGTATGACATCAAGAGAAGTGGTTATGGAAAAACCAAGCACATATAACAGTAGGACAAAAAAAAAGACATAACAGAACTTGCCCAGACATAACAGATAAACAAATAAACAGACAAGTGTAGCAGTATAACACCAAAGCATTGTGCCTTACAACATATTTACAAATTTGCTTCCATGTGAATGCAGGAACTTGTTTTAGCCTTTTCAAGATCATGGAATCAAGCATGTTGCATGCAAGGGCAAAAGTGGCTGTAAGCGTGGGAAGGTAACACAAGCCGCTGACAAGGTCTCCTTGAAACAGTTCACAGGAATAGGGAATGTAAGGCACAATGAGCAGGTACAGGTCTGGACAGTATCAAGGAAGTGACAGTGGCTGCGCACGATTGCGTCGCATGAATGTGAAATGTGTAGCCTCTCAAATGACGTCAATGTATCCATATGCATTTGCATTTTAGCGTGCTGTTGCTGTTTGTTTTCTTTTCTTTTTTTTTAGCGAAGTGGGGGCTTGACTATGGCAGGCCTGAACTGTTTGAGATCAAGTTAAATATTTATCTAAAGCATTCCCGAGGCCTAAAACTCCATTTGTGTTGTATCTGTGGAAATACGATTTCCCATCACCATTCTGTTGTTCTGTATACTGATGTCCATTTAAAGCAAGAATAACATCAGGAGAATGTGGCTGCTAATATTTAATTTCGCAACAGATGCTTAAGCTAGGGCAGCGCAAAATGCTGAAGCCAGTCTAGTGCTCAATAATACTGGGTGAGGTTAGAGGATTGAAGGATACTGGTTTATATCTACGGCACTCACACGCCATGCACGACTATCCTACGAGGGTGTGAAGGAGTAAGCAGTCGGAGGTTGTAAGCCCAAGCCATGGATGACAACAAGGACAAGTGAGCGGATGTCTATACCATGAGGTAATGCTAATTTAAGCATCTAGATCGTCATCATCATCCTCAGCCTGACTATACCCACTGTAGGGCGAAAACCTCTCCCATATTCCTCCAATTAACCAGGTCCTGTGCGAGCTGCATCCACTTGACCCCTGTAAACTTCTTAATCTCATCCACCCACCTAATTTTCTGCCGCCCCCTGCTACGCTTTCCTCCCCTTGGAATCCAGTTTGTTGCCCTAAGTGACCATCACTTATCCTTTCCTCGCGCTACATGTCCTGCCCATGACCATTTCTTCTTCTTGATTTCCATTAGAATGTCAGTGACTTGAGTTATTTCTCTGACCCACTCTGCACGCTTCCTATCTCTTAACGTTATCCCTACCATTTTTCTTTCCATAGCCCTCTGCGTTGTCAACTTTAGTAGAACCCTCTTTGTTAGCTTCCACGTTTCAGTCCCATAGGTAAGTACAGGTAAGATGCAACTGTTGTATGCTTTCCTCTTGAGCGATACCGATAAACTGCTAGTCATAATCTGGGAGTACTTGCCAAATGTGCTCCATCCCAGTCTTATTCTCCTTGTTATTTCCCTTCCATGGTCCGGATCTGCTGTTACTACCTGTCCTAGATAGATATATTCGCCTACTACTTCCAGTGCTTCGCTACCTAATGTAAACTGTTTTTCCTTCCCTAGGCTACTAAACATTACCTTAGTCTTCTGCATATTGATTTTCAAGCCTACCTTTTTACTTTTTCTGTCTAGGTCATCATTCTTTGCAATTCATCCCCTGAGTTACTTAGCAAGGCAATGTCATCAGCAAATCGCAGATTACTGAGGTATTCTCCATCTACTCTTATCCCTAACTGCTCCCATTCTAAATGTCTTCTTTCTTAGATTCTAGCATTTAGATGTCACTGGATAAATTGTTCATGGTGTTTTGTGCACCTATTTCTGCTTACAGCTTTTTCTTTGCCTGTAATGTAAATTATTTGTGTTTATGTGATGAATCCCCCCCTATGTAATGCCCGCAAAGGCCCTTAGGGTATTTGAAATAAATAAATAAATAAATAAATAAATAAATAAATAAATAAATAAATAAAAATATATGGGTGTGTAATGCTAACAGTAAGCGCTGGAGTAGCTCGGTGCAGTAAGCAGCCAAGTGTGGCAGTTACGAGACGTAGTGTTGGGTTGAGTGCTGGGGTATTATAGCGTATAAGTGTGTATTGCAACCCAGATTCAATTTCAGTTTGGTGGAATGACTATATTCATTGGGTATAGGGTGTGGCATGTCCAGACGATACCAACGACAATGGCAACAATGTGGCCTCACAGATTGACACTCATATGTTTTAATTGTTGCTATAAATGTTTTTCAGTCACTTAACAAATTGCTATCCATAGCAGAAACGATACTCATGCACTGAAAAATAAAATGAAAATACTGAATATAATGCACATATATATACCTTGGTACATGTACTGTACATGCAGGGAGCCAAGGATGCAAAAGTTGTCCAAAATAAACGAGCGGCTGCGTCTCCAAGACTGCTGAAAGTAAAAACAAAAAATGGCAGAGACACATGTAAACACTGAAATGAAGTGAGTGCTCTACCAAGCAGCATTGCATATGAGATATCAGCCAAAGTTTATAGTCTACTAACACGTATACAGTAACAAGGCTGCTGCAAGTGACCTGAAGGAAGTTAAGCAAGCTACCTTCCTGGCCGCATTTTGGCAGCTCGCTGCATTCGTTACTCTGGGCCTCAAGCGAACTACTGTATATTGTGTCATAGTGTATATATATTGTGATATATTGTTATATTTTATATACAATATATTTTTTATTTTTACCTACCCTGTCCTTTCTCCCTATCGTTCACCTCTTTGATTTCATCTACCCCTTCCTCGCTATCCCTTTAATTCCACCGCCCTTGTTCAGGTGCTCCAGATATCAGATACCGGGGCGGGCAAACATCTTTTCTTTCCTTTTGTATATGTAATAAAATAACCACTAAAACAATTCAAATGCTGCTAATGCTAATCATCTTAAATTAGAATCAGATAAGCAGCAAGCTGACACAGTATAGTGCCTACGTTGTCGTGTTGCGCTGCCGCAAGCTCCTGATAGAAAAAAAAAAAATGTATTTGCGCAAAGCTTTGTTGGAAACAATTTCATTCCTTCCAAAGTCATTTTTGCTATACTGCTTATATATCGATACATGTTCTGATAAAACACACGAGTTTTGCACCGTCTTCAGATTGCTTTCCGAAGCTAGAAGGTGGCATCCATGCCACAGAGATATAAGTAATTGACAAATTGCACGCTAATTTCGATCTGTCATATCTGCAAGCTCAAAAACAATTAAGTACCAGGTTGCTGTTTACCTTAATTCACTACTGAATGACACCTCTCGCATTGATTTCGCGGACAAAAATGGACACGACACCCACCTACCGCTGCACTCAGCGCACTATGTCAAAAAACAACAGCAATGACAATGGCTTACGTGACGGCCGATGTCAGATCGTTGACGCAGACATCGCAAATTTGCTCGGTACCCATGAATCGAACGTCCGACTTTTGCTGTTGAATGGTTTAATGTTAAGGGTGCGTTGCACTACCTCCGCTGCAGCAAAACCACGCCAATAAACTGGGAGACTTTACAAACACTGCCCGAATAAGCCGACGACGGCGTCGTCCAGAGCTCGTCAATCCAAAAGCTCTGGACGCCGTCGGCGACAACGAGGAAAGAGCCGAAAAGCCCGCCAGCCCGCCACGAATCTGGGGACAAATTCAGACTCAACTAGGCACATAATAGTCAGCATTTAGGTACTTTGTAAAAACATGGCGTTCAATGCGTTTGGGGAAATCTAGGGACAAAGTTTTAGCCGAAAAAACCCTATTCATGGCGGGTTTTAGTCTCGCCCACGGTCACTACGGTCACCTTCGCCAGGCGAGTTCCGGGTGCACGACCTACATTATACAGTAGGTCGTGGCCGGGTGCGCCGTGAGTGTGCCGGGTGCGCCGTGTTACAAAGCGGTCCGGATAGCCACGCGCTGCCGTTGTCTCGCTGTTTCGTGGACTGTTCTGCTGTGTGCAAGGTCAGGCTTCTACTTTTCTCTGCGTTCGGGTGCTGCAGGAATACAGCATTGCACCAAATGGTAAGTGCCAGCTTTGCTTTGTCCTTCCGGCGATCGCTGCGTAGTATTCAGCTGCTTTGAGGCTTGTAAAAAATAGCGACAGCACCAATGTGTTTATTAAGCGTCAATACTGCAATGCTAATTGCTTCCCTGCCTAGCTTGTCTGCGTAGTGTGTTAGTGTGCTCCTACGAAGCTTTCTTTTTTTTGCAGTTATACTAATTACGAAAATTTGTGATAAAATAGAAACACAAGATTTACCTATTGTGAAGACGACTAATTTAAAGTGAGTTAAACCAAATCTTGCAAAGCCTGTATTAGTTTCCCTTCTCGCACTCAACCGCATTAAGGCCTGTGAGAAATAATGACAGCACCAGAAGTGTGTTTATTACGCGTCAGTAAGGTAATAATAATATTAAATGTGCACGTGTATTTTCTGGACTGCGATGCGAACTTCCTCCCTGGTTAGCTCGTTTGTGTGGTATGTTACATGTGCTCCAGCGCAGTATTTTTTGTTTCGCTAACTGCGCAATTCTGTGAAAAAATAAAAACACGAGCTTTGCCTATTGTGACGATTATTTTGGAGTGATCGAAACAGAAAGATGCAACGCGTATATTTGTCTTTCCTTGTTTTTTTAGTTAAAAAAAACGTTTGTACGACGCGCTGAATCACTGAAAGAAATAACAGCTGATACCAAAACTGTTCTCCTTACAGATCTCAATGGCATACTGCGATGCAGTTGTTCCAATCATCTGTAAATCAAGCTGGCTTCTGAAGTGCTATCAGTGACAGCAGTCACCGAGAACCTTTTTCCCTACCTGTGGCAGCTATTCATCACACCTCTTCTACATGGTACTCTTGAAGCACAATTGCTGTTGTGAAATGTGTAAATAAATGCTGGTGCCTTTCTTCTTAAATTTTGTTTTATTGCAGCGTAGACTAGCATTGTAATTTTTCTATTACCATTGGTGCTAGAGGAGCAGTCATGCAGTTTTTCGAGCCATATGCGCAATTTATTGAAACTGCCTGACATAAAATGTCATATAGTGTTGGTGTTATTGCCTAACAAGTATCATGATCACTTAATTGTTATGCTTAGTGGATGTCGGCCTTACAAGTAAATATGCTGAATATGCACGACTCATGCTTAGGAACAGTTATCCCGCTAGCGAATAACAGCGCTCCCGCCCCGCGCCGACATTCGTACCCGTGCGCCTCGACCCCACGACCCCTACGTCAGCGGCGCCCTCAGCGAGGGGACCGCGCAACTTTACTCGATGGCGCCGCTCTATTGTTCGCGCGGCGGGTTGACAGGCACAGAGTATAAATGAGGCTATGGCATTGCCACATGGGATGTTCACATTTCTTTTTTGCAGAAAACTCTTAAATCAGTACAAAATCGTGCAGTCAGATTCATCCACTCAAATTATTCTTATAGTTCCAGTGTCACTGCCAGGAAATAGAAAATTAGCCTGCCTGACCAAAAGATCTGGCTCAAAATCTGAGCGTCTTTCATAAATTTGATCACTTACTCGTCCCAGATTTAAAACCAGCTCACGAAGTCTTCTCAGGGGGAGGAAAGCACAGCCCACTTCTGTCCCGGCTAATTCGACGAACCTACTCCCACTCGGAGGCCAAGGTGTAGGTGCGAGGAGGAAAGTCTCTCCTTCTTTAATCTCTTCTGTCTATCCCTTTTGAATTTTCAACTGCCGTGCCGCCATTCGACTGCGTGCCATTCGCCTCGTTTTGAATGCTGTGTGTGTGTTCCGTGACCTCCGCCAGCCGCTCTGACTACAGTGTGCGGCTTTTGGCATGTAGACTTTGCGTCTCTGGTTGCTTTGCCATGCTGTTCCTTCACGCGCTCGTAATGTCGTGTCAGTGCAACGACAGCTACAGCAGTGTGTGTTTTTGTGCCCGTGAGCTTCGACATCTGTCCCTATCTTGTGACACTACCCGTTCAGTTTCACTTGTGCAACTTGTGCCGACTGTGTAGTGTCTTGAATCCTTTTGTATGTTGGCTCATTACACACAGTGGTGATTACCATTTTTGTTCGCGACGTTCGTGCGTGGTGGGGCCGACTTGCCACAGCTATGAACGAAAGTGAGCGCCAGATCTCGCCTTCTAAGATACCCATGGGGCCACCAAAGACCAACACTTTGTTTTGGACGACACCGCTCATTCGTCGTCTCTTTGGAAACCTGTTTGAATATGGCTCGGATTGATAAATTAATCAAATTCGACACGCAGAAGAGCCGGCAAGTCGCGGGAGACAGTGGACCGAGTATAACAAGGGAAGTGCACACAGTGACTTTTTGACCGCGATGTATGTATACATTTTATGTATGTTGCGTTTTCACGAATGAAGTTCCAGTTTTGGAACAGATTACGTTCACAAGCAAATTTTCAATAAAAGACGTGCAAATATTCTGTCGTGTATTTACGCGCTTCCTTATCGCTTCAGTGACACTGTTCACGTGCAAGGTTGCATGCACTGCCCACATGTGTGCGAGAGCTCTCGCGACTCCCTTTAGTGCACTTTTTCGCCTACTTTGTCATTACTGCTGCGAGCTGGTCACGCTAGATGTGACACTGCGACCAGGTTCCAGCAGCAATGGGAAAGTAGGCAAAAAAGAGCACTAAAGGCAGCTCGCTCGTGTATATACTCGCATACGACGTGCAATTTCTGGCGAGCACACACCAAACTTCCCCTCTTCCAGAGTGCGTTTGGAGGCGTTTGGCTACGTGGATGTCCTCTCCCCCATGCCAAAAATGGTTCAATCCATAGTTGGGCCTTCAGAATGTAGGGCGCAATTGAAGGAGGAATTGGCGCTATAGCGCTGTAATTCGTGGCCGCTGGGAGGCATAGAAAGGTTCCGCCCTCCCTGGCCTTCCTTTGAACACTTCATACTAAAGCCGTTTATTTTCCACACATATGTGGCACAGCGTACCTGCATGCTTTCTTTGTTCCGACAGCAATCGGCTAGAATGACCTCCCTGCCTAGCCATGACACTAGCGCTAGCCAGTTCAAAAACACCATTGGAAATATTATTTTTAAGCCCTGCATCAGTAATTTCCTTTCCATTCTGCATACGTCAGTGGCCGTCTGGGTAACAGTTAGCCTTGTTAAGGACTCCATCATAACACAGCCCTATGCCCTTGAGCAAAATAGCACCAATATTTTTTTTTCCTTTTCATTCAAACGATTAGCACCAGCAAACATATTTGCTTCCCATTCTGAGCAGTTTGACACATTTTAGTGCATTTTCTTTTTTTCTATGATTTCAATTTATTAATGTATCAGTTACACGTGCTAAATTTGACATTAAGCATTGACTTTTCATTTTGAGCTATTTGGCACCATTAAAGCCCATTTAATTATCAATTTTTCCTTTTTTTTTATTTTTTTCATTTATAAATCAAGCAATTAATTACAATGATTTCATTAGCTCGTCATGCACTATAATACACCAATCAATCGTCAATCACTAAAACCCCAAATTGCCATGATATAATTTTTTTTTTACGCAGCCTCCGATTATTTCCGTCGATGGCTTTTCGCCCGAACGAGCTTATGAGTTGTCTTTTAAAAAGCGCTCGTATATTTGATGAAACGATTGAATGTACGATTTTATATCTGCTGCATACCAGCTTCACCTGCAAAGTGAGGCTTGGCACTCTACATGCGACCGTCTTGGACAAGTACCGGGCCTATCACAACTTTGGCGCATCTTTCGTGGCCTAAATGGCAAGGCACGCGGGGCACCACCTCTCGCCGATCTCCTTCTCAATGGCAACCCGGCTGATGTTGAAGATGAAGTTATACGCACCTTTTTCCCACACGCCAGCCTAATGCCTCCACCAGCAGTTTCCATTTTCCCAGTCGGAAACCCTGATCCAGACCTGGATCGCCCATTCTCAAAGGGAGAACTGCAAGCAGCCCTCGGAAGAGGCCGAGCTCGCGCCACACCCGGGCACGACCGAGTTAGTTGGCAGGAGCTTAGCAATCTCGACTCGGCAGCCCAGGATGCCCTTCTCGACATCATTAATTCTTACTGGGAGACCGGAACGGTACCGGATAACCTCAAGCTTTCTCTTATTCTTCCTATCCCTAAACCTGGCAAAAACCCTCGACTTCCTAGTAATTTGCGTCCAATTGCACTGACTTCACATCTCTGTAAACTCATCGAGCGCCTGCTGCATACCCGGATTAGTCACTACATTGAATACGTCAGTCCTGGATTTCATCCAGCTCAAGCCGGCTTCCGCCCTAACCTTGGAACGCATGACTGCCTTTGGCTTTTGCGAAGAGTTCTGAATAGAGCTCATCGTAAAACGCTACCTGACTATCTCCTGGCTGTCGATATACACAAAGCTTTTGACAATGTTCGCCATGAGGTTATCCTGGAGGAACTCGCCAAACGCTTTCCTAGTAATCGTGCCCAAATCTGGATCCGCAATTTTTTGACATCTACACCCATTCAGCTACATGGCAAAGCTCCGGGATGGGTGCCCAAAACCTATTACTTGGATAGGGGTGTACCTCAGGGCTCCATTCTCGGACCCATATTGTTCAACTTGGCCATGACACGCGTCGCCGAGAATCTGGAAATCAGCACAAGCGCAAGATTCGCTATATATGCCGATGATATTACCGTCTGGACTGAGGCAGCGGATTACGTAGACAAATATTCTATGGAGACTGAACTTCAGGCGGCCCTTCTTTGTCTTGAAGATACACTAACCAAAATTGGCCTCGAACTCGCACCACATAAAACAGAATTGATTAGTATCGACGGAAAACATAAAACCAACCCCAGTATGCAGATCCATCTTCACATCGGAGGCAACACAATCACCTCCTCAAATGGGCAAATCCGCATTCTTGGCCTGCCCATATCAAGCTGCAACAGCCCCCAGAAATGGGTTCATCAGTTACAACGCCTTTGGCCAGCACTGCTACATACCATTCGTCGCCTGTCCAACCGGCACGGCGGTGCGCGGCAGCATGCCTGCCGTGCGATGGCCAGAGCAGCGGCGGTCGGAAAAATCCTCTATGACACACCGGTCCTCCAACTGTCGAAGACTGACTTCGCTAAGGTCGAACGCCTTCATCGCGCTACACTACGCACTATTACCGGTCTACCTAAGCACACTCCTATAGCCGAACTTGAGCGTTTGGCCGCTCTTCCACCGCTCACTACCATCGTTACCGAGTCACAGACGCGTCATCGAATACGTCTAGAGAACACTGTCCAGGGGCGTCGCCTGCTGGCCTGGGATGAACAGCGTAACGACAAAACACCAGCCCTATATGCATCACTTCCCCCTTGGGAGATGCCAGTAGTCACACGCGTCCATCGCCGACCTATAAACCGCGATTTTGTCATTCCCCGGGAGCTCCTAGCTGCCCATCACCGACAAGAGCGAATCCCCGATACGACTGACATATACACCGACGCATCCATTACAAGCGAATTCGCATCTATGGCCTGGGTATGCGATGACAACCCTTCCCTTTCAGGCGCTTATGCCTGCCATCTACCTCAGGGTACCCCTCTTCACGCTGAACTCCTCGCGATTTGGGGAGCCTTGTCAGGAGTGCCTTGCACCGGAACTGGGTCACTACGTATTCTTACTGATTCCTTTGAAGCTTACAAGGAAATCGCTACTCCGGGTTCACAAGATGCAACAGCTACGGCTATACAGCGCCTCCTTAAACGCCACCAACTCGCGACCAGAACTGTCGCTATTCACTGGACCCCAGGTCACTCGGACGAATCAGGGGGCAATGCGGCGGCACACGCCGCGGCTGCCTTGGCAGGTGGGATGTCCACATTTACTTCCCCACCCCCCTTGCTTCATCCTTATTCGACCTTGGGCGGGCAACTCACCCCTTCTCTTGCCCTTATGCACTATACTCGGACCAGTCTTCGTAGCCTCAGTCAGCATCGCATGCAGGTGGCCACACCAGACCCACCTTTTACGAGAAGAACCCACCTCACCCGAAGTCAAGAAGTCTTTTTGAATAAGCTCATCGCCCATGCGGCTTACACGCCACGTATTATGGCCCGCTGGCGTCAGTATAAGGAGAAAATGATTACGTGCCCCCACTGTACGACTCTAACCTGCGGCGGCATATCTCATTTACTTTGGGAATGCCCTGCTTTTTCTACTGGACGCCCCGAAATCGAACCCTACCGCCTGAACTACCGTTCCCTTCTAGAAACTGATGCAAACACACAGATGATATTTGCCAAGTATGGCTCGCTTAGTGGCCTGGTTAGAGCAATGTGATTCGAGTGACGACCTAAACAATGAAGATTATGTCTACTCCCCTTTATCCCCATCCATGGCCATGAGCCTTCCCATTCAATAAAGGACATTCAATCAATATCTGCTGTTTGTTTTTTAGCTGTCACTTTCGATTTCGTCGACGAGAGCAGGTGCACGCATGAAAATGTTGGAGGAAAGGCGTGCTGCACATAGCTGCACTCGGCACCGCCGCGGTGGATCCTCCTAGTGGTCAAGTGTTAAGACACTCGCCAATTGAACCGGAGTATCATTTTCCCATCCCATGAAAAGCAGTGCGAAAAACAACGAAGCACGGACTGGAGAATCATCCAGTGGTCTTCTTTTTAACATTGTGCAATAAGTAATTTTAAATTTACGCGCGAATTATGCTAGTTGCAATAACCTCCATGGTAGAAGAACAAATGGTAGCGTAACTCCCATAGAAGCCTGCGTGTCGACTCTGGGTGCGTTCCAATACCCCCTCGTAGACGTTATGGTGACTAGAAGCCCAGCTTCTAGTCACCATATAGACGTCTACTTAGACGGCTACGCGAGCAGCCGCCATCTTGGGACGCGTTCCAATTCTCGCGAAGCCGTCTCGCGAAGACGGTTTCGCCGAAGTCAACATCGATGCAGACTACTTTGCTGTCTAAACATGGCGGACAGAGCGCGTTTCGCTAGTTTCGCGCTGAGCGAGTCGTGCGTGCGGTTGTTGCAGTAGTTGTACGGTGGTCGTGCTCTTTGCGAACGCCGGAGTATATGCATATGAACGATCTTTCAAACGTGAGTTGTTACGTCAATGTATGCGCTAGCTAGAGGCTAATTTAGTTGTCTCTATGATCGTGAGATTCATAGCACTGCAGATTCATTTACCGCGCTTAAGAGGAAAGCGTGCGTTGGATGCTGTTGGTCTTCTTTTTTAACTTGACGAGTTTCTTCAGTCGTGATGTTATCAACGAACTTGTCGCTTTCTGGGCACCTCGCCGGGAGTCAGGTCGACTGCTGTACGGCGCACGTGTGTGTTTCTATTTTGCTGTAGTAGCCGTGGCAAACTCTTCCGCGGATTTTCAGTTAATCTCGGAAGAACGAACTCGCCTGACGATGCCGACGTACTTGTTGCGCTTTGATTTTTTTGTGCCTGTACATTATTAAAACGAGTTGTCTTTGGTTTCCTCGTCTAGTGACTACAGACAACTGGTGTAACGGCACAGTTTTTCGTTTGCTGTAGCCGGTTATCACCTTTCGTCCGTAATCCTCTCAAGTTTACAGTATTTTGCATGTTTTCATTCTTACAGCTGTGTGAATGAGGCATCTGAGAAGCATGTACACTTCAGCATCAGTAATAAAAAAGGAAAATCGGACTAACGTTCTCTTCCGTCAATTCGTGATAAGGCTCATTGCGTGAGAAGTCTGTCTGCTACAAGTTAACCTTGTGGCGATTACACATGTAATATTGTTGCTGCAAAAAATCGGCGAACCGTTAAAAACGTAATTTTCACCTGTATTGTCGTAAATCTTTAAAGAAAACAGCGTTATAATAGTTGTTAAAACGGTTTAGTTCAACCTTTATGCCGCGAGGTGACGCTAGGCGTAAACAGGTAGACGCGTTCCAATACGCGAACCTGTAGACGTCTACGTAGACGTCTACGAAGCAGTCTTGCTAGACGTCTAAGAATTGGAACGCACCATCTGAGCGAGGCTTTAGTTTCCTGGCGCCCCCTGCGAACTGTGAGGCACAACAAACACGTGACGTTACTTGTGACGTCACAGTGACGTAATTTTGGCGGGGAACTTGATTGTTTTTTTACTTATGAACGAAAAACAAGGCCAACAACGACGGAGGCAAAACGATGCTCGGATAAGGCAGAAAAATGGACACCGTAACTGTTCAGCAACTTTACTTGACATGGATTTCTACTGTCAAGTTTTACGTTAACTGAAATGTTACGGCATCTTTAACCACCTTATCATAGCATCGTTCTGCCTCCGTCGTCGTTAACCTAGTCTTTCGTCGCGCGTCATGTAAACGCATTCTGGGGCTTATTTTTTCGGGCACGTTTGTGAACAAGGGCCCTCAAGTGAATTCGGCAAGCACATGGATAGAATCACATGGCTGGAGGCATTTCACTAAGGGCATAAATGAGTGAAGCTGTGCTGCATAGAAAGCCGGGCTTTATTAATTCACGATTACTTACATAGACGCTTCATGAAATCCTCGTGATAACAAAATGACCTGAGCGTAGGTCTCCTAACGAGACGCGGTGAGATTATATAAGGGTAAAAGATCTTGCTAACAAAGTACATATCAGTGTCAAAGCAAAAACAAACGAACGGAATAAGTAACGCTAGCGCTAGAACGCCAACCTGTAAAAGCTTAGGTAAGCAATTCAAATTGGGATTGCTAGTATTTAGAAGTTAATGCGTCTGAGAAGTGAAAATATCTACGATATAGCTTCGCTCCAATAATTCTCGCCCTGTTCATGATTCCATTATTTTACTCGCGCTTCGTTTGCCACTGAGAGGAGTCAATGTGAGGTTACAAATTTACAACTTAAGCATTTAACATGTTCATGAGAAAGATCCCACTGACAATAGGAACATCACTGTAATAACAGCTAAAGCACGTTCAGCGAACGTTGGTGCGGTAATAAGACGCAGTAAGCAAAACACGCAGCAAAGGGAGCGGAACGGAAAGCTTTGAGTAATGCGACACGCGTCTTGGGGGCAATAAAATCTCACCTTCACCGCTCAATTAAAACATGCAGCGATACGCCGCTCATGCAGACGTGTAACCGTAAAACAAGCCACCACTTTTGCAACGTGCCTGGGAGGCCGAGCCGCCGAGCTGTGACGCAGCATTGTCCCATCGTCCGGAAATGCGCACATGCAGCGGCAATCAGTTTCTCATCGAGCACAGACAGTCTTCGCCTTGCTGTAAAGCTCTACCACAACTAGCAGAATGGAATACTGACTGTTTGTTACAGATAACCCACTCTGTACGCAGCACGCAACGATGAACGTTGAACCGGAGCCGATGACGCACCCATTCCGCGGATGAAAAAAGCTTTCGTCTGAGTCATATCTGAGCTTTGGGCAACTGCGCCAAGGTCAATGTACAACTCGTCGCGCAACTTGGAAGAAAACGCGTGTAGCTGCCTACTGCCAGCGGCATCAACTCGATGATGAGGGCTCCTGCGAACTGTGAGGCGAATTATTAGCGCACAGAAAATAAGATCTGCCAGAACTCCAAAGAACTAGAAAGTAAACATAATATTCGCGCTCAGGAATAAATGCAGTTTTTGTTTCTTGCGTAAGAAAAAACGTGTCACATTTTTATTATTATTTTAACTTGTTTCTAACGGCCTCTCTCGGCCACTTATTATCCTCTGCGCAGTTGCCCAAAGCTCAGATATGACTCAGATAACTCAGACGAAAGCTTTTTTCACCTGCTCATGCCGTCGCTCCCCCTGACGCCAGATTTGCTTTTGCTTGTTTAGTTTTTTTTAGTTCGCCAAGCTGCCACCGCATGCCATGGCGCCACAACTTACACTCATCATAGAGAAAGAGAATGGTAAAGAGCGGTCACTCGGCGAAAACTGGCCCCAGGAAGTGACGCGCGACTGTTTGCGCTGCCGCCGATTGATGGATGGCGGCACCAACGTGCGCATGCGCGGACGCGCGCGCGACGGCACTCGCTGCAGCGGTAGCCCGCCGGAGCACTAGCAGACGACAAGAAGTTGTCGAAGGAAGCTGTGTGCTCGTGCCTCGCCGCGCTTGTGCGGCACAGACCTCTCGTGGGCTGCTGCGCAGAACGACAGCGGTTTGAAACGACGGCGAGGTGAGCAACGTTTTTTGCTTAACTACGCTGCATTTCAAGCAGTTTACGCTGACCATGCCGGCCGGTGCCAATAAGTTTCGCAGCTCGTGAACAGGCGCGCCAGCTGTTCAGGCGCAGTTCGTTACGCCGTAACTCTGGCGGTTCCCAACCACGGCGAGGTGTAATATGTTGTGTTCTCGGGAAACAGCTTCATTTCGAACAGTTTAGCTCGTAACGCTTGACAAAGTGGCATGTGAAGGCATCAAGGCACGCCGTTGCGCCAAAATGGCGCGCTCGCCGGCCGGTTCGGCCATGGTGACGCAGTTTGCCGAACGGCTAGTTTTGCTAAGTGTCGCGTTTAGCAGAGCAACGGTAAAGTAAGAAACGTTTCATTCTTGACTTTCTTGTCAAACTACGCAGTATTTCAGGCAGTTTAGCTCAGTACGGCGGTCTGCGCTTCACAAAGTCGCACGTGAAGGGCAGCCAACAGGCATGACAAGGCGCTCGCCAATATGGCTCGCCGGCCGCGATGACATGTGACATGGCGCGAGGATTTGCGAACGGCTAGTTTTGCGTGGTGTCACGTTTAACAGGGCAACCGCAAGGTGAGAAATGTTGCATTCTTGTAAAACTGCGAGGCATTTCGGGCAGTTTAGCTCAGCGCGGTGGTCTGCGCTTCACAAAGTCGCGTATGAAAGGCAGGCCAACATGGCGTGCTCGCCGGCCGCGGTTTTGCGTGGTGTCGCGTTACATTTAACAGGACAATGTTAAAGTGAAAAATGTTTTATTATGCGGCAAGCTTCATTGCTTCAGCTGTTCAGTGCTTTTGAAGAATATTGTTAGTTTAGTGGCTGTTATTTCACGCTCTGTAGAAATGTATTTTCAGCTAGGTTCGGTTAGCCTGCATTTCCTGACCTCTACGTTGCAAGAGTAGCTTTTGTATCAATTTTACTAATGACAGCTTTTCTGTTCTGGACCATAACTGCTGCTCACCAAGTTTTCAGTACCCACCCACATGCACAGATGTGTGCGCGGTGCAGTGGCCTTACATTTCATTGCAACCTTCTGCATCATATTCATTCCTTTTCCAACAGCACTGCATGGACCCACGGACTGTAGCCGAAGCACGGCAGATGCGACGAGGGAATGGTGTGGCCTTTCCTCAAGCGTCAGTACTCCTCTCTGCCCTGGACAATACAAGTTACCCTTGCTGAGGTAGCCGTGACTGGGACTGTGTAGTTTATGTATAATGCCTGTTTTGTTACATATCATTTGCAATAATTCGGAAATCAGTTATGCTATTTTTTGTCTCTACCTAAGTACTGTTTCTCACCTTGTGTATTTTTATTTTTCTGTATTGTGCACATCGCTTAGTGTGTGTCAAGTATTGTCAATGCATCCGTCTGCATCTGTTGCATCTCGTGTTTTATATGCGGCAAAATAAATTCATTTCGCGAAGCACTTGGCGTCGTTTCTGCACTACTGTTTTGCAAAGGCTGTGGCGCAGCTGCGTTGATGGGTAGTTTAGAGAACTGGGAATCTATTTTTACTGTTGTTATGCATGCTGAAAATAAATAGAAACACTAGCAGACCATTTAAAACCAAAATAATGTGCCAAAAGGGCAGGGAAGGGCGCAGCGCATGGCTAGCATTCAAATCGCGCGCCCTTCAGCAAGACCGGATGTAGTGGCCGCCGGCCGCTTGGTGCACTACAGTCAAATGGGCCGCTGGGCCCTATGGGAGTGTCCGCTTTTTACCAATCTCTTTCTCTATGCCCTCATCGCTTCGCTTTCAGTCTCTGTCTCCGCATGGTCCGCGTATTGCGTGCGGGAAGACGCTTGTTTTTGCTACATTCAGAGGCGATCTTGCGTCAGTTCTCACTCAGCGAACGCAGTCAAGGGTACGGCAGCAGTAACACCGTTTCCCGGAATGGTTTACTGCTGCGTTCCTTTCTGCAAGTCCAGCGGGCGGCAGTCAAGAATCACGACTGGGATATCGTTCCACGAGTTTCCCGTTACCCAAATTCGAAATGAGTGATTGAAGATCACTCGACAGGCAGACGGTAAGATATCGAGAAAGTAGAATTCCATACTCTGTGAAATTTGGCTAAATGGCTGGTCAGTTCCCACGCCACGTTGTCTGCTGGTCTACGATCGATATACAGCTAGAAGTATTGTGTTGTATGTTTGCTGGCGGCTAGAAATACGAGTGCGGCTCGTGGATACACAGCCAAGAAACTGCAGTCGTATTTTGTCGTGCTCTAGCCTGACTAAGCCGTGCACATGGCTGTGGCAAAAATTCAGTACCTGACGTACACCAGTTTTGACGAGAAGCTTGCTTTGTCGCACTATACTGTTTTGCGCAAACGCTATACCTTGAAAAACTACGACTACCTCGAAAAAAAAAACAAAAAAAAAAAAGAAAAGCAACGTGGTTCTCGGCAAGGGGAGACAGGTGCAGCTGTCAGTGCATCCAGCCAGTATATTGGAGTGGGGCCAGAGTAGTGAACCTACAGGCATTTCTTATGTTTCACGCAGTTGTCTCCCCATAAATAGCAAATTTTTGCTTCCGTTGCGTGGTTGCCACCAGAGATTTGTGGTGCAAGAGTATACACCCGGATATATTCGCAGGCCCAGGGAAACAGCCATGTTACTGTTACTGATACATGTTACCGTTTCAACAGGAGGTTAAAGACTGCCTTCTGTCGATATCAGTTTTTTTTTTTGCCATTATGGAAGTATCAGTGTGTTCTTTAAATGTGTCTTACAATGAAAATGCCTTGCATGCTGTTAATACGGCTGTCTTTCTTTTTTTTTTTTTTCGTTTAATGCTGTTGATAATGCTGTATGTCTAATTTGCAGTATATGTCACCTTTTGAGTTCGATTATGTGCACTTTAATATGCTGTAAATTGCCATATGTATTCCCAGGAGACTGGAGCTAGTCGGGCTGCTTCTCAGCTTCTTCTCCCAGTGTACTTCATCTTCATGAAGAAAACTGAACGAACTGTTATTATTTTGTGTGGTTCCAATTCTGCTCCCATATGTTCAGGGAATAAAAATTTCTTTGAACTGATGTAAGCTTGCTTCTGATTTCTCTTTCTTGCTTGATATTTTCATGCATTTTCAGCATTGAGCATGGAAATTATGAAAATGTGTAGTGGTCATAAGGAAATTTGTCCACTGGGTGAATGCATTGCTGAAGCAAATTTTCGTTTCTGAATTTCATGCTGCAGAGGTTTCTGAGGTGTTAATCTAGCATTAATAGAAGTTCATCAATATTAACTATGCTGGTTAATCCAGTTTTGCAAACAAGAGGAAGTGACATTTAAAAATTCAACCAGAATATGTGTCCTTTTCAAAGGTGAAAACACTATGAGAATAAAAGTTCTCCTACACAAGATTTTCATGGGTATCAAAAGTGGTAACACTACATGAAGTCTGGCTAACATTCCCAAGGATCCGTAGTGCTCACGAGAGTTGCTGAATTGAGTTCTGTTTGTCTCCTAATGCTTTCATCTGAAGTATTAAGGCAGCTGCGGTGACGAACGCGCGGGAGCACCGCCGATGCGAGATATGCGGCAATGCCAACGAAGCTCAATCGACGCTCGAACAACGGTCGTAACCGCGATAATTAATGTTGTGAGGAGTCATTTTGAAAATATTGTAGGCGTGAATAGTCGCTGTAGCACGTGGCTACGATTACGGTTGTGTTGCACACTTTCGTCCAGAAGGTCGCTGTTACTAGACCGCCTAAAAGACAACCACTCCTTCCGCTCGCTTTTATCTTCCTTTGTGGACAGGATGATGAAGGTAAAGTTTATTCAGCTGGGATTAGCAGACCGTAAAGGTAACCGACTTAGACGAGCGACCGTATACGTTGTTTATATATGTTCTGCTTGTTCGCGCTGCGGAAACTGTTTTCAAGATTAATGTATCAGCTAGCCTAAGGGACAGTTATTTTTCCATCAAGCAGCGAGGCGCCGCTTCACAAAATGAAGCAAGGAAATGAATATAAGGGTTGCATTTGTCAGGCGAAGCGCTGTAAATATATATCTTTTTCCTACGTGCTCCCACTGCAAAATCGCTCATGCGCCAGGATCAGGCGGTCAGCAATATTTTGGAGCCCTCCAT
Source organism: Amblyomma maculatum (assembly GCF_055883805.1). Taxonomy (NCBI): domain Eukaryota; kingdom Metazoa; phylum Arthropoda; class Arachnida; order Ixodida; family Ixodidae; genus Amblyomma; species Amblyomma maculatum. Next base: position 272,916,160 of record NC_139344.1, on the reverse strand, counting down.
TGCGGTGCATCTCATGGCCAGGATGTTGTTTTGAAACGTTAAACGCCGTGAATCAGTCAATCTACGCGCTAGGAACACGAAAAACAAACCGAATAACGTGCGCAGCGGTGCGCCGGGACCGTCGTGCGCGACATTGCGTCGTCTGCTGTGGGGGTTAGTTCAGGCGGCACCTTCGGTCTCTACACGACAATTTTTAGGCCCGCGCGCCTCCGTAGAGGGAGCGCCAGTGATCAGGTCGGAAGTTTATAGAGGAGGTCGTGCTTTTTTCATCCGCGGAATGGGTGCGTCGTCGGCCCCGGTTCAACGTTCATCGTTGCGTGCTGTGTACAGAGTGGGTTATCTGTAACAAACAGTCAGTATTTCATTCTGCTGGTTGTGGTAGAGCTTTACAGCAAGGCGAAGACTGTCTGTGCTCGATGAGAGACTGATTGCCGCTGCATGTGCGCATTTCCGGACGATGGGACAATGCTGCGTCACAGCTCGGCGACTCGGCTCGGCCTCCCAGGCACGTCGCAAAAGGGGTGGCTTGTTTTACGGATACACGTCTGCATGAGCGGCGTATCGCTGCATGTTTTAATTGAGTGGTGAAGGTGAGATTTTATTGCCCCCAAGACGCGTGTCGCATTGCTCATAGCCTTCCGTTCCGCGCCCTTTGCTGCGTGTTTTGCTTACTGCGTCGTATTACCGCACCAACGTTCGCTGAACGTGCTTTAGCTGTTATTACAGTGATGTTCCTATTGTCAATGGGATCTTTCTCATGAACATGTTAAATGCTTAAGTTGTAAATTTGTAACCCCACATTGACTCCTTTCAGTGGCAAATAAAGCGCGAGTAAAATATGGGAATCATGAACAGGGCGAGATTAATTGGAGCGAAGCTATATCGTAGATATTTTCACTTCTCAGACGCATTAACTTCTAAATACTAGCAATCCCAATTTGAATTGCTTACCTAAGCTCTTACAGGTTGGCGTTCTAGCGCTAGCGTTAGTTATTCCGTTCGTTTGTTTTTGTTGTTCTTTGACGCTGATATGTACTTTGTTAGCAAGATCTTTCACCCTTTTATAATCTCACCGCGTCTCGTTTGGAGACCTACGCTCAGGAAATTTTGTTATCACGAGGATTTCATGAAGACCGTGACGAATGAGCGGTGGTCGCTCTCCTACACTTAGATTTCATTGTCGTGAAGCGTCTATGTAAGTAATCGTGAATTAATAAAGCCTGGCTTTCTATGCAGCACAGCTTCACTCATTTATGCCCTTAGTGAAATGCCTCAAGCCATGTGGTTCTATCCATGTGCTTGCCGAATTCACTTGAAGGCCCTTGTTCACAAACGTGCCCGAAGAAATAAGCCCCAGAATGCGTTTACATGACGCGCGACGAAAGACTATACTCCGTTTCATACATCAGGTGCAACGCAGCGAAAGCTACGCAAGTAGTCCGCAAGAAAAAAAAACAGGAGGCGTATCACTACGCGCTCGTTCTGTGGCCGAGTGGTTCCTGCGGAAACGGGCTCTATTCCGAGCATACACGTTTGCAATAACTTGCTTCGCATGCCTAGACATCTTCGCAGTGCGGATCTTGTAGAAAACATGCGCACTGAAGAACCATTTTCTCAAAAAGAGATGCGCAGCGTGGAGGGCACAGCCAGCGCCATCTAGTGACACAGCTGGCAAGGTTGCGGGCAGCAAAAACGCGGCACGAACGAAAACGACATAATAAACATACAAATTCACCGAATCCGACCCTTTCTCCCTAAAAAAAGGTGCTTTTCATGAAGTTGATGGCAAATGTAAGATGCCATAAGCTTGCAGACAAAGCAACTATCATTTCCTCTCGTCAAGAGCAGGCACTATTTTTCATCGCGGATGCGGAGAGCGCAAACAAGAGCTGTAGCTTTGGCAGTGTTGCACTTGATGTAGGCAGAACGATGCTATGATAAGGTGGTTAAAGATGCCGTAACATTTCAGCAGGCAGAATGATGCTATGATAAGGTGGTTAAAGATGCCGTAACATTTCAGTTAACGTAAAACTTGACAGTAGAAATCCATGTCAAGTAAAGTTGGCTGAACAGTTACGGTGTCCATTTTTCTGCCTTATCCGAGCATCGTTCTGCCTCCGTCGTTGTTGGCCTTGTTTTTCGTTCATAAGTAAAAAGAGAATCAAATTCCCCGCCAAAAGTACGTTACTGTGACGTCACAAGTAACGTCACGTGTTTGTTGTGCCTCACAGTTCGCAGGGGGCACTGGGAAACTAAAGCCTCGCTCAGAGTCGACACGCAGGCTTCTATGGGAGTTACGCTACCATTTGTTCTTCTACCATGACTGCGCAGCGGATAATAAGTGGCCGAGAGAGGCCGTTAGAAACAAGTTAAAATAATAATAAAAATGTGACACGTTTTTTTCTTACGCAAGAAACAAAAACTGCATTCATTCCTGAGCGCGAATATTATGTTTACTTTCTAGTTCTTCGGAGTTCTGGCAGATCTTATTTTCTGTGCACTAGTAATTTGCCTCACAGTTCGCAGGAGCCCTCATCATCGAGTTGATGCCGCTGGCAGTAGGCAGCTGCACGCGTTTTCTTCCAAGTTGCGCGACCAGTTGTACATAGACCTTGTAACCTCCTCGAGAGGGCAGATCATAAACAAAGTATCATTTCTTGCAATTCGAGCGAGCTTTTTGAATAAACTGTGCGAAAAAATTGAAAATTTAAGTAAAAAGACCACGCAGAGATATAACAGATCTATAAGTGTCTTACTAGAAATAAGAAAATTTTTGCGATTGAAATGTAATTGCGGAATGTGAAGCGCAGCTCACTATACACATGTGCTATCATGAATTCGCAGTATAAATAGGAGGACGCAGGACAGCGAGGCGTGCTTCACGGGGCGTACTTGTGGAGCACATATACTCCTCGAACAATGAGTAGTTGTTTAAGGCTGCTGCTGACGCACAGCTGTGTGGATCGTTCTGACACGCAGAAGCGTGGACTGTTCGACATTTTTTTTTTTCTTCCATTTTTAGTAATTCGACTGAGTTATTTGTTTGTCAAGGCGTCAAGGATAGTTTCCAAGTTGAAAAATGGCCTTCAAGCCTACGCAAGATGCGGCGGTGCCTCGATCGTGTTTTTTGGAGATTTTGGAGCCGTATCGCAAAATGCTTCTGATTCCAGCGGTTCTTCACGGACAGCAGCAAGAATCTCCTCACAATGAATTCCTTGTACGTGAAGCGTAGTCAGTATCATAGCAGTGACAAATGCGAGTGTAGTGAAAGTAATCACGTTCGGAACGATTGCTTTTTCGTCGAGCTGGTGAAACCGCCCGCATCTATATATTACGTGTGAAAGTGCACTGCGCACTCCTTGCTTTCCGAACGCTTACGTGAATTTTGAGCTGTGCATCGTTCTTAATGTTTACAGCGATCCGAGCGTTGGGATTGAGCTTGTTACGTATCGATGACTGTGTTGCGTGTGTGTGTTGTGCTTCAGATCTGTCGTGGGTGCAATGCGACCTTTCTGTTCGCGTGCGCGAAACAATTCTACCTACACGGAGAACCGTCGCCACCAGGCTTGCGATGGTAGGTTGTCTGATGCGCTTTATTGGAATTAATTAATCGTGTTATGAGAGCTCTTATTACAACAGGGCGCCGACGGGATTGTTTTTAATGTTCTTGACCTCTGCATAGCCGTGGGTTGCGCATATCCACGGGGGATTGTGGCCTAGATCTAGTAGTGAGAAAAAAAAAGAGCCGTTGCATTATTTTTCGGTTAAATGAAGGATCACTGTAGAACGGCGTGAGGAAGCCAGAAAGGTCTGTAATATTAATAAAGCTAGTGAAACAGATTGGGCAGTTTATGATACAGAAAGAAAAAAATATATTGACACAATGTGAAATTAAATTTCAGATTAATCTGTTAACAATCAGTTTCCCAATTGTTGCCAAGATTTAGTGCTGAACGAATAAAAAATAACGTTGACATTCTTGTTCTTTAAATGGAATGATCACTGTAGAAATGGCTTGGGAAGCCAGGAACGTCTGGTCTGTAAGATTAAGAAGGTTGATGAAACGTCTGTCTGTAAGAGTAAGAAGGTAATTAGTGAAACAGACTGGGAAGCTTTAGGATACAGAATAAAAAAGAATGTTGAAACAATCTGAAATGTAATTTCATATTATCTGTTCACCATACAGTTAAATTCCCAATTAGAGCCGTACAAGGATGGAGATTTTTCTGCGCTTTATGCTAAGCACCTAGGCCTCATGATATTTGCACCAAAAAGGAGAGAAAAACCAAAACTCGCATAATGAGGTGTAATAGAGTAACGTGGTAGTGGTGAAAACTTTATTTCCGTAAAGAAAAACATTTGTCAGACAATCAATGGGCTTCTTTTCGTTGGCTTCGCGATGCGGCCGTCAGACCGTGTCTTTTGGAGAATCTCCAAATCAGTACTGTCGACAGCAAACTACTGGCTTGAAATTGTATAGTGGTCCATATACTCAGCTTGCTATCACATATGGCTCACAGCTGATAGTGTGAACATTGGACACCATAAAAAACATTGGAGTGCAATTTCATGGCATAAGAGCAGTTTTTAATCTGGCATGCCTTGGGGTGCATGAACTGACACTTCATAAAAATGACGAATGCTTATATTGATATTTCACACAGGCATCGGTGAGCAGAAGGTTAAGTAACTTAGTTGGAGATGGTGCACTCGGACTGAGTTTGCTAAGAAATCGGCTACTGTATTCCACTAAATTCCACAATGCCTGGTTCCACCACAGTTTTTTCACATGCGGTAGAATGGAAATCCAAAGGGACCCGCAGAAAATAGCATCTCACAAGCTTTTCGACTCTCAAGACAGGCAGTTTGCATATGCAAGCACTTCGGACATCACACAAAATCGTGTGAGCAGCCAATTCAGTGGCAATAAATTTGGCTACATATATTGTCATGTAACATAAGTTTCCCTCTTCATGTCTTGTGGATACCCGACAACAAAAACAAATGCCTATCGTAATGGCCACAGCATGTACTACATGTCATTTACCACAGATTTCATGCTTCCATTGATGCATTTTTCTGTTGTGCAGTTTTACTTGATTTTTTTTATTAATGAAATTGCCTGCAAGTATATATTACATCTGAAAACCCACTATGCATGATTATCTCTCCTAATGCTGAAATTAACTTTGATACGTGCAGCTAGTTGCATTCATTCCTTCCCTTACAGTGACCATGCACGCATAGTATTTCCCTGCAATGTAGCCAGAACCAATAATATTGTTGTTTGTTTATGTACAATGCTTGAGAACAGCCGTTTCTGCGACGTGATCTTACTGGAAACTGTTTCGAATGCATTAGATGATCTTAGCTGCTTGGCCATCTGTTCTCTGACGTGACTACAGAAGTGTCGCTGCCACTCAGCGGCTTCATTCTTCATAAAGCATATTTCTTGTGATGATAACTCGTTATCGGTGTTTTGACTTACGTGTTCTCTGTGGTGCTCCTCATTCTGATTAATCATTGTGTTATAGGGGCTGGCACTACAATGATATGGTGATGACACTGTTGTTATTTTTCTGGTCTCTCTGGAAATTGTGCATATCCACGATGAGGTATTATATATTAAGGGTTTAGAGCTGAGCCAAAAACAAGAAGTGTGATCCTTGTCCCAACAGATCAAAATACCACCAAATCAACAGTTGAGAAAGATAGGAAGGTCTGTTATAATACTACTGACATGTATTGGAAATTTTAGGCACAGAATTAAAAAAAATGGATCTCAATCTGATTAGGTCAAGCAGGGTAAACATTCACCCAGTTGCCAGTCGCAATGATACAACTATGGAGGGGTACTTGGACACTCATCAGGGCAGGGCCCCTGATCACACTAAGTCAAGAGACAGCGAGAGCAAACTGCGAAGGTTTGACCAGTATGATATCGGTGTGAACGCTGTACAGCACGATAATTCGAGTGAAATCCTGTCACAGAATCGCATTATCTTTCAGTGCCTTGATCTGCATGAACAAACACTTCATTAAATGCTGCTGTTAAGTGTAGCAAGAAGGGGTTCACGATTTTGTGAGTGAAGATGTTTATGATGTTATTAACAGGCCTTTGTGAACAAGGAAATAATTATGGTGGAACAGGCCTATTAATGGCCAAGTCTGCTAAAAAGTCAAACACAGCAAATCACTAAATGTCATAATGCTCTAGCAACCAGTGATGTAGCCCACCTTTTATATCTGCTACAACGAAAAACTGAAGGAACCTGCAAAAAACTATTTCTCATCCTTATGAACACTTAGTGCAAAGAGTGAGTGTGTGTAATCATTAGCATTGCATGGAATCCTATGAAGTGACAATCCGGTGGAAAGAAATTTTGCTACAAACATTGGCATATGAATTCAAGTTCCCCCCATGTCTTGCAGGCAGCTGATACAAAAAATGGCCATTGAAGATAGAGTGCATAGCTACCTATTATTTACCTCAAATTGCATACCATCACTTGATGGATGCATGGTTCAGTTGTACATATTTTTCTTTAAACTGATCATCTGTCCTCCTGTTTGGTGTTCAAAGCAGGCCTTTCATTTTGCAAGTGATGGTTCTATAGTATTATTGACAGATTATTGACAGCTGTTTTTTTGCACGTTTCTGTTTAATCTTTGATATATGTTATCTGTATGTGTATTTGTTTTCATTGTGTACTTTATGCAATACCTAATATTCTGTAGAGGAGCCATCTGTTTATATCAGCTTGGCACAAACCCCCGCCCTTACGGTCAAATGAGGCGCGGGATCCCCTTTACGGTTACCCGTCGTCCCTCTGTGAGGTTTGAGAACACATTTAAGAGCTAGGCCGGTCAACCCGTGAATTATGTGTGTGGGTGTGTGATTGAGGAATAAGTTCAAATAAAGGTCGCTTTCTTTTACAAACAATTGTCTGTTTATATATAGTAGTCTGAATTACACTGCATATTAATAGAGTACAATAAAAAAAAATAAAATGCCACAACATGATATTGGTAAAATATTAGTTAAACGATAAGAGAAAAAAACCCGACAATGAACAAAATGCTGCGATAAAAAGAAGACTATAAAGATAACAAAACAAGTATTCTAGATATAATAAAAAAATACTAAGTCAGGTAGAGGTTAACAAAAGCGAAAGTAATGTTCAATTGAACAAAGTCTGTGGCGAAATGGAATTCTCATGGCTTTCTTGTTTGTTGAGGCGTCGAAGGCTGGGCTGCTTGGTAGCGGCGGCCGTACAGGTGAAGAGAGGATGCGTCGGCCGCGGGCCCGAGGAAATACAATACGCTTTCCCGGAGCGCCGCGAGAGTGGCAGGAAGTCTGGTCTGAATCTTCCCAAGCGCACGGGCGTGGGCGTTCCGCCGGTCGGTTATTTCATACACTCGGCTTGTGCGCAGCGCGCGCGTCAAGGACAGGTGGTCGCTGCCCCTGCCGGCGTGCTGAATCTTGCCTTAATTATTACTCTATTGACATTCAAAGTTGTTTCTCTCTTGCCCAGAGGAGCGGCGGGGTCCTGTGAGTTTCGCTCTATATATGAGGCAGAAGCTCCTGCAACTTCCGCTGTATAATAGGTGAGGCAGCTTGTGACATTGCCCCCTACTGAAGATCGAATATTTCCTCGAAATATTCTAGACATCCACGCGCCGAGAGCGACGTTATTGCGCCCCGCAGAGGGGTGCAAAGGGATTAGGTCCGTTCGATGCACTGAAGATTGCTCGTCACTCACTCATTACACGCACCATATACGCACCGATCAGAATCCGCACAGCACCACAACACTGTAGTTCGTCAGTCATGACTTGAGCACAAGTCGCAAGTCGCTGATAACAATCAAGCTAGCACAAATAGACAGGCACATCATGTACGATTTCCATTACACAATGAACACAATGCAGCTAGGTAGTAGGGCAAGCTGAATAACTATTCCAGCCGGCTCATGTAATCTGCTCCCACGTTCTCGCTGCCTTTAATATATACTCGACACGGAAGTTGTATTCCTGAAGCTTAATACTCCAGCGAAGAACGCGTCTGTTCGCAGATTTTGTTTCTTTTATGACCTTCAAATTTGGCATGATGATCCATCTGAACAAGAAACCTTCTCCCGTAAAGGAAGACTTGAAATTTCTCGATTCCCCAAATGAGTGCCAAAGCCTCTTTCTCAGTGGTTGAATAGGCTACCTCTCGAGGAAGCAACTTGAGGCTGCTCGCATAGCAACTGGGTGCAGGATTTCGTCATGCAATTAAAGCAGAACGGCTCCAATACCTCTATCAGAAGCATCCGTTCGCAGGACGAATTCCTTGTCAAAATCTGAAAGTTTCAGTATTGGGGCCTCAGCCAGTTTTTCCCGCAAGTCCTTGAAAGCCCGTTCTTGTTCGGGGCCCCAGCTCACAACTGAAGGTTGACCCTTCCAAACAAAACCAAACCTTCCGAAAATCAATGCATAGCCGATGCGTCCCGTCAGGCTTGCGTACGGCAATCACAGGGGAGTTGTAGGGCGACTCCGATGGCTCAATGATGTCTAATCGGAGCAAGTCGTCCACTTCTGATGCAATTGCGCCTGTCTCAAAGCGTACACGGTAGCGGATATTGTTTTACATTTATCGGCCTGTCGCTCTGTGACTTCAGTTGGCACTCGATCAGCGTGGTCTTTCCCAGAAGGTCCGAAAATATATACCTTCGTACTGTTGCAGATGTTTCTTGACTTCGTTCTGCTCTACGTTGGTCAGTCTCTCGGAAATGTGCACATCCCCGATAGACTGCGTCTTGGAGGGTTTAATAAGCTCTCTCTCTCCAGCGTCTGTGTCTTCTTCTGCCGATATTACACAGCTGCCACGATAGTGTCGTCTTTCCTTTGTTGGTATTTCTTTAGCATGTTGATGTGGGATATTTTTGTGGCTAGGAAGTGCGACTGCATCAGGGTACCGGGTGGCATTGTCCACCATGGTCAGGATGTACCGATTGCCTTGAGTGGAATTCGGGTTGAGTGGGCCAAAAATGTCGATCGCCACCCTCGAAACGGGGTCTCGTTGACGGGCGCTCGGACCAAAGGCGCTTGTGTGGTGTGACCCTTTTTGTGCGTTGACATAGATCGCAAGAGGCAACGAACCGCTTAACGTCAGCGTGCATTGCGGGCCAGAAGAATTCTGTCTGAAGCTTCAGTACGGTTTTCTTCGCGCCTTGATGGCCTCCCATCAACCCATCATGTGCCAGGTTGAGAATAGCTGATCTGTACTTTTGGGGCACAACAACTTGAGTGTACTCCCCACCGGACTCGGCGACGTATTTCCTCTGAAGAACGCCGTTAGCAATGAAAAACTGATGGCTACCTTTTCCCTTCTTCGCTTGTGGCGGGCCCACGCGATCGAAGCACGAGGGCAGGGTCACGTCATTATCTTGCTTTTGAACCAACTCTTCGCGGCATACACTAGGAAGGCCTTGCAGTACTTTAAAGGGACAGAACACTGGAATATAGGTCTCGATTTTTTTCGCCACAGTGGAAAGATTGATGTCTAAAATGTTCAATTCCATAACGGTTTTGTTAGAAAAGCTGTAGAAAATTTTTACCGGAAATTTTTCTATCAATGCGTGCGCCCGTTTTTATGTAATCCGATGCTGCAAACCATGAGCAGCGACCGCAATGACGACTGGTGGTCGACAAAAAAGACGTACCGAAAACAAACATAACTTTCACTCGCCAGACAGTAATCACACTTTTTTTTTGCGTAGAGTACCGCCCTTTTCAGTTTCACACTCAATACTGTTACGGCACAATAACGCACGCCATCGTCGATGAACGTTTTAGTGGGCACTGTCATTGCTTCATTCACGAAATTGCAAACAATGTGGCGCCATCTATTGGCGAAACCTGAAAGCATACCTTTCGCGGTGCGAAAGCAGGGGTGGTTTTTATTTAAGGACTCACTGGAGAGAGCGCAAAATATAATAAATTTTGGCAAGCACTCCTAGAAGAAAAGAGAACAATGTGCAGTTACGAAAATCAGCGATATTTTGCAGACATGTTCTGCGGATGCGGTGTGCGGACGCGGTCTGCGGACAGAAATCTGTGCGTTTGCCAGCGCTGTGTTAATGTATTTTATGTTATCACTTATACTACTTGAGAATTCATTTAGTGTTCTATCAGTGTGTTGTGTTACCTTGCTAACAAGTTTCCTTATATCTTCTTTGCATGTGTTATTGTATGTAGTTGTATCCCCCCTACAATAATGCCTCATGGGCGCTGTAGGTACTTACAATAAATAAATAAATAAACATAGTGAAGTAATACTTTCGCATTAATAGATCTTCTAGATATAGGGTCTCTAATTCTTGCACTTTTTTTTAAATAATGTGTAAATTTTTTTATCCTACTCTGCAGCTAACATCTGCTGCTCCTTTGTAAATGGGTCCAGGACCTAAGTGCATGAGTTGCTCTCTGAAACATTTAATTTAGCTCTCGAGACTATCTTATATGCTTGAATTGAAATCATTGACTCCAGATTGGACTTTGAAATTAGTTGCAAAATTTTTAACTGCAAAGCCTATTGCAATCTATTATGTTTGGGTGTATTTTTACTAGGGAGCGAAATGCACCAGCTTCCTTTAACATCTTAGCCAGCACACACACAATGCATCATTGAAATGTAGTTTGAATTCCAGTTTTACCATGCATAACAATTGTCCATTCAGTTTGGATGTTCATTAGGAATATCAATTCTAACCCGTAAGATGACCATAACTTAGCAGCCCATAATAAAAATAAATTGCTTGTATACAGAGAGTTAAAACTATGCAGTTGGGACTAAGTACCTATTCCAGCTTGGAGGAATGTATTGGACCTTCGGTTGTCTGTGATGCAACGCTGCATGACTAATCCACTGAGTGCAAAGCCGTTAACCAACAGAGATATCTTTTCACTTCATGTGCGGCACACAAACATTATGCATAAAAGAGGCCACATATGTCACTATTCCATCTTTCTTTACACTTTCTTTCTTTAGCACACTCTAAAACCATTCCTGTAAAAAGCTATAGCTTCTTTTATGCAAAGTGACATGGCAATTATTGTAGCTTGAAACATTTTCAAAACGAAAAAATAAATGCATGAGGCGGCTCACAACCACTGTTTTTTTTTTGTAAAACTGTGTTGCTTCATAGGCAGTAACTTGAACAACACTGACAACATTTCTACATTACTTTGAAACAACCTAGGCAAAAATCCTAGCTGATGTAAATGGTTTAAGGAACAAACTTCCAGTTCATACCAGTTGGAAAACAATGGATCCCCAACTGGAATTCAACTGGGATCAACGTTCATGTGTATAAGGTACCCGTTGCATGCGAGCCTTGCTACCTGTTGATGGTTTACAACTCGGAAAGAACACAAAAACGAGGGCACAAGTGCAGATAAGGCGCATGTTTGCAGTCTCCATGACCGGTTGTATTCGTTCCTCTGTATCCCATGAAAGCACTCCATTTCTAACCCCCAATGGCGTAGGTCTGCGACATCCGGTGCAATAACGTGGGGCAACCCCCCCCCCCTCCCCCCCTTCTTCATGAACACACCTGAGCGCAATACCATCAACTACTTTGTCGTCAAGGCTTTCTTCGATTGGGGAAGTTCGTTTTTCGTATCGCACAACATGGTGCAAGCCGAGGCATTTTTTTAAATTCATTTCTTAACGTAACAAGCATACCCCACAACTGATAATAAGCTATATATTACGAGGGGCATATGTCATATTTTTTCTTTTCTTAAGAAAGGTGCATTTGTGAAGTACTAAGTAGAGGTTTTTGACAGATGAATTTCTAGATTGGGACCACTCAAATAAAAGGGCATATAAAAACCACAAGAATTGAAAACTTTGAGCATGTAGAAATAGTTGGTAACACGCACAGTAACTAAAAAGTGGCAAACTGGCAGATGCGACCAGGATTATAACACGGTGCCATTGTGAACAATTTCGTTCACATCAGGCATAGGGCAGTGCCAGCAAAAGCCTTAGAACTGGCCAATGTGCTGTATTGCAGTTCATATTTTTTATGCTTCCACAAACTCTTCATAAGGACTGTTGAAAGCTTTGAACATGCACAAGACAACTGCAATTACATTGGCCACAGTGACAAAGAATAAAGTAAATACAAATCAGCTAGAATGTTAGACTGAGCGTTCACATGCAAATATGGGCGTAACATTTCGACAGATTTGCCTGTCTGGTTGGGTTGATAGCTTCGGAATACATACTTTAAGGCTTGAGAGGTCCCTCAGTAGAATAAAGAAATCTCTTCACTTCAAGAGGACCAGATAGGTTCTGTTGGTTGGAGAAATTTCAAGTTTTATTTAAATATGGGCGTAGAAATGCCATTTGAGAAGTAAGCATGCTAATAGTGAAAGGACAACTCGAACACACAGAAGAGAACTGAAGTTACAAAAACAAACAAGCAGTCATAATTGAGGCCTTCAACAACTACACTGTAAAATTAAATTTTGCAGAGGGACAAGTGCATAATTAATCCTGACGCACAAATGAAATAAGCATACCCCTCGATCAATTATAGAAATCTCTTGTGTACAAGAAGTGGGAAACACTGAAGTCATCTTGCTTTGAGCAACTAATTTCAGATATTATAAATCTTGTTTTGAAAGCTGGTATTGATCTAAAGAGCTTAAAGCAAAAAAAAAAAATCCGACATGCCAACATTTTCATTTTCCGGTCTTTAAGGCTTCAAAGCTGCTACTCGGTTTGTCAAAATCAATGTTTTTTGCCAGCTCACCTACGAGAGATGATAATGCAAGATGTGAAAGCGTGCACTGACCCATCATAGGTCCTTCACAGGACACAACCTCCTCCTCTCACAGGATACAACAGACACTCATATATTAGGAATAGTTGCAGGCTGGGGAGAGGCTCTAGAAAATCTCAATCTGGGGAACTCCAATGCTGCCCAACTGTTGGCCTCTTCGAGTCCAATGCTTGCCACTTTAATTTGAGGTGTCTCCTCAGCCAAGGCATTTCGATGAAATGTGTTCTATCAGACAGCTTGTCGTAGAAAGATGTAAACTTCGGAATACATACTTTAAGGCTTGAGAGGTCCCTCAGTAGAATAAAGAAATCTCTTCTCTTCAAGAGGACCAGATATGTTCTGCGGCTTCTAAAATCGCTTTTGATTGCAGAGCTCGGCATAAAATCTACCAGTGCAGTCAAGCATCACCCCTTTTATTTTCTTCCTGCAATGAAAACCCTGAACCTCAGACACATTCCCCTACCATACTCTTTTTGAAGTTCTGGGGCCTGTCTACTGATATTCTGAGCTCATTTGATTTTATGAATTTCTGCTCAATAGCCTTGCACACTGTGGCCACACATCATCTTTGAGAAAGAGCTTTAAATCATCCATCTTTGCCACCACTTTGTAAATGTATAGGTGCTTTGTCTGCAAATGAAATTGTGCAGCATTTACTACTTCAGGTACTGCATGCTATAGGTGCAAGCAACATAGAAAAGCAATGGCACAGACTACTGTAGCCTCCATGCAAATAAAAAAGGTACCAATGAGCAGTGATGCCTTGCTAACAGAATACATTTAGTCTCAAAGTGGTCTTCAGCAGCGGAGTGATAGTTGGGGTCGTCAGGTTTGATTTCATGATGGTCTGACTTGTATCTCTCATTTTAACAATAACCTTCTCTTACAGCAACAAAAGAGAGAAAGGATTCTCTTGAGGAAAAGAACTTAAGGCCCACAGTATTGCAGCATGTGAATTGTCTTGCATATATTTCTCTAACTGCACTCTTTGCATTACCACCCTCTCCCCCCCCCCCCCCCCCCCCATTCCCAGCCACACTTTCCTGAGCACTGCACCCAGTGCAGTCCTCACACCCCTATAGGGACAGCAAGGTTTCTAACCCCTCCTTTATGCTAAAAAAATGCCTTTTTATATCCTGAAAAGCAATCCCACAATGTCTGGACAGCCCGAAATTCAGCAAATACTCGTTTTACTCATCTTTACACCTTAGTAATGTATAAGAATTTTTTTTTTTTTTTTGCTGTTGACATATTAGTTGCATAAAAGATGGCATATGCCCAGAACATTTTGTTAAAAATTGGCTATAGTGCATGCTACCTTTCTCTTTCATAAGTCTTTTGCAAACTGAAGTGGTGGACCACATTAACTTTTTCTTCATTGCATTATGCCATCATTGTGCAATTAAAAAAGTGTCCACTTAGATATATTCACAAGTGCTGTTTGATAAATAATTGTTTTTAAACTCTGAGGTTGTGTGAAAGAGATACTAAATGGAAGGAAAAATAGTGTAGCACATATATAACTTTATATGTGTTTGTAAGTGTAAGGTATAGCTAAATAAGAATGTAAAGAATTTCTGGACTGCAAGCAATCAATGTAACGAATGACAAACATTTACTCAAGGCAATGAAAGTTATTAAAGCATTTCAATGTTTTTATGAACGAAAATAAATGCAGTGTTTGAATATATAACAAACAAATTTGTGATGGCAGTCAGCAGTCTGTTTCAGGCTACAGGTCCAGTTAAAAATCACAATTGACACATATGACGGATGCAAAACTTGTTGCCGTGAAAGAAATGCAGAAGACGTAATACGCTGTTTATTACATATTAGACATGCGAAGGCATGACAAGCTGAAATGGTCCATGCGTTGCATTAGAACAAGCACTAAGTCATTAAAAGATGCATGCATCACATGGATCTCAATTTGACAGCAAACATATGCTGACACTTACAAAACATACAATGCCATTACTCTTCATGTGATATACGCTGCAATATTTTCATGTTTTCTAAAGGCTACGCATAGTTCTGTACTATTTAAAAAGTACACATCTTATAATGCTCCTATAGTTACCCATATATAACATGACCTTAGTAACAATGTGCAACATTTCTTCTTGTTAGCCTGAAATCCTGAGGCTGAATGTTCTGAAATCCGGTTGTATTAATTGCGACTTTATGATATGCTCCATCAACTTTATTTGAGGTATGAAGGCATTATGCTCCAAGTGCAAGATGGGGATTTGCTTTATTAAACTTCATCTAAAACAAGCCCTGATCAATGTGAAATGACTTACATAGTTTTATAATAATCATAGCCCAAATGAGAATAGGATATTCATTAGGCACCTAATTGTTTTTAACAACAGGGTAACCAAAACAGTGAGAGGTCATCCTTTAATACTACAGCTTATTTAGTTTTTTTTTTCCTAATCAACATATCACTCCCAGCATCACAATTCTGACCTAAAAAATTTGTAGAGTCGAATGACCTAGTACGTATCTCTATTCCCTTTGTCCTCAAAGCTTTTTTTTTTTTTGCCCCCTACAGTCATGGACTAGCTAGCTATTGCAGCTAGGATGTGCTTATAATAGCGCCGGCGCCGCGGTGTTGCCGGCCGGCATCATATGCACTCGCCGGCGCATTAGTTTGGAGTGAGGAAATTAGGCCCTTTTTAGCCAATAAGAGCGGTCACCGAGCGCATTTCTGGTTAAAACAATTCATAATGAACTATTTCGCTTAGAAAAAGACCGAATTATATCGGGACGCGTGGCAACGGGACGGACGACCGTTGCCGACAGCCTGCGCGCCTGAAAGACGTCGCACCGAGAAAGCTATTTTGCAAGGAGACGTTTTGCAAATATATACGAAATGTGCAGAAGAGCGGAATCACCGCAAACATGGTGTGCAGTTGTACTGGAAAATTCGCCCGGCCGGCCTACGAACAGGTCACACTGCGTTGGCGAACCTCGATTGTTTTTGTCGCCGAAAGGTCTCGCACAGATCTAGATAAAGGAAAAGCAATTGAACTGTGATTTCCCCGGCAATTCGTGTGGTGTGACAAGGTGGTTCGGAAACCTCTTCGCGGCTCGAAGCGTGCATATGTTATTTGACATCGCTGCCGTTTCCACGGTGTCCGCACTGCATGCAAGCTAGGCCTCGTGCCTCTCCGCCGACGGCCATCGGCTGGGCAGCTGCCGTTTGCTTAGGGCGCGCTGCCAACGCCGCCGGCCATGCCGCCGGGTCGCGCTCGGGTGCTCTGGAAAGCATGGGGAATCCAGGGACAGTCTAGGGAAAACACGTGCGCCCTACATCCGGACATGACATCATAAAATATCACGTGACCAATGACTTTGTTTGGTTGGTTGGTTTGTGGGGTTTAACGTCCCAAAGCAACTCAGGCTATGAGAGACGCCATAGTGGAGGACTCCGGAAATTTCGACTATCTGGGGTTCTTTAACGTGCGCTGACATCGCACAAATGACTTTGTTTGTGACGTCATATATGACGTCACAAATTTTGGACCAATCAGCGTTTCCAGCCGAGCTACCCCTAAACGCTTGTTCCTGCGCTGCCCAGGGGGCGCGCTTAAAATCATACACCCAGTGCCACTTGGTTTCAAAATGAGGAAGCGTATAGTAGGACGGAGTACGCCGCTCGTCGTTCCGTGGCTACGCCCTTCGGCGGATTGAGAGCTTTCTATTTCGTGCGTAATACTTTTATCGCAGAGTTAATGCTTTGAAGAACTTGGAATTTCCTTTTTGATTAAATTAAAGGCACAACCTGACCTCCTCAGCTGCCTGCCAACTTGGCTACGAACCACGCTGCCGTTGTAATATTTGAGCTATAATGTCGCTACCCGCAGGTTTGAAACGGTTCTCGTGAGTTCAGTCTTTCTTTTCTTTTTCTTGTTATGGGGCATTTGCAAAGTTGAGCTACCTTGCACTGTGAAGTACGTGCGCGCTTTCTGGCAAATAAGATTCTCCTGTGTTGAAGCATCGCTAGTGGAGGGTAAATATATCACAGCAAAATTAAACGACCGCCCTGCTATAATGTTATGCGACCACGCCACTTCGTCGGCTACGCGTTCCCCGGTAACATTCGCCAGGATTTGGAAATACGGAGCGCGTTAAGCGCATTGAACGCGTGCATGTACTTACCAATTGCCCTTTTGAGAAACAGTAATGATTCAACAGCTTCATGATGAGAAAATTTGTCGATCAATAACATGTCTCGTGTGTCACGAGGCACTTAATTTTAGGTACTTATGTAAGGCAAGGCTGTTGAACGCATTATAGAGAAACTAATGCCTGCAGTCACGTTTCGATACTTGCCTGTTAACGACAGCGAACGACTAGCAATTGATGGTTTAAGTGTATTTTGCACATTCTTCGAAGCGAATAACACCCGCTGCGAAGCATGGATCTAAAAGGTTCACACTGCTAGGACTGAAAATAGTTAAGTGGCCACAATCGTTCCATTCATAAATGTTGAGTGGAAATTATCGGTTCCCTACAATGCTAGAGTGTGGTGGAGAGTTGCAATACCTTAAATCTCTTTAGTCTAAACCCGCGCTCTCTATCTGAAGAGACAAGTTTGAACTGAATCGAAGGGTGGTGTTAGTATCGGTGAAGAGTAATAAAAAAAAAAATCTGCGCGCAAACTTTAAACAACAAAGTTGCTACACTTTGCTCCCTGCACAGAATGAAAATTTCAGCAGGCAATAAATTGACGTACCACCCGCCCCCACCTCCCCCAGCCACCCCGTGCGCCGACTGCGACTAGAGATCGGCGTATTTAGACCCGATACGCCGATCTCGGTCGATTTCGATAGGAAGATCGATATATTTCATGCCCAAATAAAAAACTCGAGCAATCATGGTGACTTATTAGCATACGTGCCATACAACAATAATTCATCCTGAAGAAGCTAGATCGTACGGCGTGATATTTACAATACGCAAGTTGTTCTGGATTGACCATGAAGACTATCTACCTATAGATTTGTACGTGTGCTATAATTGCACGAATGTTTTCAGCGATACGTCAGCCGTCAAACTAAAATATTCAACTTAAACGCAAAAAGTGCTTTCTGTGCTTCTGAAGCTATACATATTTTATTCGAAGTAAACAACGAATAAATTATTTCTCTAATTGGAGAGTTGTTTTTAAAACCCGGCTCACTTACTCACCCACTGGAAAGTTTTTGAAGGGATACTAGGGATTTGCGACAGTCTAAATCAGGAAGCCTGAAAGCATGCCGGTTATGGCTTTACCCGACTCCTTGCACTTCCGACAAAATACTGCGTATTCGGTTAGGTGGTTAACTCTCTCAGTTTTTCATCTATAGATGATCGCAATACGCACACCAGAATGCCACTTACTTTCAGCCTTTGTCGACGTTGAGTTGCCGTCCATCTTGTAACGGCCCCACTCAAGTGCCAACGCTCAACGATCCGATGCTCGCGCGTGAACCTCAAGCTCAGGTCCGCTCTAAAAGGCGCCCTTCACAACACGTTACCATCGGACTGCGCAAATGATAAAAGCGAATAAACAAAACTTTATATGTACGCTATGGCAGGCGAAGCCACGTTATGAAGCGTAATAAGTAGCGCTCAAACGAGAAACTCAACAATCATCCGTACTCATCCAGTCTCCTGAATCCAGCTGAGTTCTACCGTCACTGTGGCTTGTGCGACTGCGGTGGAATATGGAATACAGGGCAATATTTTTATCGTAACCGAGTGCTTCTAAACGCAGCAGCATGCTTTTGGTTTCGTGGTAAATTAGCCGCTCTTCAGCGCTTCGAGCCGCGACAGTCTCAGCCGTCCTACCAAGATAGTGGCGCGATGCCCACTAGACGGCGCTGGCGGTACGCAAAAAACTCCAGCGCCGGTTCCCTATACTGAAAGTACTTGGGTTTCTCCGCTAGATAGCGCCTCGGTTGTTTTTATGCGATTTTAAATGACAAATTTAAATTGTAAAGCCTTTTTATTTGATATTGTAGTGCTCGATCTGTACTATATGAGGCAAGATCTTTTCATCTCCACCATAATCTCATGACATATTTTGCCACTGTTCTGTCCCTTTAAGTTTCTTCAGCGTTTTGTCCTTGCACGCCTGTCCTTGCTCTAGTCACTACCGGGCAAGCTTCAGTGACATCCGAAATGGGTGCGATGCTCTCGGTGTCAGGCGCTAACTCCAACTTTTACTTCAGTGGACTTCGTAGTCTCGCTTTCTGTTGTTTTGTGCCAGTTTGGATCGGGGTCGTCTGCTGGCCTAGCACCTTCCACATTTCCCAGCACCAAATCGTACAAGGGATTTTCCATACACTTAGAGAGAAGTCGTCCCTTAAGTACGGGGTGCCGACATCGACCCAAGCTTCTGTGAGCATTAGGACTGAGCGGTCAAGTAGGTAAACTGGAGACTTCGTATCGGTGGTATCTTCATTCCGTACTAAGTCCTTCCTTACTACCACCGTGTTGCAGCCTGTGTGTCTCTCAGGACTCGGACTGTCCGGCCCCCAATCATGCCAGCTACGACAGGTAAGCATTCCCTGACTGCGCATTATTTACTGGTGAAACCAGCGTTGATGATGGGAGTTAAATATCAGGTTCTTTCTTCTTCTTCTTTTCTTCAAATTTTCATTCCTCTCCCGATTAACCTGGACCGGAATTCACTCTAATTGCAGAATACAGAATTTATTCACACTATATACAAATTGCAGCACAACTTCACTTCAGTCAGGGTGCGGCCTCTCGTCACGGCTCCCGAAACGAGTCTCCCTTTTTTGCCGCGTCGATCGGACTCCTCGGAGCTTCTCCCCCTCTCCGGGTTCTCCTCTTCCCTCGTCTTCCGGCGTCATCGTATCAGCAAGCTCCCGCCGAATTCCTGGAAAACAACTCGCAGGCACGGCTGGGGGTGGTTGAGGGAGGATCGGGTGTCCTCTCGGGAGCGACGCTTTTCTTCGGCCGACATCGCTGGCCGTCCGTGCGGCGCCAGCCCGCCGACTTCCTCCCAAGTTCGGACCTTTCACAGGGAGGCCTTAGCCACGGCCGCTCCGTTTGCACGCACACACATACACACAGAATGTAAGATGGAGTCCAAAGACAGACTCCGCCCGCACCACACACAAACGTAAACACACACACGTCGCAGTCTTTCCATTCGTTCGGTTTTTTTTTCTGTCCACGATCAGGGCGCGCACTTAGCACCTCCACCGCCACTGTGATGCATGACTTCTTGGAACGCGTCACATCTCACACAACACCAGTGCGCGGCTGATGTCCGTTAGCCCCCTCTGGCGCACCATGACAACAGAAACAAACATAAAAATTTAAACAAAAGGGCCCTCGCTCCCTCTGAGCAACGGAGCTGGTGTACAAGCGTCGGCAGCGCGTCAGGCCAAGCGCGGGATGCCTCCGACCCCCTGCGGCGGAGGGCGGTCAGTCGGTTCCGTCGTCTCCAAGGTCGCGCCCCTTCTGGCAATTTGGTGTTTCCGCGTCCTGCTCTTTGTCCACGCACCGGACTTCATTCGTCGCTCGCAAAATCTCCGATCGAAGCGCTTTTTACCCACGTTTCTTTCTGTCGAGCGGGATGCGCGCTTCTTCCTTTGACGAAAATCTCTGCCAGCCTTGTGACCGGCCCGCACGCAGTCAATCGAGGCCCGCCCCATTTTTACCCGGTGCGACTGCCGTGCTGCCCGCGGATCGCGCGATTGACGTGCGACTTTATCTCCCTTTTCAAGCAAAATTTCTGCAGCAGCCTCACCGTGAACGCACGCGCTCGAGCTGTCCTCCGTTTCGTTCGACGTACCGCTGCCAGTTAGCTCACGCATGAATCCGTTGAATTCTGCAGCCCTGTCATGCGCGCAGTGCCCTCTTTCTGCACTGTCGCCATCGTCTGGCTCTGCTGCGATGACCGTTACAGCCACATCTGCCTGAGCACATAGCTCACCGTCGTCACAACCCGCATCCCGAGCTGTCATTCCTACGCGCACCACGGGTGTCGCTTCTACCCTCTCCGGATTTGTGACATTCTCAACAGCATCTCCCTCGGATGCCGGCGTGCTGTTCTGAGCATCGAGAAGCGCAGTGTCAACCGTGTTTACGTCTGTTTCTTTTGTTTCTCCAGAACGCACCTCAAACACCTCAGCAACTGCCTCCTCCTTCTCAACCTCGGCCTCATTGTCGCCTTTCGATTCTACCAGGCTGCGGCCAAAACTTTCCGCTCTCTGACCTTCTTCGAGACTCTCCGCAATGCCCGTCCCCTTGTCTGGACTCGCCGCTTGTTTCTTGCCGGCCGCCGCTGCCCTGACAGCTTCCTCGTACTGCAAATCCACAGCTGCCAATTTCATTTCTGCAATCTTTAGTTTCAATTTCAACCGCGCCATCTCGTCGGCAAACGACAACCCCGAGCCTACGCTGACACCCCCTACCTTTGCGCCCACCACCAGCTCTACCTGCCCATCTCCAGCACCCCGGCCCCATCCTTCCCCGCTACAGTCCCGCAAACTATGCCCCACAGTTGTCATAGTGCGCCGCGGAAGAGGGACCTACAAGACACCAACCTGTGTCGTGCTCCGAAGATGGCTTGGCCCGCTGGCCAGCGCCCGAGGTTCATGGCTCAGCCCTGGCTCCTTTGCTGTCTTGCCTCCGTCGATCCGATGGCCGGTCCGCTTCAAATCGGAAGATCCTTGCCGACTGCGCCAGTTAAATATCAGGTTCTTCTTTTCTTGTTTTCTTCTAATTTCACTCCTCTCCCGATTACATGGACCAATCAATCTAATTGCAGAATACAGAATTTATTTACACTATATACACATTGCAGCACAACTTCAGTCAGGGTGCGGCCTCTCGTCACGGCACCCGAAACGAGTCTCCCGTTTGCCGCGTCGCTCGGATTCCTCGAAGCTTCTCCCCCTCTTCCAGTTCTGCTCTTCCCTCGTCTTCCAGCGTCATCGTATCAGCAAGCTCCCGCCGAATTCCTGGAAAACAACTCGCAAGCACGGCTGGGGGTGGTTGAGGGAGGATCGGGTGTCCTCTCGGGAGCGACGCTTTTCTTCGGCCGACATCGCTGGCCGTCCGTGCGGCGCCAGCCCGCCGACTTCCTCCCAAGTTCGGACCTTTCACAGGGAGGCGTTAGCCACGGCCGCTCCGTTTGCACGCACACACATACACACAGAATGTAAGATGGAGTCCAAAGACAGACTCCGGCCGCACCACACATAAACGTAAACACACACACGTCGCAGTCTTTCCATTCGTTCGCTTTTTTTTTGTTCTGTCCACGATCAGGGCGCGCACTTAACAACGGGGATCTTCCCTCTGTCCTTAATGGTCCACGGAAACGGCCCCCAAGAAACCACTGATAAACGTGTTCAGTGTGTAGAACACATCCTTTTGAGCATACGCAAAGTATAACTCCTTGGAACAAAGCCAGCGATTTATTATTAATTTTTAAAAACAGCGTTTTTTGAAATTTGCGGGCAGAGAGAATGTCGCTTGGCGGTGTCGCATGGAACTATTTCCAAGTCCCGTGACGTCACGGGTCGGTTGACTGGCAAGGCTTGCTAGAAGCTGCCATTCGCTGCGGTCACTGCAACCATGACGTCACGGACACACTTCCGGTAGCTGCGAAAGTTGTCTGCTCGTGCGCTGCTCGAACTCTGTGCGGGCTGTTACACAGCTCGCCGCCCTTATCGGTTAGGTGGCCATTGCCCATTAAGTGCAACAACCGAAGCGACGCAGGGATCGGCAGTACGAAGCTGCATTTACAAATATCTTATTTATATAACGTGGTTTCAGGAGTATCGGAGTGTCGTCCGACGAGGCGTCAACAGCACGGTCAAGCACCGCACGATGGCAGCACCTCCTCGACCGCCGTAAACACCGTAAACACCGCCGCTGTGGTCTCTCCTCCCGCATACCGTTCGCGAACGACACGGCGGATCGTTAGCACCGATGTCCGAAATAAAGCGTGCTAAAATTTGTTGGCGTCTGGAATACTGAGCCGAATATCAAGTATGACGCCCTCGTGAGGGTCGCTGACCAGCAGCAAATTGCTGGTAAGAGCGATAGCCGTGATACAAGCTAGTTTCTGCTCAAGCCAGCTGCCGCTGGTGCATTTCGGCTGATCCGATCTGCTCGTACTAGCTCTGCGATTAATGCGTCGGCAGAGTTAATCCTATAATTATTTTACTATGACAGGATAGGAATCACTATAAGGCAGTTTCATAAGTAGACGATTTACGGCAGCGTTGATCATGTTCCAAAGCGTCGACCGCCGCGGCTTCGAAGCGAAACAATGTAGGCCTAGGGACGGTCACGCACGGCGCCGGCGTTCGCCGCGCTCGCACGTTCCACCCCCGCGGTAATTGTGTAACGTACCTCAGCCTGCTAGCGGCATCCCGTGCTGCAAGCGTTGCAAACTGGTGTACTTTCATAGCTAAGGCCGCGTATTTTTTGACGTTCTGCTCAGCAACAAGCCGTTCAAACGATACTGTAGGCAAGACAAAGCTTCAGTACGCAGTCGCTGCGCTGTCAGCCGTAATCGAAGACGTCGGGCGGCACCATAATGTATACATCGATCTTTAAACGTGATACAGTGGGCAAATGAATAACTTTGTGAAGCAGACCCGCTCGTACGTTTCGCGCACTCGGGCGCCGACGAGTAGCTTCCGTCAACAGACGCCGTCATAACCTCGGTTAACGACGCAAACCGAGGTCGTCAAGCTCGGTTTGCGGTAACCGCGGTTAGTGGTGCAACCATGGTTCGGTCCGCCGTGTAACATAGGATAACCACGGTTTCGCGGTTACACTAACCGTCGCTGCGCGAACTGGCGAACTCCTCAGGCATGTGCGAGCGAGGACGGGTTGGCGCGAGTACGCCAGCGAGCGAGCGCACGGCAACCGGAAGTTCGTCGAAGTGACGTATGTCTGGGCGGAGCTTTGAACTTTGCTTGTATTCTTTGTTTTTTTATGGCTCCCTTCGGCGTACGAGTTGAGAGGGAAAATTGGAAGGGTCATTTTTAATCGCCGATATCTCTGGTGTTGCAGAAGCTAGATCGAAAATTTTTGCGGGAGAATGATGGGTGGTTCAATAACTATCAGTGTTCTGGCGTTGTTTACCCTTCTTTGTGACCCCTTTCAGGGGACCTTTAAGTTCGAGGTATTCGTTCTCAACGCATACTGCAGCGGACTCCCGATTTTCTTTGTTTTGGGGCCCCATTTGCCAAGCATCTCCAGCTTGGATGACCTGGCTTGCCGCATTTGCGGCATTTCTTGGGCGGCCCGATCCGTCGGAGGTGGCGGCCCGGCAATTTTCGGGGCGGTGTCCCGTGCGTCAACAAATAAAACATTTCTTTTCATCGCGGCTCTTCTCGTCCGATGATTGAAGTAGATTTTCTTTTCTCTCAGGAGTGCAAACTGCTGGGCTAGTTAGTTCATATTGCATAGAAAGGGAACCAGCGAATACAGACGCCAGACAAGAACAAAGAGAAGGCACGCACGACAACTCTGCACTTAAAACTGATTTACTCTGATGAAGAAGTGCTCATTTTAAAATAACTTCCTGCCTGCGCACACATTCTACAGGCAATACACTTCGCGCACCACATGGTAAAATGGCTACTATAATGATAAAAACTTGCACTCCTTTTCGGTGATAATCACGGACGGCTCACTGACGCATTTCTGCTTATTCTTTCTGATCAGGAAAGCTTCCAATAGCTCACGCTCACGTTTAGATTCCCCCCGACCGATAATGCTGGCAGTGCGAAAACTAGGAGAACATTTGCAGTCCTTGACATGCAAGGCTAAATTGCTGCCTGTGCCCAAAGTTGTGCGATGTTGCCTCAGGCACTCATTCAAGCATGCTCTGGTTTGGCCTATGTAGATTTTCCCGCATGACAACAGGATTGAATACACCACGCCCCACTGCGCACGTGGTGAACATAGTCTGGTGTTTTGTCTTGCAAACACCAGTTCTGCGCAGGTCTGCAGAGATTTGGGCGCACAAACCGGACAGTTTGCAGGGAGCAGAAAATGCCATAGTGGCACCAAACTTCTGAGCCACTTTTTTCAAACCATGTTAAGTCTTGTGGAAGCAAGGAATGACTTCCAACTTTCTTGATTCCACTTCTACTGGCCTGGCAGCCTTCGAAGATAATTTCAGTTTTTTCCCCAAGGATTCCCCCACCGCCAGCAAAACCGAGGGAGGAAACCCAGAACATTGTAGGCGTTCAACCTGCCAGACTTTGTTGCATCACATGAGGGCAACTCTTCTTTAAGGCATTTAAAAAACAAAAGTTTGCAATGGTGCGCTTCACTAACTTAGAATGGGCCGAATCATACGGCAAAAGTGCCTTCTTAGACCTGGGCGCATATTTCCAGAACACGCGTTGATTTTGTAAAAAAGTAAATTCTAAATCCACGAACCTAATGGTCTTGTCAAAAGGAACCTCATTCGTAAAAACCAAGTTCTTAAATGGTGCCAGTACTCCCCGAAATCGGGTGGCCGGCGCCGTGGGGTTTTGCTCCAAGGCGCCGCCGGTCCGGCGAGCGGCGGACTCCGCCCCACGAAAGACGGACCAGTGAGCGCGCTCGCTTCTCTCACGTGACTCTACGTCACGGCTTGCGTGTCGCGACCGAGCGAGCGCTGGCGGAGCGGCCGCGCGGCCATCGCGGGCTCGCATGCAGACGGCGGTGCGCGAACACAGAGAGAGATAGAGAGATAGAGAGAAGAGAGAGAGAAAAGCGGGGGTTGCCCTCCTGTTTAGTGCCCCGCGAAGCGCGCGCTGACAAGAGACAACAGATGCCGTTTCTTTTTTTTTTTTTTCTTTTCATTTTTCAATGCACCGGGTGTCGCAGCTAAACACGACCTCCTGCAAAACTTTACGATATTTCAGTTGTATGTTTGAATGGGTGTATCAAAAGAAATCTTGCAAGTTCTGGCGACCCATTCCTTTATTGATGACAGAGTTATTATATATGTTCCTATAGATTTCTTCGATTTCGCTGACTGCCATGAATAATATTATAGATGTGCGCATTTATGCTGAGCTTGGATACTGGCTTGATATATATCCGTACCCATTTGTTGTTCCGTAGTACGTGCGGTGTTTGTACTGAGGCTGACATAAGAAGGCGTTCCAACTCTGAACTGCTGCGAGAAGTCGCGACACTAAAAGTGGAATATAAGAGGCGGGTAATTTTTTTGTTTTATCTGAGATGCTGAGGTAACACTATGTTCAAGTAGTAGATTTGGAATTTTACTCCCTTTCATTTTGGAGCTACGCAAACGGTACCTCGTTGCAAATAGTTAATCTGGTAGTTTTTTTCGCCAACCTAAGTCGATCCAAACGCAGAACAGGTTCATGACAAATTGAAATCATGTAAAGCATGTGGCTCACAAGTTGAGCTAAGAGCCATTATGTAGACACAACCAGAACCAAAAACAAGTACGGAGTGGCAAACAAGGTTCGAGGCAGTAAAGATTTGGATGGACGGAAAACCTGCTGGCTAGGCAGGCGAAGAAGTCAAAACGACTGCCGCACAGGTGAAGAAGGGAAAGGAAGAGGTAATGGGCGAAGTGAGGAAAGGAGCAGAGGAGAAAACTGAACAAAGAAAAGAGAGAGAGAGAAAAAAAATGCAAACAGCGGGTAAATGGCGCGGCAAGAAAACTTCGTCAAGGGGAGGAGGTCTAAGAAAGCAAGTAAAGAAAAAGCATATCAATGGGGAAAAGAAATGTAAGAAAAGGTCGCAATCTCCCCGCAAGACAGAGAACCCTTTAAAAATAAAAAAAAAAACCTGTGACGAAACTGCGTTTCAAGAGGAAGCCACCGCTTTTGAAGCCGCATTGCTTGCACTGGCAGGTGATAGCGAAATATTAAGCGCTACCTTAATATCACGAATGGTGGTATCGACAGGAACGTTTCATTGCTGGTGAACAATGCTTATATTGATAGCAGTCTTGAGTTGCGTGGAGTTTCGTACAGCTACTGAAGCACCAAAGCACAAGAGGCTAACAAAAAATGCCGATTTTATTTAATTTTGCAATATGCAGGACGTCACAGCTAACCTCGACTTCCGACAGATTTGCGTGAAATATTATTTCAGTCGGCGCCATTCTAACTTGATTTTTTAATGCTTGTATCAAAACCATCTTGCCATGTCGTCGCGAACAATTCTTTTATTGATAGAATAGTTCATTACGTTTTCTGTGATTGTGCTGATTGCGAAGAATAATTTTATTGGAGTGAGCATAACTTTCTGCGGTTTAATACATGCTTGCTATAATTATACTCATCTGTTTTGGCGCAGTACATGTGGTGTTTGTACTGTTACCAAAGCTGAGATGAAAACGCTTTCTAGCTCCAAACTGCTGCTAGAGCACGTGAGACAGCACGCTTCTTCCCCCCCCCCCCCCCCCCCCCCGTACAGACGCGGAGTACACGACTTCCACCGCTGCAGAGAGGGCAGCCGCCCTCAGTATTTTTTTTTCTTGCAGGAGAAAAAAAAAAGCGCTCTGACGTAGAGTCACGTGGGAGCGGTGAAGCCCCGCCCGAACAGGTTTGACGGCGTCCGGCGGCCCTTTATGTTTGAACATCGCGTCGTTCCATCCGTCGTGCGGTGTCCCCCGCTGGTGCCGCCGCGACGGAGAGGAGCACCGGCTGTGAGAATGAGGCCTCACGCTTGCGGGAGGAAGCGTTGGGCGGCCGATTTCATGGCGCTGAAATGGCCGAAATACTCGCTGCTTTGACCGGCGCTACGTACGCTGCGACCGCGTCCGCTGTCGCACATGACGGAGGCGAATTGTAACAGTGTGAAACGAGTATTCAGCCATTCTTTTAACGGAGGAGTCTCACGGCGTTGCATGGAAAGCTAACAAGTTCCGCTGAACGCTCACGGGAACTCGTCAAGTTTCAAGAGGCGGCATCCAAGTTTACTGGTGACATTATTGCCCGGAAGGTTCTAAGGAAAACAATATAAAGCAAATAAAGAATAGAAAAGTGAGAAAACATTATTTTAAGCTTTGTGTCGCATCATACCCTATTTTGTTTTGCAGTTGCTGGAAGATATACATGCGTTGGTAATCCACAGTTGCAGAGAAACTGACTTTTTCTCCAAAATCAAGCTATTCGAATACTCTGTAAACGAAATAAACTAGAGCTAAAAAAGTGTGTAGAACGGGGTACACCTGAACGGTTACAAACGCAATGACACTCATTGCATTAGAGCTCTGTTCGCAACGACGTTCCCAAAAGTTGCAGAAAACTCGCAGTCTATTTATTTTTAGTAGGGAAACGAGCCCAATAAGTTTACTGAAATATCGTTTCTACTTCAAGTTCGCTACTAATTTCAAAGCAGAATTATTGAACAGTTTCCTAGCCGCTGTACTAAGGCGAGTGGTGTGAGTTGGCTCGTTTAACGCACGCGTTTTCTTTTTTTTTTTTTTGAAGTTTATGCGCCAAATGCATGTTTAAGTTAATTTTCCTGTCTTTTGAAAATTCTTGAGCAGGATAGGACACGAACCTGTTGAATTTACCGGTTTATGTGTGCACCGAAGGCGTCTTCATGCATGAAAGAGCGCAGCGCGTAGTCTGCTAGCGCTGCCCCCTGGACCCCTCGAGAGGGCGCTTATGTAGTTGTCGCTACCTTTAAAAAATTGATGTAGGGAACCATGGAGGAAGGAAAGAACTTAGGAGAGGCCCTGACGTCATTTTTTTGAAGCCGGCGCGGCCGCGCCGCGACCGGACGCTGCAACGTCTCTCCTCCTCCTTTACCCTCCGCATTCCCTTTCTCCGCGACGCTCACGTACCCAGGGCCCTTATAGGGCCCTTAGCGACGCTGTTCTCCGCCGGGGTGGTGCAGTGGTAAGACGCCCGACTACGGTGCCGGAGTACCCGGGTTCTAACCCGACCTCGGCGGCTGCGTTTCGATGGAGGCGAAACGAAGAGGCGTCCGTGTGCTGTGCGATGTCAGCGCACGGTAAAGATCCCCAGGTGGTCGAAATTACTCCGTAGCCCTCCACTACGGCTCCTCTTTCTCTCTTTCCACTTTCACTCCCACCTTCCTCCCTTCCCTTACGGCGCGGTTGAGGTGTCCACAGAAAACAAGTGAGACAGTTACCGCGCCTTTCTCTTCCTATAAACCAACCATATCAAGTAGCAACGCTGTTGCTATAGTGGCCCGAGTTTTCATAGCAACGCGTCGCAGTTGCTAATGGCCCGACTTGGCTAACCCTAAATTTTGACGTCACTTCCGCCACACGTTCTCCAATGCATAGAGTTAATACAAAGACTCTAGAGGGAAAGCTGGGCAGGGAAACGAGCTTCTCACTGGTTCGCCGCCATCATCAAATTTATCATTGTGGCCAGCACAGATTCTGCTCACTGCGTCAAAAATGAACAAAGGTTTGAACAAAAGTTTTAAAAACCGCTGCTGATAACACAACTGTAGGAAATTTTTATACATTGTTTTCAAGTTTCAACCATATTATATAATCTTTCAGGCACCTTCTTGGCCATAAAGGAATGATGTAGAACAATTGGAAACCATGTTTGCGAGCAGATGTAGCAGATCAACAGTAAACACACACGAGCACCCTTTGACATTTACTGTATGCAGCACTAGCCATCCTTGATAGACCAAGAGCCGTTGCTGTGGAATTCGTCACTGTTCTTTTTTTTAATATACTGTGGTCGTCGTCTTGCGCCAAAGCAAATTTCTGACATATTTTCAGGTGATCGGGCACAGAGGAGATGCATGTGCGCTCGACGGACGAAATGCATGCGAAGCGCGAAACAATCGCAGGGATAGCCGGCCTTGCGATAACAACTCAGAAGAATCAGGACACCTATGTGATGTTACAGTAGGTACGCGACGCAACATATCACAAGAAATGCTCCACACGCGACGGTTCTGCCGTTGTTTACAGCACCTACTGAACAGTAGCCGCCCGCCGTCGGTTAACTGCACGCCGCCATCTTCCCACGATCTAAGTTGCCAGCTTCAAACCATCTTCATGTGCCAGATTTAGCAAGTAAAATTCATCTGGCAACCAATGAACAGTGTGATAATGGCGGCAATCAGGCGGTCACCCCTCGAATGCATTGAGTGAACGGGCAGCTTTCCCTCTAGAGTCTTTGTATTAACTCTATGCTCCAATGCGTTGGAGAAAGTGTGGCGGAAGTGACGTACGTCAAAATTTAGGATTAGCCAAGTCGGGCCATTAGCAACGGCATCGCGGTTGCTGTAAAAACTCAGACCACTAGCAACAGCGTTGCTAAGGACACGATGTACGTGAGCGTCGCGGAAATAGAAAATGCGGAGGGTAAAAGAGGAGGAGAGACATTGCAGCATCCGGTCGCGGAGCGGCCGCGCCAGCTTCAAAAAAGTGACGTCACTTCCAGCCACCCTAGCCTCTCCTAAGTTCTTTCTTTCCTCCATGTAGAGAACCTAGATGTGCCGCGGCGCCCGGCTTAGGGTTACAGTGCTCTAGAATCTTTGGCAGTGTGTCGTCCGTGCCGGGGAACAATAGAGGAGCGAGGCCGCCGCCGCGATGAAAGCGCGCGTGACACCCAGGGGGCGCTGCCAGTAACAGGTGTGCCAAGGGGTGCGGTGCGCCGAGCCCATGCCGAGCCGAGCTCCATTCGCTTGCATGCAAAGACGAGCGCAGGCCGTCTTCGCGCGTTGATTTGAGGAATACGTGTTTCATTGTTCTGCATGTTCTTCGCCGTTTGTTGCGCTTTCTTGGTGTGTTGTTGAAACCTAACATCTAAGCAATGCGTGCACGACGGAAAGACGACGCGACACAAGGGACAGTGCCGGGCTGCAACAGCGGTTACAGCTTGTGCAAGGGAGTTCCTCTCTCTTCCGTGTATCCATCGACGCCGATCGCTGTGAGATTTGGTCACAGAACATCAAGAAAGCAGACAGAGTGCTGAACGAAGCAAGCGTTGTGTGCGAGCGCTATTTTGAACAAGTTTTCATTCAGCGCACATATAAATCAATCAACGGTGAACTAGAGTAGAGGCCGGTCACACACTTACTGATGACGCCATTCCGACCATCTTTCCGGACGCATCAAAATATGTTTCAAAGTCGCTGCCAAAGAAAATGAAAGTCGGGAACATCTGTGAACAGACAATTCATGCAGCGAAGCGGAGACAGTGTTTACAAGCTAGCTCATGAAGAGCCATCTGACGGCGACAGTCCCGAGGAGCCCAACAGGGGGGATTTTGCCAAGGAAAACGAATGTGCCGTCTTTGCCAAAAGTAACCAGGCTGCATGTTTTGCTACTCACTTGTATTAAAAGCCAATGAGGATTTCCACTTTATCACAACTAGTTGAGAAGTGAGGACAAGTGCTCGCCTTTACATTTGAGATTTAGAGCTTCAGAAGTTTAGTATGAATCCACTACTACATGGCTGAAAAGCAGATCCTGCAGCCTACTAAATACCCGAAATGTGGTCAAGGATCGCCTTGCCACGCTGAGAAAAAGCTTTCCACTACGCCGAGTGCATGTGAGCTGGATGCTGCCGGAGAAAGTAGCAAATTGTCCCTGAAAAAGCTGTCAAAATTGATATGTCGGCTACAAAATCGGGTGAGAAGGCTCTTGTGGAGGAAGTTTCTGTAAGAGGAAAAAAATTGTTCGCAAGACATTTCAAATCCAGTAGAGGCGGAGGCACTAATTGAACATGTTAGTGGGCTACAGTAGTGCCCTAGCTGCAGGTGCAGGCATATAACCAGTTGCTGGTGAGTGCTCGTCGTTAAGCGGAGATTTCTTTTCCCAGAAGTGTACGCTTGCGTTCAAGGACGGTACGGCCTACCAAGGCTCTGATTTGCATGTTGTGCCATGTTTGGAACCTGAATAAATGACTGTCTGCAGAATGACGTTCTTTGTATTTTTTTTTTGCTTTTTTTTGCACAACGCAAGAGCTCTCTAAAACACTTTTACTATTCAGACAGGCGAGTTTCGAAACACCGCAGGCTTCGAATGAATTTCTTTCTGTGCAACATATTTATCCAAGTGTGTGCAATAGATTCACATAGGTTCGGAAACACGAGATGCACTCATAACACACGCGAAGTGCGACCTAAGCTGTATTTAGCTCGTGGCTAATAGCGCGCACCGCACCAATATTACAGTGAAATATTCTAGTTCACTGTACCAATAACATCGCTCGCATTACAGCGCCATACAGCCGCGCAGACCATGGAACAATGCATTATGGTTGAAATGTTAAAATTCTTAAGCAAATAGGCGATCACCAAGCATTAAATATCGAATTAAGCGCACCACGCAGTGCAGATACGATGAGCCGACGCTCACGGCAGCGCAGCCAGCGGACGGTTCGTTGCGCACACCTGTTACACGAAGCGCTCCCTGGCCGATGGCGCAGCAGTCATCGCAAAAAGAGCCCATGCTCCGCCCTCGCACGAGACACTGCCCAATATTCTAGAGCACTGTAACCGTGGTAAGGCAAGCTAGCACCCCGCAGTCCTGCTATCCCCTGTAGTCAAGCTAAGAATAGGTGAACGCTTCACCCTGCGCACGGCGGGGAGCAAAATGGGGCTTTGAAAACCTACCCTCCAACAAAAGAAAGCTTCTCTACAAAGCGAAGGTTGGGTCCCTCGGCCAACTGGGGGCAAGTATAGTGCCTAGAATATACTGGCTAGTGTGACGAGCGCCCGCGCTTCCCTATGGGTGAGGATGGCGCTCTTTGCAATGAAAGCCAATCGTTAGCGGCAGAGGGCGCTGCTTGTCGGGAGGGTGCCACCTGAGCAGACGACGCAGTTTTCTCTCTTCAGAATACGGCAATCTGTTGGTGTTGTGCGTGCGTGTTAAACCTGCTTCTGCGCGTCTTTTGCTTTCATGAAGGTGCAGTAGTTTATCTACGGTGTAGGTGTTTGCTCATGCGAGTCGTTCCGCACTTCTACCTGCTCGGCGACTATTGCATCGGTTTTTTTTTTTCTCGTTTTGTGCGCGCGTTCTGTGCTCGCCTGTATCCCTTCTTTTTTTACTGTGTCGCAAGTGGTGAAGCGCGGTTCCCGATTGTTGTTTCCCCAGTGCCTCTCACTAGACTGCAGAGAAAAATGCCAAAGAGAAAGCGGTGGTGCACAGAGAAGACTTGCTTTTTTGGCAAACGGGGCTACCGCTAGAACAAGGAGCGTACGTATTACTGCGCTATCTGATGCTACGTAAGTACGCATTCTGTACAATGGGCACGAAGCATCGATAGAAATGACGGAAGGTAAACGGCAACTGCTTTTGTTGGCGAGAAACATTTTTAGAGCATGCAGTTATATTCACAAGGATGCAAACCTGGGCGAGTCGTTAACGGTGCTCCATGGCAGTGTGTAGCACAAAGAGTGTACACAGGCGCTACAGACAGCACCTGTGTTGTGTACCTTTTCTGTGTCCCTCGATTGTTCTTTTGCGCTACACATATGTCATATGGATGCAGTTATATATTAGGCGCATGTTTCACCGTAAGCGCGGCATTACCAACGAGCTTCATCGCGATTAACCGGCCGCGTCTCGTGCATATTGTGTATCTGAGAAGAAAAAAAAAACTTCGTCAGCTTCTTCATTCAAAAGATGGTGACTTCGGCAAAACCTTGTGCAATCGCAGGCCGCGATGTACCTTGATTAGCCGCTGTAAGTAAAGGTTCCTCGTTTGTGTTCTGCTGTTTTTTTTTATTTAAATACCTCACGGGCTCCGATTGGAGTATTACGTGAGGGGGGTTACATAACTGGGGTGCGAAACAGAAGCATGTAGAATATGGTTATTTTAACATCGTTATTTTCAAAACGTTAAGATTATACCCTCCACACCTTGTGCCCAAGACGGCACCAAAAAGGAAGGAAAGAAACACATGCGAGCAGCAACCAGCTCGTAAACGCCATAAGCGGGACGCAGGGACTGGACCCGGTGATTCGGGCTCGGAAATCAACGAGGGCTCCTGTTTTCTCGAAGCTGGCTTTCAAGACTGCAACGACTCCTCCAGCTCCAGTGAAGCGGGCATTGTGGGTGAACAGAGTGGCAGCCAGACTACACTGCAGACACCTAACCACCACGGAGGCCGTCATCCGTTTGAGGACATTCTCATTGCGGTTACATGGATGCGGATACCTTCCGTGGATGACAGCCTAGCTTATGCTTAAGACCCAATAACTTTGAAAAGATGAAGGTTGACCTTGCATTCCAACTTTTTGGAGATGAGGTTATTAAAGGACTTTTTTTTTTTTTTTTGCACCGGCGGCATGTGGAGACTACATACACTCGGGTGCAACCAACAGAAGACTTCGTCAAGCTAATCAATCGCCTGATACGAGTAATGACCTCCAGGATAACCAAGCGTGCACTTAAGCCGGGTAGCCCAGACATGCGTTTCTTGGAAGACTTTTTAGGATATCTGGACAAGTGGGAAGAACATGCCAGCATTGCCTTCCACTCGCATTGTCACCTTTGATTAAACATGCTGCCTTCGTTCTATTAAACCGAATCTGTGTTTCGTGACTTGTATTCTTTGAGTTTGAATTCCTCTAAACGCGAAAGCTCTAATGTGCGTTTACCGGGTTAGCGTGTGGCGCTTTCAAGTTCGAGCAATCTGCACAAAGCAATTCGATATTAACATATATTAGCATGTTAAAACGTTATATCAATCCTAAGCTCCTGAAAGAGCTCCAAAACAAAGTATTAAACGTGAGCCAAAGCAACGCGCAGCTCCCTTTCCAACTCTCAGCAGCGCGGCGCAATGTGCGCGAGAAACCGGCTCGCACCCTCTCGCACCACAGCGCCGCTATGCGGCCGCCGGCGGCTTTCATTGCTATCCGAGCCATCCCAGCCGGCGCGCTCGACACACTAGTCAATATATTCTAGGCACTATAGACAAGCGTCATGTTTGTAAACAAAGGTGGCGCTGCGATCGGCAGCGACACGGGGTGTAGGCAAAAACGCAGCGTGCCTACAGCCTACACAGAGCCAAGCGACGCTGCCTTCGAAACCAGTTCGCGCGTGCGAATATTCTGAAGCGTAAGCTTCGCTTGTGCGTAGAAATAGTTTTGTTTATGCCTGGGCAGTAGTTCAGCACTTTATCAGCCGATTACTTCTGGAATTACCTGGCGAAGAGCGCTGAATTGGCTTTCTTCTCCGTGGCTTCAGCAGCGCGCGGCTACGGTGGGCGACTGTAGTGACTAAGTTAAATGAAAACTAGAAAGCGCAATGTATATGACAAACTAACAGCCAACGTTGTTTAAATCCCGTGCCTACTGCTAGCGCATGCAAAGACGATGAATGAATGACTGGAGTGTGTTTTTCATATGACAACTCTTGCTCTAAAGAACAATATATTACCGACAACTATAGTGAACTAGAAATCATATTTCTAGCTCACTGTACCGGCAACTTAAGTCAGAATTTCACTGAATAAGAACTCAATCTTTAAGTTCTTTGTAGCATATTCGCCTTTAGTGCGCGCTGCCAATGTTTTATCCTGCTCGATAAAAAGACGTTTGACGTCTGTTTCATCGTACATACGTATCCACGGTCATTCAA
>NC_139344.1:272239150-272280650 GCF_055883805.1 Amblyomma maculatum | reverse complement strand
AAGGGTAGATGGAAGAATACCTTAGTAATCTGCGATTTGCTGATGACATTGCCTTGCCTAAGCAACTCGGGGGATGAACTGCAAATAATGATTGATGACCTAGACAGGAAAAGTAGAAAGGTAGGCTGAAAATCAATATGCAGAAGACTAAGGTAATGTTCAACAGCCTCGGGAAGGAACAGCAGTTTGCATTAGGTAGCGAAATACTGGAAGTAGTGGACGAATATGTCTACTTAGGACAGGTAGTAATCGCAGATCCGGACCATGAAAAGAAAATAACAAGAAGAATAAGATTGGGATGGAGCGCATTTGGCAAGCACTCGCAGATTATGACTAGCAGCTTACCGGTATCGCTCAAGAGGAAAGTATACAACAGTGGCATCTTGCTTGTACTCACCCATGGGGCTGAAACGTGGAGGCTAACCAAGAGAGTTTTACTTAAGTTGAGAACAACCCAGAGGGCTATGGAACGAAAAATGGTAGGGGTAACATTAAGAGATAGAAAGCGTGCAGAGTGGGTCAGAGAAATAACTCAAGTTACCGACATTCTAGTAGAAATTAAGAAGAAGAAATGGACATGGGCAGGACATGTAGTGCGAAGAGAGGATAACCGATGGTCGCTGAGGGTAACAAACTGGATTCCAAGGGAAGGAAATCGTAGCAGGGGGTGGCAGAAAGTTAGGTGGGCGGATGAGATTAAGAAGTTCACAGGGGTCAAGTGGATGCAGCTTGCACAGAACCGGGTTAAGTGGAGAAATATGGAGAGGCCTTCGCCCTGCAGTGGGTATAATCAGGCTGCTGCTGCTGCTGCTGCTGCTGCTGCTGCTGATGATGATGATGATGATGATGATGATGATGATGATGATGATGATGATGATGATGATGATCCAGCTATACTGGCAGACAGCTTTCTGTGGCTCTGCACGAAGCAAGTAGCACAGGAAAGGAGACACGCCGTTGTTACCGTGCTGTAGCGCGCGTATTGTTCCGAGTAGGAGTGTGGTGGGGTAAAGGGGAGAGTTGAAGAGAAGGGTGTGGAGTCGGTACAGTGCTATATAGTCCATTCTTCACAGAACGGGGCAAACGCCCTGTCACCTTCCTTTTTCAGCCTGGCCTTCGCTTTTGAGCCACAGAATATTGTCTGCCGAATAGGTATACAATCGGGCTAAGCCAAGCGGCCTTTGAATTTCAAGCACCAGCCGAAAATGTTTCGCCTTGGCAGCCTTTCGTTCAAGTTCTGAAAACTATTTGTAGAGAAGGGACAAGGGAAACTGAATATCCGTGCAACAACTGAATACTGAATATCCATGATATTCCTTGCGGCAAAAACTTGCGAGATGCCGTCTGGCGAAGAAAAACTATTTCGGCGCAGTCACCTGAGATTTATGAAAGTATGAAAGAACATGTCCCATTTGAAGGCAACGGTGCCTAATAAATTGGTTGTCAGCTTATTATTTAGTGAAACATCGCCACAATATTTTTTTTATTTCTGAAAACACGCATTTCGTAAGCTTTTGCTGCCGATAATAAATGCGATATGATCATGGGAACAGCAGCCGTTCATTGAATTAAGCAAATCTTGATGCTACAACAGATGGGATATATAATAATGGTTCATAAAAGTGACTAAGCTGAGGTCATTTTGGGACATAATTTAAGGTCACTATTCCATAAGTATCAATTGTTCACTTTCTCTTTCATCTGGCCGGACCTCAGCATGACGGCAGCATCAGACGATCGCAGCTATAGCGGCCAGTCACAGAAATTTCAGGATAGCAGCTCCCGCCGTCGACGACAGTCATCGCCACTCCCCGCAGCCACCGGTCATGCAGGCAAAGCTGAAATCTGACTGCCAAGTATTGGACTCTTGAATGGGCCGACTTGCCACTCAACAAAAGCAACCTGGCAGAGTAAGTGGATCCGAAATGGCCGGATAACGAAACCTTATGAGTAGAACCCCAGTGGAGGTGCGAGAACTCCACACAGTAGCCGCTCAAGCAGTCAACAGTATATGAACGAGCAGCCACATTCGCTTGCCTTCGTTGCTTAAATTGTTACGGTAGCCCGTCTCTAGAAATAATTGAAGGATAAAAAGTAGATCGAAAGCTGTCATGCCTCGCTTGCTTCACCGCCCTCGTATTGGTGCGCCTCCGCCTCTGCGTGCCGCGTAAAAGCTACAAACTAATTGTAATCAGGACTAGTTTTCAATGCATTATACATAAACTAAATTGCATACGCAATAAAATACTTTGCCGCATTAAAATTGCTTTCAGTAATCCGCTGATCATACCAGTTGCGTCCGCCGCGCCATCTTTAGTATACGTTGAATAATTTGGACGTGTCCTGGCGCATCAAAATGAATAAGAGCGCATTTAAAGCCCACAGTTCCTGTCGCTTCTGTGGCCCATACAGTGATTTTCAAAACCGCTCTTTATACCTGAATGATGTTGTGATGGCACTCCGTTATATCCTATTTTCATGTTCTCTTTGCCTCGAACGTAAGCTTTCTCGTCCAATAAGGCGCGTTTATTACAGGCTCCTCATCGACCAGTAGCTCCTCTCCAGGTGCTCGAATCACTGTACCCCTGTATTTATCCTCATCGAGCTTCTCCAGTATTAGTTTGATTTTTTTTATTTCTTGAACAAACCCTTCAGGAATTGCTGTCTCGAGTTCAACTAGTGCGAGTTTAACCGTGTATTCGGGACATTCATATGGAGCTCCAGATGGAAGAGGACGTCACGGACAAACCTCTTTCGACGTGTCGGTGAAGGGGCCTCGCCTTGTACTTGTTTTTGCGTCAAGTGGTGCTGCGGTTCACGTTTCTCCACGACCAAAGACACCCTTTTCTCCAGTGTTTGGTCCAGTTTATGTTGCCCAACGCATTGCTAGACTTTGTTGTGTCTTCTGTAGAAGGTGGACGTTACGGAACATCACGTACCTCTGCGAGATGGTTGCATCTTATCGCTACCTAGTCACGCGTTTTCGAGAGAGTATCTTTCATCAGTCAAGAGAAAAGGGCTGATGAAGGCTTTAGTTGACACAATTTTTCTTGTCCCCTTGTATCGCTCATTTTGCATGGCCGCATCCGGGAGCAACATGTTAAAGCGAGTGAAAAAGACGTGGGTCACGCCCGCAACGAAAACCTTCTTTCTTCTTTCACCTACACTAAGGTACCCTGGCAGTAAAAACCTGGCTGAACGAAAAGGCATTTATTTACCTTGAGGCACGCAGTTTTTATTCTGCAAAAAAGAGGAGAACGTAGAGCACGTCTTTATTCACTGCAATAATACTGTGTTTTTCCGGGATGTTCTGCAACGCACACTGGACAAAGATCTCCCGCCCACACCACGCCGTATTAGGTACTTACCTGTGACGGACGCCGAAACACCATACGACACAATTTTCTAGCTAGGTTTTCACGCTGTATGGCGCAGTGTAATGGCTTTCCCGCACCGTGACCCTGGGACCCATCTGTACACGAATATTTTGTGCAGAGTGTTGCAAAAGCTACATTACAGACTGCCAGTTAGGGGTGCTATAGGTGTGTGAAAACATGACGTGTATTTCTTGCAATGTATTATACATGTATTTTATTATATTGTAGTGTACTTTATTGTGTTATATTGTATTGCACACTGCATATGTATAGTGTTGTTTTGTAGTGTTTTGTTTTATTGTATCCTACAGCCTTAGAGGCAATAAAGATATAAAAAAAAGCTTCTGTGGCGCAATGGATTAACACTGCTTATCGCAGCACTATAAAGCATGTGTTAGAATCCTACAAGTGCAAGTTTTCTATATATTTTTTTAAATGTCAACATTCAAATAAATTACCAACGTCTTTCCTGGGGTTATTCCCCTCTAGCTTGCATATAGTGCGATGCTTTTGATTCTTAATAACCGCTAAACCCGCCGTGAACACAGCCAAGAGGTGACGTTACAACAACGGTTACACTATGCAGTTACCTTCATCGTAATCAATTCCTGCCTTCAGTGAGTGTACGTTACCTTTAGGTTGCGTTCAGAGACACCTCTCAGCAACAATCGCCGTTTAACTCGCTGAGGAACAACCAGCGAGGAGAAAGAGGTTGCGGCACCCTACCTTTGAAAAAACGGAATTACATCACCGCGACCGCGTACATCACCGCAGCGAGGTTTCGAAGAAACCTCCTATTAAATATGAAAAATGGACATCTTTTAAGATCTGATGACTACCTGCATCTAAATTATTCTTGGAATAGAAAATTATGTCATTCACGGCAACTTGAGATTTCACTAACAAGGCTGCGGTGCCGTATCCCACCTTTAAATTTCTATCTTTACAGGTCTGGTTTCGCACTGTCTCCCGTCCGCGCATTTTGCGGTGAACAAGAAACATTAGATCACTTTTTATTGTTTTGCCGCCGCTTTACTACGCTGAGAAAGCAGTTGATGGAAAGGCCATTGCAACAGCTTGGCCTTAGTTTAAGCAGCCCGACATTGTTATCATTTGGCGCCACAATCCTTGGGCACAGTCACAGATCTGTGTTTACCGCCATGCAAAATTTTTTACTGGACTCAAATCGTTTGCCTTGCTAAATATTTAAACATCACTTGTTCTAAAATTGTAGTGTCAATCTCCCGTGAGTGTTACCACTTTTCATTTTATGTTTCACTTATTTCCCGTTTTGTTTCCTTTGCTCTACCCCTCAAATCATTTTTTTTTATGCAAGTATATTAAAAAAAAAAAAATCTTTGCTACCCAATTCTTGGCCGATCCCCCTCTGTGGGTATGTGCCATAAGTTATTTGGACAACAACAACAACAACAATTACACCGCGCCGATATCCAAGTCAACTTATTCAACGTAGCAAAGATGGCGCAATGGACGCAACCGATGTATTAAGCTGTCTACTGTAATTTTAACCCAGAAACCTGTTTTATTAATACTGCATTTCAATTTGCGTATACTGCGCTGTATTCTCCAATAAAAGCAAGGTTGTTTTTTTTATTTTTTAGTGACGTACCCGGCACTTTCGTTGCTGGAGGTTTCCGTTAAAGGCAATACGCTGCACCGAAACGGCATCGCGCAAAGTCGTCTTTCATTTCGTCTCCATGAAATAGAAATGAAAGATAGAAAGAACCCGAAACAACATACATATTTTACTGAATTTTATTTGATCATGCGAAATCATTAGATTCAACATGCCTCCATTGTGTAATGATATTCTTCTGATTCGTCGAGAGGCTGTTGAGGGCACATATATTCGCGTGATATTGTCGAGCGCTGATCGGACGCCGGGGTGTGTGTTGTGTGACGTCATGAGAGCACGTAGCTTTGCCGAATCCGCCTTTTTCACAAGATGTGGGGCCTCTGGGGAGTGACTGAAGATTCGGGGGCTATATATGGTTGGATATGTTCTTGGGAGGCGTAGCCGCCTGCGATGTGACGATGTGTGTACTTGACAGCTACCGACATCTGTCGCATACGCCTGCCACGAATATGAATTGAGCCTACAGTCTCCGCGATCAGCTCCGCAATCACGGAGGTCAAGAACTGCGGATGCGAACTGGGGATGGGCGCGCATGCGCACAGCGGCCATGAGAAAAAGGCGGATTGGAGGTGCTCTGGCAGTTGGAAATTGTAAGGCGCGCTGGTCATGTGACACTGCAGACAGCGGTGGCAGGCTGGGCGGCAGTTGGCAGCGGCGCTTGGTTGTGTGCATACGTGTTTATACGATCTCTATGTATCACGTCGGTAGGAGCCAGAGTCAACGCCGCCTTTGTCTGCCACAGTGAAAAAACAACTCGAAGTTCGTGGCTAATTGGATCCACAATCTGCTAAAAGACCTAAAAACAGTTTCGATTAGCAATTTCTCTCCACTACCACAGCATGCCGCACAAAATATTTTAAAGCTCGGGTTATGTTTAATCGCCTGTTATTGAAGACGACATTGCGGTTACGATATTGCTGTCTGCTGTTTCCAGGTAGCGCCAGAAGACGAAGCAGGATATGAGTGCCCACGTTTCAAGAGGCCAACAACAACCGGAACCAAACCCTGGCTCTCCCTCCACTGTGTGTATATGTGCCATGTTATCTGGGCCAGATGAAGCTGTAGCTCTCCTGCTGAACGATGCATCTCTTTACGAAAAACTCAAGGTTCCAGGAAGTATTTTTGTCCCCCCTCAGCTCACACAGCGGATGCCCGAGACACGTATCCGAACCCTTGTCCACACCTACAGCGGCGGGCCAGAGATCTATAGGGTTACGAAATTTACAAAAAAAAAATACCTCTGGATATTTTCTGCGCTACTTTCATTGCGTTCGCTTACCAGTTAGCCCATACATCTGCTTGTTTTGCGTACGAAGATTTGCGAACATCGGACACGTCTTAAGGTCAGTTTGACATCCCAAGGCTGTGGGCTATTACAAAGTACCGGATCATAACATCCAGCGATGGCTGCGTATACGACAACAGACGTATGGCATTTCGCCGAAAGATTCCAGGCCGTCCGAAACGCAGGAGTTGTTTACTGACAACGTTATAGAACCACGTATACAGTCAGATACAACTCAACTCTGGATGCAACTAAAGTCCTCTGTTAGATTTTCTGCCAGAATAAAAAGCTATTTATCGACTCAAAATTTCTGATGCATCTAGCTTGTTTGGAATAGTGAAATATCGAAATCAAATTTAGCTTACTGCTCAACGAAGTGATATACAGATGCCGCGTACCATGCCCCATAGGCTGTCTCCTTAAGCTTTTTCCTATATAAGAGCCGTCGTCGCTTGTCGTTCTCGTTACGAAAAAACAAAAAAAAAAAACAAAAGAAGGGACACTGTGACCTTTAGGGGATCACAGGACGACCAACACCATACTTTTAAAAGACGTCTACACAGACTTTCCACATTAAGGACTCGCTCGAAAGACTTAATTGCGCCAAATTCTTTCCTTCGATTGCCTGGCACGTGCTGGTAGACTAAGGTTGATGAACGGACTG
This sequence comes from Amblyomma maculatum, assembly GCF_055883805.1. Lineage (NCBI taxonomy): Eukaryota > Metazoa > Arthropoda > Arachnida > Ixodida > Ixodidae > Amblyomma > Amblyomma maculatum. Next base: position 272,273,667 of record NC_139344.1, on the reverse strand, counting down.
TGAAAAGATTACTTTCATCACACCCGTTCGATCGACGACATTCCAGCTGATGATGGACACTGTAATGATTAACCTGATGTGGCAAACCTGCGTAATGAATATCTGTACGATGGGGTCGTGTTTTCTGAAGCTGTTGACCAGCATTTTGAACGCCTGTGCCCAGTGCTATAAATATATATATAAACAACGTAACTAGCTCTTTTTCGAGAACTACAACTTTTGCGTTGGCACTTGTTGTCTCAAGCCAATAATTAAAAATAAGCTAATTAGTCTTTACTAATTAATCAACTGTAGTGAACGCAGAGACGACTAACTGCTGACACGGTGCCCCTGAGGTCCCGTTTTCCACGAATGTCTCGGTGGACGTGTTGGGCAAGACCAACCTTGTCAGCAACGGCTCTATTCCACCCGGACCTCGCCGCAAGTCGATGCCTTGCCGGTTTGCCACCTTCCATTCCTGAGTTGTCCCTGGACGGAGACACCGCGCCCAGGTCAGCATCGAGCACCTTCTGGCCGCGTTACTGCGAGCCCCGATCCTTCGCGGACGCTGCCGGTGAGGATGTGGACGAATTGCTGACGCACTATCAACGCGTCAGCCGATATAACAGGTGGGGCGCGACCGCCCAACTTGCCAACGTGATGTTTGAGTGGTGTTTAAGACACGGCTCTTACGTGGTATAAGAACCACGAAGACTCCTTCAAGTCTTGGACACGTTTTGTAGAAGAGCTAAGCAAGCGCTTCGGTGACTGCGCTGCAATGAAGTGTATACTACAGTAAAGACACTGGCTCACCGAGCCCAGCTTCCTGGCGAGACCTGCACCCAGAATATCGGGGCGGCCCTGAAGCTCTACAAAGTCACTTCACTCCGCATGTCCGACGAGGACAAGGTCGGCCACTTGCTGAAAGGCTTAGCCAAGGACATTTACACCTACCTGATCAGTAAACAGAACCTGGCATCGGTGTCGAACGTGATCGAGCATTGCCGCACGTTTTAAAACCTTAAGATGTGGAGAATCACTCCCAACTTTGGTCGCTTGGCTACTGTATCTACGGTGGCAGCCATGAGTCCACATCCAACAGTGAACTTGCCGCTACTATTCGCCAGATTGTTCGCGACGAGCTCACCCGCTGGCAAGATCTAACCTGCCATCCCATTGAACAGCCATCTCGTATCCGCTGCTTCAGCCTCAGCCCCTGTCTGTACAAACGCAGCGGACTATGATGGGTACCAAGTGCACCAGCAGTCCCGGCATGCACTTCTAGCTTGCCATACCCCGCTATCGCACCACAAAGCACGTGCGCGCTCTAACGAGCCGCCGCCAGTCAACTTCTACGAGGACGTGACATCTGATGCCTTCCATGTGGGTCCTGACAGCGGTGATGTCTTCCCGAGGCGGACTTCTGTCCGTCCGTCCGTCCGTCCTTGACTCCTTGGTTTGCTGCCAGTGTGGTAATCCTGGCCAAATCTCGCGGTTTTGCCATCGTTGCCGCTCACTTCGCTACGGTATACCACCACCTATACTGCAGAGCCGGGCTACGAGCAGCAGTATCTTCTCCACCGTCCGTCTTTCCAATCACCCGCTGCACCTAACCATTGCCAGGCCAATAGAGGACCCCTTCTCCGGCATCGGATTGCAACGTGACTCCTCCTCCAGCATTTTGCACACGCCGGTCTTCATCGCCACGCCGGCGCTCATTACCTCATTCGGAAAACTATAGTCAGCGCGACCGATGGAAGTGAGGTCGCTGATAGTCTGCTGTGTACCAACGTACCTCCGCCTGTTTTAATGCTCAAAAACAAAGTTAACGTGTCTGTGGATGGTGTACTGGCTCTTGTGGATACTGGTGCAACTGTTTCAGAAATGAGTCTAGGATTTAAACAATTGCAAGGGCGCGAAGTGATGTTTCAGTGTGGCCCTGCGTCAACATTCTAGGGAGTAAGTGAATCGTTGCAGCCTTTGGTAGTGTGTAAAGTAGAAGTAGAACTGAGCGGATCAGTTTTTCAAGCGAAATTTATTGTCATTGCCCGCTACCCGTGAGGTGATTTAAGGCTTTTACTTTTTGAAAATGTGTGACGCTACTGTTGACTGTCGAAGTAGGGCGGTTTATTTCGAGGAGACTTGTGTCTAATTAAGTAAAAAAATTTAGCGCAAAAAAAAAGAACACAAAGGACAAAGAAGAACACATAAGACGTTTGACGTTTGTGTTCTTCTTTGTCCTTTGTGTTCTTTTTTTGCGCTAAATATTTTTACTTAATGGATCACCAACTAGCCCGGACACATGCTCTCCTCAACTTTTGTCTAATCTCTTAGAAAGTTCGCGTAATCCTGAAACTGTACTCAGCTTCTCCGAAGACACCGTCGTACCATCGTGGACTGCATGCTTGCGTCCCAGTTCACCCATCGCCTCTCAATGATGACACCTTTGAAGCTACATAGTACATATATTTATTTGTCGTGTGTTGAGGAAGGTATGCTTGTGCCTGATTTATGTGCGTGGTCTGATTTAAGTGGTGAAAGGTCGTGCGTGGTTGTGAGCTATCGATTCCTCCCCTGAGCCACTGTTCTGTCAGCTGGACTGAATCTTGTGTTTTGTGGTCAAAATATGTCCTCCGCTGTGGCATCGGCCGGAGTCGCTTCAACCGAACCTCTTCCGCCTTCGTCACCAGAATCAACAATTGCTTGCATGGTGAGCACTAGTTTCAGTAGTACTCAAAGCCAAGCCCTGGTAGACCTCCCGCCCCAATACTTATCTGCTTTTGATTTCGTCCTGCACCCTGGATCGGCTTGTATTCCTGATTCTCGCATTCGTCACATATGACCGACACCGGTTCTTCCCGTCCGCTCCGCCACAAGCCTTATACAGTATCAGTATCCGAGCGCAGGGTCATCAATGAACAAGCGCAAGAAATACTCCACGACAGAGTCATTCAAGAGTCTTGCAGTCCGGTGGCTCCAGTAATTCTGGTACGCAAGAAGGACGGTATACGTGGCAGTTCTGCGTCGATTATAGACGTCTGAACTCCGTAACCAAGATGGAAATATATCCGCTCTCTCGCATAGATGACGCCATAGATTACCCTTCTGCCGCCCCTTACTTTCTTGCGTCGATTTAAGATCCCGTTACTGACATATCCCTGAGCACCCTGATGATAAGGAAAAAACGGTACATGTCACGCCAGACAAACTTTTTGAATTCAATGTTATGCCCTTCGGAATTTGCAACGCACCTGCCACTTTTGAAAGGTTTATGGGCACGCTGCTGCGTGGTTTGAAATGGGACATCTATATGTGTTACCTAAAGGATGTAATTATTTTTGGAAGGACTTTGAGGGAACACAACGAAAGCCTAGCTGTTGTCCTGGTGGTTGCATAACTCCGGCCGTATTCTTGATTCCAAGAAGTGCCAGTTTGGCGAGCGGCAGTCTTGGTGCTCGGACATCTTGTTGACGAACACGGGATGCGACTTGATCCCAGAAAAAGGCGGCTGTCGAATCGTTTAGGTCACCCTAGACTGTCAAAAAGCTTTGCAATTATTGGGGTTATGCTCTTATTTTCGTCGTTTTATACACCGCTTTGCAGATAGGCGCAGTGAGGCATCAGCGACGTTTCAAATTGGCTTGCAGGAAAGAAAAGACGCATTATCTGTCACAATTCTCCGTGGACACATTAACCGATCCGTAAGGAAGAGGAGGAAGGTGGGAGGGAAAAAAGAGAGAAAGAGGTGCCGCAGTGGAGGGCTGCGGATCACCGCGCAATAGAGGCTTTCGCCTCATCGCGCTTTAGTGGCCAAAGTGCCCTCTAGAATTTTTTTACGAAGGCCTGCAGTGTATCAATGTATATATATAGTCTGTCTCTTCCTCTCATTGTTAATTTTTTATAATCATTCTGTTCACCTATATCCCCTTGCACGAGAGCAGCCTTATTTCTAAACCATTCCTTTCTTGTAAAGAACTTGTATATTTAGAAACATGCACTTTGCGATGCACGCGCGCTCCAAAAAGCTCGCGCTTGCATATGATTGACGTGTTTACCGCGATCAGAGTCCTCTGAAATAGTCAGCTTCAACGAGCCGTCAAACGGCATGATATCAAGTTGACATTAAAAAAAAAATTGTCAGCAAAACAAATTACCTGAAGACAGCTGCGCTCAAGAGTTGAGAGAAGGGGTGTGACGTTTCTATGTATGCTGGTATAGTATAGCTCCCCAAATGTCACGGTTCCATGGGCTTTACTTTCTTTCTCTTTTTTTTTCTTTTTTTGATGCGGCAACATCGATGGTGTGTTTTGAGGTATACTATATATAGCTCCATGGCAGGACTTTCTATAATCCCATTTAGTTAGGTTTCTATAAGTTATTTGTTAAGAATACCATGGTTCAGTAGCAAGTTCGTACATTGTACAGAGGCAACGTAGTATCTATATAAACGCACCTGTTTGCAGACGCTGGAGAGCACGCTGTACACGCAAGCAAGATAGAAAGAAAGGAAAAAATGCAAGAAATAAGGCGCGAGTTTAAGGAACGCTGAGCAATAGATTGATGGCTTCATAAGGCGACCGCGACACGGCCACAACAGAGGTCCACAGGGTCGACATCCATCAGGTCTCGCAGAAGCTAGACGTCGGCAGTGGACGTCAAAGAGAATCCCTACCGATATAATCGGCCATCCTTCACCGCTTTTCCTTTTTCGGATAAGTTTAAAATGGAAAACAAAATTACGGGGGGAGGAGGAGCGTGTGGTGACACCATGCCGTCGTTGCCCACAGCACTGCGTGTGCACTCCACGCGGAAGAGGCGCATCAGTGCCGTCGCGTCAATCCCCGGGTTCGGCTTTATCGGCAGAAGCTGGCGCGTTCGAGCACGCAGACAAACGGCGACCGGGTCTAGCCAAAGAATCGGCTTTGTTCCCCGAAAGCCTCTTTGCAATATTTCAGCCGTCCGCGTACTCGGAGCACCGCGAGCGGTGGTCCTCGATAAATAAAGGCGAGAAGATGGTCGCCGCGCGGGAGTTCCGCCGAGAACGCGGAACATTTTTCAGCGCTCCGCACTAGGCCGGCGCCCCGGGCGAAAAAGAGACGCCTGAACGGGCGCTCTTTATACTGCATAGAGCGGCCACACTGGACCTGTTGAGTCCGGAGTTCCGGCCAGTGCGCTATAAATCCGGCCGCCGTCCAGTGCCAGGGCCCGAGCCCGGTCAGGCTCGGGGCGCCAATCTGTCAAACGCGCGCGTAGCAGGCCCGCAGGTCGCGTCGCCAAGCGCGCTTCTTTTGAGCACAAAAGGCACCGCCACCGCGCAGGCGTCCATAAACGGCGTGGACGGGAGATTTAGCGCCTCCGCTGTTCTCGCGGCGGAATGGCGGCGTCCTCTGCGGCGGCTGAGGCAATGCGCTGCCATTAATCCCTGACCCGATTTTGTCAGCGATGCCGGAGCACAAAGAGAAGGCCGTGTTTAGTGGAGTCCGAAGAAAGCGCGCACCTAGTGTCCGCTCGTTTTGTCCGACAACAAGGCGCTCCGCAGGCGGAGTGTATCTCGACTCATGCATCACCTCGGAAGAGTCTTTTCGCTTCACTGGAGTGTTCATAACTGGGACAACAGTTTTGCTTCGTTAAGCTGAACACATTGCAAAAACCTAGAGATATACACCTTTTCATCGGGCGAGGGAAATGTGGTAACGCCTCTTCTCTGGACTGCATAAAAACCTGTTCCGCTGCTGCTTCTACCGTGCTATCGTCATGCTCAAAATGTAGTCGAGCGAGCAATAGACCTTATGCAGAAGCGCTGCTATCTACCACAGAAAAACTGAAACGGCAAGTGGCGCCATGTTGGCAGATTGCGGTCGCGGGATTGCCTGCTGCGGAACGTATCGGCGTTCTCAGTTTCGTGATCCTTTCGTTAAGAAAGAAAGAATGATTGACAAGTGATACGTGGACCACCCACATTTCTGAGCGACTTTGCGGATTGCTATTATGCGTTGAAAACGCAGCTCAAGGGGCACAACGGCAGCGAAGCAATTCAGATCGAATTCGTGCATTGAAGACGAAGAAGTGCACTGGGCCTTCTTTTCTTTTTGAAATGTCAGACTCGCGCTGTTTTCAATCGCTGGGCTCTGTTCGCTTGTTTTGTCTCTGCGTCGACGATCATACATCCACAATACAATATGTTAGGCGAGCTGGTTTCAGATATCCATAATAACAGCACACTTGGCGGCACAAATGAGTTGAGGAGAGGACACAACAGCGCTGTAGTGTCCTCTCCTCTACTCGTTCGTGCCGTCAAGTGCGCTGTTATTATGGATCATATATCATTAAGGTTAATGTAAGCTGTCCGCACCTGCATAGCACGTACGACGCCATAACACGCTCACAAACTCGATTACACGCCCACATTCGTGAAAATTGCTGATAGATAAAGTGTTTAAAGCTGTCCAAAGAACTTGTGTTGGTGAGACAAAGGATGCAGCCTCGATCCCGGCCACAGCGGCCGTTTTTCTGATGAAGTGAAAAAGTGAAACGCCCGCGCGTCGAAGTTTCGGTGTACTTTAATGACTCCGTGTTGCTCAAATTTAATTCGTAGCCCTCCACTACCGCGCTATTCGCAGCCCTGGTGTAGCTTGGACGCGTTAAAATATGCCATGAAAATTTGCATATCTGCTCGCATTTCGGCGCCGCACGATAGCAGGTGCTCGACAGAGCGACGGCCTAACCATGACTGCCGACGTTGCACTGTGGATGCACAGCATTGCTTGGACAATTCTGTCTGGAAGTTTCGATCTTCGCTAAATACGCGACGACTGAACAGCCGATCACGAGCGGTGAAAAACAGATTTACGCGGCCTATACTGTATGCGCTACTTACTGACACTGCTGATGGTCAGCTGCGGATCCGTTCGCCTGTGGCACTTCGCTAATTGAAGAATGCATGTCTCGTATAAAGGCAAACCGAATGTTAAGAATAAAAAACGAGCTCATGAAACCGAGCTTCAGACGCAAAAATAATCCCGCGTGATAAACTACCAGCTGACTGACGCTGTGCGCCGTAAGTGCTAGCAGGCAGGAGTCACCATCGTCATCATCAGCCGGACTATACCCACTGCAGGGCGAAGACCTCTCCCATATTCCCCCAATCAACCCAGTCCTGTGCTAGCTAAATCCACTTGACCCCTGCGAACTTCCTAACCTCATCCGCCCACCTAATATTCTGCCGCCCCCTGCTACGCTTTTCTTCGCTTGGAACCCTGTTTGTTATACCCTAAGCGACCATCTGTTATCCTCTCTTTGCACTACATGTCCTGCCCATGCCCATTTCTTCCTCTTAATTTCCACTAGGATGTCACTGACACCAGTTATTTCTCTGACCCACTTTGCACGATTCCTACCTCTTAACATTACCCCATTTTTCGTTCCATAGCCCTCTGCGTTGTCCTCAACTTAAGTAGAACCCTCTTTGTTAGCCTCCACGTTTCAGCTCCATAGGTGAGAGCAGGTAAGATGCAATTGTTGTTTACTTTGCTCTTGAGCGATACCGGTAAGCTGCTGGTTATAATCGGCGAGCTTGCCAAATTCGCTCTATCCCAATCTTATTCTCCTTGTTATTTCTCTTTCAGATCCGGATCTACGGTTACTTTACCTGTCCTAAATAGACATATTTATTTATTTTTTCTTTATTTATTAGAACCTCAAGGGCCCCCAGATGGGACATTACATGAGGGATGGGCACTTGAACGGCGGTTAACAATGGTTTTTGTGAAGTGATTCGCCTACTACTTCCAGTGCTTCGCTAGCTAATGTAAACTGCTGTTTCTTTCTGAGGTTTTTGAACATTCTTAATCTTCTGCATATTAATGTTCAAGCCTACCTTTCTGCTTTTCCTGTCTAGGTCATCAATCATTCTTTGCAGCTCATCCCATAAGCTACTTAGAAAACAATGTCATCGGCGAATCGCAGATTACTGAAGTATTCTCCATCTACCCTTATCCCTAACTGCTCCCATTCCAAGTCTCTGAATACTTACCCTTAGCAAGCTTTGAATAGTACTGGAGAGATTATGTCTCCCTGCCTAACACCTTTCTTTATAGGAATTTTGTTACTTTCTTTATTCAGAACTATCAATGCTGTAGAGCCCCTACATATATCTTCTAGTACTTTTATATACGGCTCGTCTATACCCTGATTTCGCAATGCCTGCATGACCACCGAGGTTTTGGCTTAGTCAATGCGTTCTCGTAATCAATGAATGCTATATGTATAAGGGCTTGTTATATTCCGAGCATTATTCTATCACCTATTGGATGGTACGGATATGATCGATACTGGAGTATCCCTTTTCGAAGACTTGCTTGACATTTTGTTTTGATTGAAGTCTAAGATTGTCCTGATTCTATTAGCGATTAGCTTATTAAATACATTATACGAGATAATAAGATGATTGATCTGTAATTTATCAAGTCCTTAGCGTCCCCTTTCTTATAATTAAGATGTTTGCGTTCTACCATGTTTCCGGCACCGTCGATGACACTAGGCATTGCGTACACAGGGTGGCTTTCTTAGCACGACATCGAGATAGATAAGTCGAGTTAGATAAGTGTTAGCTTGCATAACGCTTGATTTATTCAGTTTTGCATTTTTTTTTTTTTTTTTTTTGCGTAGCTTGGGGCTTGATATTGGTTGCGCTCACCGAGATCTATTCAGCGACACGATACGTAAATTTAAATTGTAGCTTAGAGCTAATCATGTATTGCTAATCACAATTTACTAATTAACTGTCATTAACTATGACTGACAATTAGTGTAGTGCAGTCATACTCGCTATAAGATATCTAATGATATATGACTTCATACATAGCATAATTAACTTCAAATTTCAATCACTAATACCTAATTATGATGCTTAATCAAGACCTGCAATTAGTTCAGTGCAATTATGCTCGACATAAGCTATCCAACAATGTATGACTTAATGATGTAGCACAACCCAGGTGGTCGAAATTTCCGGAGTCCTCCACTACGGCGTCTCTCATAGCCTGAGTCGCTTTGGAACGTCAAACCCCAAAAACCAACCAACCAACCTAAACTTAATCACGAATAACTAATTGGCAGAGTTAACTGACACCTAAAATTAATAAAGTTCGATTATACTCAGCATAAGGTCTCCCACTATACATAACACTTATGGCTATTATACTCGACATAAGCTACACAGCCACTGCGGACACAATCTGTACACTCATTCCGCATACATGGCGCTCATGAGACAAGTAATGTTGCACATTAATAATAATAAACAAAAACCTGTACCAAGCTTGGCGCATAATAGCAGCAGTTGCTTTTGCGCCATTAAACCCCATATAACTAACTGTACGAAGCTGGCATCCTCACTTTGTTTCCCTGCTTATACTCAACTTCTTCTTCTGTATATTAAGGTACAGAGCAATATTTGGGTGCTTTAGACGGCGATAGATGCCAACTTGCGGTTCGCTAATCACGAATACTACCATATTCTCCGGTATATATAGAATCCCCCAACATGGCGGAAACGCGCGCAGTCGGCGCAAGAAGACGCGGCGGCGCCAAGCAACCATTCATTGAAAAGGTATACATTACCTAATTAAGAAACCAGATAACTAACCGAAGCCCTCGGGAGTTTCCCCAAAACACATTGGAGCGATATTAACTGAGCTTTTACTAAGCCTGTGACGATATACAGCTTTTAGGCACGAAGGTGACTGGAGAAAGAAACTGCAGCTGCGTTTGCTTCAAATTTCACTGAATTTATTGAATTGGTGCAATTTTGCGAAATGGATTACTCCCTGAATTGCTTCATTTTAGCATAGAGTCGTAGAGTGCCACATTACGGGAAAGACCACCTTGAATAGAAATTGCTGCGAACCTTTATATAAAGCCCCGCTTTAACCAAGCCGTTGATCGTGCCTCCGTCGCCAAGGGTGTAGCACAGAAAAAGGGTAGCGTGTATGACTCAGGTCCAAGAGACCCGGGGTGAACTCATCCTTCGTAAATTCTCCTTTCAGTATAGAATTCATTTTCCTAATCCGCCGCTGCACATTTGACGGCACGCCTTTACGACCAATCCGGATTTTATCTACACGCTGGCCCGCCGCCTTTCTGCTGAACGGTAGCCGCAATGTTGTCGCGATATAATATATTTTCTAGCTGGCTTCATTACTCACTCATTCGCTTGCGGCAACTAGCATCTGTTCTCGCTCAGACATAGAAAGTCATGATTCAGTCATGAAAGTCATGAGACTCAACTGTGCTGGTTCACACCAGTTCATGAATGTTGTGAGGATGAGCTCCACGTGGGGCCAGAATTTCCAGTATGTGAAGGTGAATTTCAAAAAAATAAAATAAAAATAAACATCACATAGCCGATCGCAAGGAAAAGAGCTGCACAAGGCGTAAATATACGACAGTGAATTTAATAACACGATAACAGAATAATGAAAAATGAAAATAAGAAAATTTTGAAGAAAAGGAAACGATACAGTGTGTTTACAAATGTACAAGAATTCTGAAGTTAGCAAATTGCTGCAGTTAAACCTTCTCGGCTTCAGCCACCACCTGGGGACACCAGGGGGAATTGTTCTCTCTATTGAAAAAAAAAAAAAAAAAAAGGCAGCACCGGGCATTGGCGGGCCTATAGCTAGCTAAACGGCGAGAGTAGAAGACCTGAACAAACGGAGGGGAAAACTGGCAGTAGGCAGGACTCCCGATGTAAATGAAATTTAAATTATCTAGCATGGTTAGGTCGCATGTGCCAACCCTTCGATTTCGGGTCGCACATAGCCCATGCAGTCGTAATCTATCACAATATGGAAAATGCCACTCAACTTAAATATGGAGCCCCGCTTTAACCCGCCACCAGAACGTGCCTGCGTGCCCTATACTCGGAATCCAAGGGTCCCGGCGGTTCAATTCAATTCAATTTCACTACATTTTTCCAGAGGAGAGTACATCCTAGAGAGATGAAAGGGCTAAAAGCTGATAAAAACAGCTTGACTGGGCCCAGACACCTCTAAATGACAGTACTGGGGAGATCGTGTCTCCTTGCCTATAGCACCTTTCTTTATAGGAATTTTGATGCTTCGAAAATTGGCGCTTCCAGTTTGGCAGCTCCTGCCATTTGGGCCGTGACATGCGGTCTCGTGACGTCACATTAACCGCCGACAGAGACACGGTCGTCGCTGCAGCGCGAGTCACGCACTAACAGGGGCTTATCGTCGGACAGACAGCCCTAACACAAGCATCGCTTCTGATCGAGGCTTCAGGCAAGCACGCAAAAACGGTCAGACTGAGAGCCATATAGTGCTAACGCACTAATACGGGTCTCCCTGATTCACGAGTCAGGAAGCTTCAGCGAAGCACGCCAACGATGGTTTATCGTTGGACGGAGATCCAGGCTCGTGAATCAGCGATATACCGGCATAAGTGCGTTACCACTATAGCTAGGGCTCTCAGTCTCACGGGAAGCCGCTGTTTGTGTGCTTGAAGTTTGCAATTTAGCGCATAAGCGACGCTCGATTGGAGAAAAATGGCTAAAAATGGGTTTCAAATGTACTGTGTTTATATGGTATTAATTTTATATCATTTTGTCTCTATGCTTAAAATGCAGAATAAATACATTGTATCAATACGCTAGGAGTACAACGCTGTATATTTATGCAAATATGTTAAAAATATTTTTTTTTTTGCCTGCTTAGTATATTTCTAGCATATTAAAAATTTACTTTATTCAGTTCGGCTTTTTATGCACGAATGAAAAAATGTTCCGCCAATAGATAGTATGCTTTCAAAGCGTTACTAATGCGCTCATGACCTTTCATTTTTTTTTTCTTTTCATGCTAGCAGAAAGTGTAAAAATAATGTGTCAAAAAGTATGGATTTCTAGCATCCTTCGAATAAACTCAAAATGCGGCAGAAATAGGATGCACGTTTCGAAACAGAAATAAAAAGTATATATATATATATATATATATATATATATATATATATATATATATATATATATATATATATATATATATATATATATACTTTTTAAGTATATATATATATAACCGGACGCGTTATTCGGAGGTCGTGGGTTCGGTTCCCACCATCGGCACGGTGTTTTTTCTTCTACTTTGTGTTTAATTATCTTTCCCCTAAACAGATTACATTACTAATCACTGTGATTATCCAAGTAAACATTAAAAAAAAAGATATAAAGTACCATGCCCAACGCTTTCCTTGGCCTCGCCGACTGTTGGCTTATTTCCTTCATGTATTATAACGAGCACCCTCATTTCCCCTTAATTGATCTGCTTGTAGCTTACGGGGGTCTCGGTTCTGGCAGTCTTGAAGCCATAGGTAGCGTAAGAGGGTTCTAGCACAGCTTTCGCCCTCGCTCTTGATCACGTTCTACGTGACGCTGGCGGTAACAAAGGACGTTCCACGTCCACCGCCTTGGCTGAGGGTGGCGCTGGTGAATACTCTCAAGGTTCGCATACAGACAACATAAATACCCAAGAAAGTAGCAGGGGGGACAGCGGCCGATGTAGCTCAGTTGGAAGAGCACCGGACGCGTTATTCGGAGGTCGTGGGTTCGGTTCCCACCATCGGCACGTTGTTTTTTCTTCTACTTTGTGTTTAATTATCTTTCCCCTAAACAGATTACATTACTAATCACTGTGATTATCCAAGTAAACATTAAAAAAAAAGATATAAAGTACCATGCCCAACGCTTTCCTTGGCCTCGCCGACTGTTGGTTTATTTCCTTCATGTATTATAACGAGCACCCTCATTTCTCCTTAATTGATCTGCTTGTAGCTTACGGGGGTCTCGGTTCTGGCAGTCTTGAAGCCATAGGTAGCGTAAGAGGGTTCTAGCACAGCTTTCGCCCTCGCTCTTGATCTCGTTCTACGTGACGCTGGCGGTAACAAAGGACGTTCCACGTCCGCCGCCTTGGCTGAGGGTGGCGCTGGTGAATACTCTCAAGGTTCGCATACAGACAACATAAATACCCAAGAAAGTAGCAAGGGGGACAGCGGCCGATGTAGCTCAGTTGGAAGAGCACCGGACGCGTTATTCGGAGGTCGTGGGTTCGGTTCCCACCATCGGCACGTTGTTTTTTCTTCTACTTTGTGTTTAATTATCTTTCCCCTTAACAGATTACATTACTAATCACTGTGATTATACAAGTAAACATTAAAAAAAAAGATATAAAGTACCATGCCCAACGCTTTCCTTGGCCTCGCCGACTGTTGGCTTATTTCCTTCATATATATATATATATATATATATATATATATATATATATATATATATATATATATATATATATATATATATATATATATATATATATATATATATATATATATATATATATATATCAATACCGTAAGAAAATAAAAGTACATCAAGCATTTCCAGAGCTGGCTAACAAGAAACAGAAAAGGCTAATATTCACCGACGTCCCAATGAGTGACCCTTGTGTTCGTTTACATGCCCCTTGCTATCGAGCTTTGAAAAGTTCACTCGAGTTGACATTCTACGCATTTTAAATCGAAAGTATTGAGCTTTGCTAGCCCCATTACGCGATAATAACTCTGTGTGCGTGCGTGTGGAGACTTTAATGGCACACAATGGGAGCAATAGTAATCGCAGCAATAGACGTCATCTGTGGCGGATATAAATGTGGCACTAGATATGAGAATTTTCGTATCATATTTGTTCCTCGAGACCATTCTTTGCCTAGCGTTCCGAGCAGTGCCGTATACGATTTCTCGTTTAAAGCAGCATCCAGTTGCCAGTTAAGTTACACGCGACTTGCGAAAAAGATTAGAGCTGAATAAATAAGTGAGCATTTTAAAGATAAGGTTCAGTGTTGGGCAATACGTGAAGTGTTCAGTTCAGTTCAGTTCAGTTCAGTCGTTCAGTCGTGTCCGACTCTTCGTGACCCTATGGACCATGCCACGCCACGCTTTCCGGTCTCTCACTATCTTCCTAACATCATGCATAACTTCATCTGCAGTGCCTCGAGGATGCCATCTAACCATCGCGTTCGCTGCCTACCCCTTCTCCGGCGACCCTCAACCTTTCCCAACATCAAATCTTTCTCCAGCGACTCCTCTCTTCTCATCAGATGACCAAAGTAGCTGAGCTTTAACTTTAGAATTTGACCCTCCAATGAGCAGTCAGGGTTTATGGTCGACAATATCGACTGATTTGATCTTCTGGCAGTCCAAGGAACTCTTAAGAGTCTTCGCCAGCACCACAATTCAAACGCGTCAATTCTTCGGCGGTCAGCCTTTTTCACAGTCCAACTCTCGCATCCATACATCACAACTGGAAAGACCTTAGCACGAGTTATACGGATCTTGGTTGGCAGACTAATGTCTCTGCTCTTTACTAGGCGGTCAAGGCTAACCATTGCTCTCTTTCCCAGAAGCAGGCGTCTCCTAATTTCATGGCTGCAATCTCCTTCCGAGGTAATCTTGGAACAGAAAATCTGTCACAGCTTCCACTTCTTGTCCATTGATGCTCCAGGACTTGATAGACGCCATGATCTTTGTCTTTTTAATGTTCAGTTTAAGCCCAAACTTCTCACTCTCTTCTTGTACGCGCATCAGAAGTCTTTTGAGTTCCACTTCACTTTCTGCCATTAAAGTGGTATCATCCGCATATCTAAGGTTGTTGATACGTTTCCCAGCAATCTTCACTCCAGCTGAAGACTCGTCCAGACCGGCCTTCCTCATGATGCACTCAGCATATAGGTTAAATAGGCAGAGCGACAGTATGCAGCCTTGTCTCACTCCTTTCTCAATCGGAAACCAATCAGTAAGACCATGCCCAGTTCTGACTGTGGCCTCTTGCCCTTCATACAGGTTCCTGAGGAGACAGATGAGGTGAATTGGAACTCCCATCTCTTGGAGAGCTTGCCACAATCTTCTGTGATCTACGCAGTCAAACGCTTTCGCATAATCAATAAAGCAGAAGTAGATGGGTTTCTGGAACTCTCTTGCTTTTTCCATGATCCAGCGAAGGTTGGCAATTTGGTCTCTAGTTCCTCTGCCCTTGCGAAACCCAGCTTGCACGTCCGGAAGCTCCCGATCCACATACTGCTGCAGCCTACCTTGTAGGATTTTCAACATCACCTTGCTAGCATGCGAAATAAGCGCGATCGTGCGGTAGTTGGAACAATCTTTGGCACTGCCTTTCTTTGGAATGGGGATGTAAACTGACCTCCTCCAATCCTGTGGCCACTGCAGGGTTGTCCAAAACGTGAAGTGTACTTCACGCGAATTAATTTCATATTTATAAAAGTACATTTTGAATCAATTGCCAACGTGTTAAAAATGCGCTTGTATTTTTCACGTATTCAAACCATGCTCGAAGCGTATTTTAAGGACTAGCATTTTCGACAGATATTGAATATACATTTTGAATGTCGAGCAAGACCGGAAATGTACTTCAGACGAATTACTTTTGTATTAAAAAAAGCACACTTTTAACCATTGCCAGCATGCTAGAAATGCATATGTATTTTTCATATATATATATATGAAGGAAAGAAGCCAACAGTCGGCGAGGCCAAGGAAAGCGTTGGGGATGGTACTTTATGTCTTTTTTTTAATGTTTACTTGGATAATCACAGAGATTAGTAATGTAATCTGTTTAGGGGAAAGATAATTAAACACAAAGTAGAAGAAAAAACAACGTGCCGATGGTGGGAACCGAACCCACGACCTCCGAATAACGCGTCCGGTGCTCTTCCAACTGAGCTACATCGGCCGCTGTCCCCCCTGCTACTTTCTTGGGTATTTATGTTGTCTGTATCCGAACCTTGAGAGTGTTTATATATATATATATATATATATATATATATATATATATATATATTCGAAATATGCTCGAAGTGTAGTTTCAAATACGGTAGGTTTACATATTTTAAAAATATATTTTGAATATTCACAAAGACATGTCACAAATCTATTTCTAATACATTTTTGCCGCATTCCGGAATTCCAACTATATTTAAAATACATTGTGCATACGACGCTATATATTCCAAACGTATACTTTTTCCTAATGAGAGGCTTCAGACATGTTCAAACAGTGTCTACTGGCCCAAATTAAAGCACATGTCCTAACACATCGACACGAGCGTCGCTGGTGCACAAACCGGATGCTTCAAGCACACAACGGCTTTCGTCAGACTGACAGTCCTATAGTGCTGACATACCACTACGAATAAGTCGCGGATTCACGAGGCTTGGGGCTTCAGACAGACGCAAACAATGACTACTCATTCGAATGATAGCCCTAGTGCTAACGCACTAAACCACCTTCAGAAATCTCTCAATAAATTGTCTCCTACACGATATATCTCACGTGGCCGTTCTGAAGAAAGCCAGCGAAATATGAAAAAAAAAAAAAAGCCACGTGACGGGGCGCTTGCGCTCCGTTATTGTGCTGTTCTCAAGCGTGCGATGGATAAACAAGGTCGGCTGCAGTGAGACTGTGGCCTGCGACAAGGCGTTGTGCCTGATGTAGGTATCTGGGTGTGCGGCCCTTATCGCATGCATGACTGCGCAAAATCATTGCTGCCGGCTGAGCGTTGCCGAAGCAATAAAGGCGTCCAAGGCTACGAACAAATACATATATCTTAATTTTTCGATGCTTTAATTGGAAAGCGTCCATTGATTATAATGGGTGTTCGCAGAGGTCATCAACTGCTGCAATGCAGCTTTGGGCATCTCATCGGCGAATTTCCGTGACGTTCTTAATCATGGTATTAGGGACGGAGTTGCAGAATTGTCTTTTTTTTTTTTTTTTTTTTCAAATACTGCCAGCCTTCGCAAAAGGCCCTAGGCAGGAGTGGGCATATATAGTAAAGAAATTGTTTCTTTTAGGTTCTCTGAATTTGTGGTAGGTGTCCAGTATACTTGATCCATGACGTAGCCCCATGAGGAAGAAATAGAAGGGAGTTCTGGCGACCGCGCCGGCCAAGCAATGGGTCCATCTCGTCCAATCCACTGCCGCGGGAATACGTCATCTTACCATTTGCAAGCTTTGCTGGTGTCGTGCGCAGGAGCGCTATCATTTTGATACCAAATATCCTCGATCACCTACGAGTTAACACCCCCGGAAACGCACTCCCTCACCAGAGAAGGATTTGGCCACCCTGGTGTAGTAATTGGCCGCTACCTCCTATGAATACAGTTGAAACTCGATTTAACGAAGTTGAGGGGAGCCGTGAATTATTTCGTTAAATTGGGAACTTCGTTAAATCGGGTGAGGCATTTTTCGATCCTATAATTTGTTGCATTCGATTATAAGGTGCGGCGGTATCCAAAACGCTACCGCGGCATCATACTTGCGAATACTTAATGCTCTCAAAATGAAATGCGGCCAGCAAAAATGGCCGGCGCCGGTAGCACACAAGAAACAAAAAATGTTATTCATCAAGAAGAGCCCGAGAAGACTACAAATTTATTTCCCTTCAAAGTCGGTGGTCTTTGCCTGCGTGCGCTTTGTGAGCAATGACCGCATCGATTTCTCGTATAGGTCTGAAGAGCTACCTATAGCACTGTAGGCCTAACAAGCTGAGCTTGTGAGAAGCATGCGCTCAAAGGCACGGGAAAATATCCGCAGAAGCACAATGACGAGCGAACCACATGAAGCACGCCACAAAAAAAAAAGCACCGAAGTGCAACACCGCCCATTGGAATGCGACATGAGACTTTTATTTTTATTTTTTACCACTGGCACCATTTGGTGAATTCAGTTGAGCACTACAACTCTCGTTTTGCGCCGCGCAGTTTGAAAAAAGCCGGAAGAAGGTGCCCGCGCTGTTACCGTGGGCTCGCAATCAATCAATTTTGGAGTGCCCTTCACAAAACAGATCAAAAATAGCTCCTTTCCACCTTCATTCTTCGACAAAAGGTTTGTTAAATTGGGACAGTTTATGGAATTGATTTCGCTATTTCGAGTTAGTCAATGCATTGAATCCTATGGGCGTCTGAGGGGGAATTATGATATCTTCGCTGAATCGGGATTTTCGTAAAATCGGGTTTCGTGGAATCGAGTTTTGACTACGAAAACCCCCCGGTCCTAAGTCCCCAGCGGCTGCGGAGCAATTGACCACGGCGGCGGTTAGACCTGTGACGCTGCGGAGAGTGCTAAGAATGTCTGGCTCCGGACATACCGCCATTGAAAAATGACCCTGGAAACGTTTAACGCTAGAACCCTAACTAGTGAAGCTAGTTTATCAGTGCTGTTAGAGGAACTAGAGGGTATAAAATGGGATGCCATAGGGCTTAGTGAGTTTAGGAGGCCAAATGAGGCATATACTGCACTGAAGAGTGAGCATGTATTGTGTTTTTGAGGTTTACCGTATACGGACAAAAACTAGGAGTATAGGGTTCCTTGTCAATAAACGTATAGCTGGTAACACAGACTGAATTCTACAGCATTAATGAGAGGGTGGCAGACATCGTAATTAGGCTTATTAAGCGGTATAAAGTGAAGGTTGTAAAGTCCTATGCGCCTATATATAGTCATACATGCTGACCAGGCAGAAAAACTGACCACTGTGTATACGCATTGCATGGTGACAACGACGGTATACCGGAATCATAAGAAAACGCGAACATTATCTTAATTCATAAGAAAGGGAACGCTAAGGACTTGAAAAATTAGTCCAATCAGTATACTATATCAGTTACATACAGGGTATTTACTAAGGCAATCGCTAACTCAGGACCACCCTAGTCTCAAATCAACCAAAGGATCAAGCAGGTTTTCGCAAAGGGTACTCTATACTTTTGATCAAATCGGAAAAGCCTGGGAACGGTTGCCTCAAGGCGATAGCGACTGCTTCAACTGCATTCATCCGAGCTCACCATCTTCTTGTGGTAACACAGCAGCAGATGCCGCGGCTCTTCGCTCCAGTGCACGGAAAATTACGTTAGAATAAACTTAATCAGTGCGCCCTGCCGTCGAATGTCTAAGCGGCATCGAAACGTCCAACCAGCTCAAGAACCCCCTTCATGAAGCCCCTCCACTCATAGTGCAGAATTCGTACTGCAAGCAGGACAAATATGGAGTCTCCCAAAGCTCGAACACGAGCGCCTGGCTTGGGGCTCTCTTTCTTTGCAGCAGTTTGCGGCACGCTATAACGGCGCTTTTGTCGAAACTTTCAGACCACTGTGCAATCGGAAACGGTCGCAACAAATTAGATTTGTCTTCCCAATCTGCGCCTCGCGTGAGACTGCACGAAAGGGCACCGAGTGCTCTTTGTTGATGGGGGCCGGAGTTCATCGACGGCGTCAACAAGGTGAGAGGCGCGCCACAGTTTGCCGAGGGGGTTGAGGGGCCCTTTACGCGAGATGAGAATCGACTGCCAGCAGGCGGCATCGCTCGTCATTTCACGTGTCGTGTGGGCCGGTCGCGTTGGGTCCGCTGTTTAGTACGCGAGGATTGCGCACACACGTGAGGAAGGTTGCGTGGCCCCCGCGACCCCCGCTCGCTTAGACATCGCCTAGCCTGCGGCCATCGTGCGGTTGCCGTTCAAACTCAGTTGCAGCGCGAGAAGGTAACCAAAAGGGACGCCATTGCGTGACGCCGCTGAGCCGGGCGCATTTTACAAATGAGCCCCTTCCGTCTGTTTGGCAACGATGTCGGCGCGTGGCTGGCGTCTGCGCTGACCACTCGGTTTGCGAACGGACGTGACCCCCCCCCCCCCCCCCTACACACACACAGCAGCACGCGTGAGAGCCGCTTGTCGTACGGCTTCGTCGCGCGGCTGTAGTCTAGTCGCCTCAGAGTCCCTTGTTATACAGAATTGCACTGACTGTGCGAGTCCTTCACTGATACAGAACGATGTGTACCGTACAAGGCAAGACAGCATGCAACAATGGAGCTGTGGTCAGCAGTTTTGTTTGATCCGAGTAAACCGACCAGGACGCGAAATGTTATTGCTCCTCAGATTTTTGTCCTTCTTTTTGTTACGGAATGATCGTTCACTCGGTGAAAACTTTACAAAGAACATAGGTTGCTCCAAGTTGAGAATATTTCCGCAGTTAAATACCTGGCTCTTCATTTTTCCTCTCCTCTAACGTGGAACGACCACATCGATAGGGTTGTGAGTTCTAAAACACCCGACTCCGTTATACCTCACTTGTACCAGCTTTGACCCTAAAATTTTAGCGTACACTGCCCTCGTCCGTTGAGAAACAGAATGCGCATCTTTTATTACCAATCAGCGTCCAATGTACTTAAAGCAAACCGTAGCAAAGCGGGCATTTGAGCTAGTTGGTACATCGAAAACTTCAACAGCGCTGCGACAGAGGACAAAGAAGCAAAGGCAAGTGCTACTAGCAATACCCGGGTAATATTCTGAAATTCCAACCAGGAACGCAACTTCTCCCCTTAGAAATACAGAATGTGTTACTGTTGGGAATCTATAGATGCAAAATTTCACAGTCATGTATGAGAACACAAGAAATGCTAATGCACCTGTCACACTTCTTGTGAGTATGATATGCTACACATAATTCCCTTGTCAACTGAGTGTTATTTCTATAAAAAAAATCGCAATTGTATTAAAAGCAGATGCGCATATCCATGAATATTTATTCGATGAGCTGGAGTTGTTAAGGTCACAGCCTCTATAATGTAAAGCCAAGTTGGAAGTGCAGGGCACCTTTTAAAGACGTATTGTATTTGGCGTATAGTCGCATGTTTAAGCATTTCCCGGTTCGTCCTGTATAGTTATTGCCGCAAGTAAAAAGGACGTCATAGCATTAAAGGCGAAAACCCCACCGCCTGTCGTATTTGGTTCCTTTCCTTGCTTTTAATTTTTATTTTTCCTCTCTGGCTCTTCTGCCATCGACAGCACAAATTTTCCTAGATTTTTCGGGGTCGAAAATAAAACTTCTACCTCATATCTAGTGGATAGTTGCTTTAGTCGATGGGATGATTGGGGAATGTACGCCTCGTGTGCCCAGTCGCAGTACCGCATATCCGTCTCGAGCAGAGGAAGCTTCTTCCTTGAATATTTGTCCTTCAGATATGCGCCGCTCTGCGTCGGTTCTATCGACCTGCCAAGAGACATGCCTCACGTATAGCCAAGAGTTCCGGTCCAGATTTTGCCGTCGAAAGGAAGAAATCTAGAACCGAACTCCTGGCCATGGCGGGACATGTCTCTGTGCAGGCCGACAGAACCGAGGCGGAACAGTGCATATATATCAACAGGATAGCTAAGCGAGCGAGCTGGTGATACATATTCAAACACCCGGTATATATATATATATATATACGCTTTTTCAAAAAGAAAACAAACAAAAAAACAAACAGTGCGAACAAACGGGGACGAAAGGAAGAAAACACAGGAACAAGCGTTTGTTCCTGTGTTTTCTTCCTTTCGTCCCCGTTTGTTCGCACTGTTTGTTTTCTTGTTTGTTTTCTTTTTGAAAAAGCGTATATATATATATATATATATATATATATATATATATATATATATATATATATATATACCGGGTGTCCCAGCTAACTTGAACCAAGGGTTACAAAATAATGTATTTGAGGTAGGTCAGTGAAACCAAATGCATACAACTGCCAGCCTGTTTGCGCACTACAGGCAATTTTTTGTTTTGCATTTACTTAATTAGCTAATTATGTTAATTTCTCTAATTTTTTAAATATCAACTTTAGACCAAACATGTGAATTGGAAAGTTGTAGAGCACCTTCAGAAACCCCCATTCCATTAACTGCGATAAAGAAAGTCTCACGTGTATCTTTTTTTCCGGGCTCAGAAGAAAGCGCGCGAAATACAAATAATACCACGTGACTAGCGCATTTGTGCGCCGCGATTGTGGTGCTCTCAGTCGTGGTTTGAGCGAACGACATAAGCTGCGGCTGTGACCCGATGGTCCCGTTGCAGCGGCAGGCAGAAATGTTGGCGATGGTTCGAGCGAGCTCAAGCTCGCCCGTCGCCACCGCGATTTTGGCAGGCCTGCGCACTGCAGCGGCCTACATCACGACAGGCGGATGGCGATAAAAAACCGGCAAATTAAGGTGCAGCGCTAATTTTAGTCGAGTCACATGATGTCATCTCGTCCCTTTACCCAAGCTTGTATGCGCAGATTCAGTGGCTGATACCCTATCGCTCATTTGTTTGTCGTGACGTTCGCTGATGGGAAAGAAGGAGCTAGGCCTTGTTAGAATGTCGGTGGTGTCGGCTCGCCGCTCTCGCTGCTACTGCACCGTCACGTGGGCCGGCTGTCTGACGCGGGCGAAGGAGCCATCGCAGGCATATCGGCCTGCCGCTTTAACGGGGCCAAGAAGACACGGCCGCAGCTGATTTCGTTCGCTCAAACCACGACTGAGAGCACCACAATCGCGGCGCACAAATGCACTAGTCACGTGGTATTATTTGTATTTCGCGGGCTTTCTTCTGAGCCCGGAAAAAACGATACACGTGAGAATTTCTTTATCGCAATTAATGAAATGGGGGTTTCTGAAGGTGCTCTACAACTTTCCAATTTACATGTTTGGTCTAAAGTCGATATTTATTAAATTAGATAAATTAACATAATTAGCTAATTAAGTAATTGCAAAACAAAAAATTGCCTGTAGTGCCCAAGGAGGCTGGCAGTTGAATGCAATTGGTTTCACTGACCTACCTCAAATATATTATTTTGTACCCCTTGGTTCAAGCTATAGCTGGGACACCCGGTATATATATATATATATATATATATATATATATATATATATATATATATATATATATATATATATATATATATATATATATATATGTGTGTGTGTGTGTGTGTGTAGGTAACGGACGAAGTTCATGGAAGAAGTTTCCTCTGTTCAAGGTGGTGTCTTGGTTTAAATATAACTTGTTACCTTTGCTATATGTACGTAAAGACGGAGAATTTGTTGCTCTGAACCGCAATGCACACACGTTTAAAGGGACTGTGAGCTGTTCTTGGAGTGTTCCAAAAGTGCAACGATGTGTCAATCTCCAAAGTCAAAACTATAGGGCGAAAAAACTAGAGTTGATAAGCCTGCACTGTTTTGTGCCATTTCTCTGTTGACCTCTCGGTCGCGCTTTAATTACACGGGATATCGTCACTAACGCGCCCAATAGCTCATTTTCTAACATTATTACAGGTATATTTGCTGTGCCGAAGCGACCGCTTGCAAGAGCTGACTGTGTTGAACTGATTTTATTGTTAATTTATTTCTTTTACTTATTAATTTACACGATACTGCAAACCTATACGGTCCAAGCAGGATTGGAAAAAAATGAACAAGAAAAAATGATATTTGCTGCATCAAGGGCAATAGTGCAATTCAATAAATGCAGTGAATGCTCGCAAACAGCAGATCGGCAGAATATGGATACAAATTTGCACAACGTTAGCGAAAGCATTTCCAAAATTTTCCTTTTCAAACACTATTACTGAAAATAAATTCCACTCCGAGATAGTTCGCTGTTGGTTTATGTTAGGGTCCGGTTTGATTTGAGCATGCAGTTTGCGCCCACGTATTATGCATGTATATATATATATATATATATATATATATATATATATATATATATATATATATATATATATATATATATATATATATATATATATATATATATATATATATATATATATATATATATATATATATATATATATATATATATATATATATATATAATCTTTCTCTTTCCTCAACGACAGATGGTTCGAATAAATGCGGATAATTAGCGTGGCCTTCAAGTGAGAGACGACACTGTTTTCTATACTTTCCGTCGAAGGCAGCTCTCACAAGCAGGCTATGAAAACCTAGGCGAGTCTTGTTACCCTGAGCTATTGATGGACGTCAAGCGCGGTTGCAGTCATCAAAAAATGATTTCACTTTCTTTCAAAGACGCATTTTGCGACGAAAATGATGTAACCTGCTTTCTAGTTCGATCATTCATTCTTTTTTTCAGGTTCATCTGGTTGTACCGAGCACATAAATAAAACTGTATATGCCGACGAGTTTCAAGTTAGGGGAACATGCGCAGTCCACCGAAAAACAAATAAGAATATTTAAAAACCTTGCATGATGTCATGCTCTCGTGACTGACAAACATGATAAAAAGAGGGCGCATAGATAACCAAAGACGGTGTTAACCAGAAACGGGGTCTACATTCCTTAACAGAGTGAAAGATTACAAAATACTTCGGAAAGGCACTCTTTCGCGGTTTTGGCACCAATGTGGACCTGGGAAGAGATGCAACATATACCCTTTAATTCTGTAATTTTCCTTATAAATTCGAGTTCGCGCCCCACAGGAATGCCTGCACGGCCAAATCAGGCGCCCGCTCTTTCGTCGTCAGAGGGCAAGCTTGCCGAAGTGCTGTGGAGCACAATCATGATTTCTCAGCTTGTCTTCACAGTTATTGCTGTTGTGATAGAAATACATGCTCATGGCGATGCTATCATTCGGTTCCTTTTTTATTTGGAGGCAAGCAGCACTGATTGACGGACAGATACGATGACGAAGGGGATGTAAATATATAACATTGGAGGTTTTAAATTTCAAAGACTTGTCTTCGCGAAGACCCGAGAGGCTGCACGCCTTGTCAAGTCACTCCGCAGGGATTGGTGCGCTCATGAATTCGGACCGAAACAAGAAAATTCTTGCCGACAAATGCAGCCACCTCATGGAAAACAAGCAAACACGGTTCTCTTACCAAGGAAGAAATGCACTTGCCTTGAGCGCTGTACGAGTTCGTACTGCCTTAACAATCCAGACGTCGAATGAATAAGTTCACAACACACCATCCTGCTAAAATCTACGAGATAAAAATGTATTCCGAAATACAGCGAATGTATTTCTAATAAGTGTTCAAACAGCAGTTCACTTCCCCTCGATCCTGCAAGTTTATGCGTGGTAATGACCCTCGCATGCAACTGGAGAAAAAAGCGGCTTTTGGCCCTCAAACGATCTCCCAGCAGCTAATGGCGTCGATCTATTTTCATGATGTCTTTCTTGGATAATCCCCTAGAACTCGTTATAGAGTAACGACGTAAGGCGTGGCCGATGAAAAGGGGTTCACCACGGCTTAATCAGATTAACGCGGTGAAGAGATTCTACTTGGTGAAAGCAAAATTGAAGTCGTCTCAACTATACGGTGCCTGGGTTTTATTTTGACTGTGGCTTTAAACTGCGGTGCGCACACTGAGGGTGTTAGAAATAGAACGAGCAATGTAAATGGCATTCTATGCTGAAATAGGCTAAATATGCCGATTAAATCTAAATACTTAATATGCAACGATTTCCTCCGTCCATATATCGCATACTGTTCTATTGTTTGGGTAGTGCCAGCAAGCAAAATATTGAAAACGAAATTATTTCTCAAATGTGAGCAATAAAACCAAAAGCCAACGTTCTGTAGTACTCAGAAGGAATATTTTTTATTGAGTTTGGCATTACGATTACGAGGTGTATGTAATTGTATGCATTTCGGATATATATATATATATATATATATATATATATATATATATATATATATATATATATATATATATATATATATATATATATATATATATATATATATATATATATATATATATATATATATATATATATATATATATCTATACACACATATATACAATCTTTGCATTGACTCTTTTTCTGTCAAGCCAATAATTACAAAAATAGGTAATTGGTTTTCACTAATTATATACCTTTATTGAACGAAAAAATACTGGTGGTTAGCATAAGCGACTCTGAATAGCTCTGGATTGGTTTCACTGCGGTAGGGCTAACCGTATTTTTTAAAATATTGGTCCAAGTTAGCTGGGACACCCTATATATATATATATATATATGAAGGAAAGAAGCCAACAGTCTACGAGGCCAAGGAAAGCATTGGAAATTGTACTTTGTCTTTTTTTTTTTAACTTTGATAATCACATCAATTAGTAATGTAATCTGTTTAGGGGAAAGATAATTAAGCACAAAGTAGAAGGAAAAAACAACGTGCCGATGGTGGGAACCGAACCCACGACCTCCGAATATCGCGTCCGGTGCTCTTCCAATATATATATGGGCGTGCTCAGATAAGAATGGTAGTCAAGGTGCCATGTGCAGAGTGAAATGTTTATATTTGGTGGGCAAATGTCTCGGCACAAAGGAAAGAACTTCAGTTTTGCAAGATACAGCGTAGTTTTCTTGGAAAAAATTGTATACCACTAGAGGTGGAAAACGCCATTCTTGCCATTTCGAAAAGTTTTAAGTATGGAGATTTGCTGCTTTCACACTAAGATCTTGTCATCTATTACTTTTTACTCGCTAAATCTGCGTAACTTTTACTTTTGCAAAAACTATTAGACATCTGTTTTGTTGTTGCAGTTGATTTAGTAAAATATCGTAAATTCTGCTTCAGGAGTGACGCGCTGCAAAAAAATGTTCATTTTCAACCTTACATACTGACATGATGACTTGAGTTGTTTGCACTAAATCTTTTTTCTTTGTTATTCGGGTTACGTTCTTAATTTCACACCAAATTTGGAGCTCTAGATTGCTAGATGTGTTTCCTGCAAGGCATCAAAATCGTTCGAAATTTGAAAACAGAAAAATAAAAGGGGGGTAACATTGATTCCAGTTTAAAAACAAAATCAACTTCTTCGATTTTTGTTCAGATCCTTCTCAAGAATCCTCAGTACCTCAGAAATGTTACGGACTAAACGAGTGTTGCATTATGTAGTTAAATGTCATAAAAATAAATATAAAACCTAACGCTTGTCCTGAAAATTGTCAATATTCATTCTGGCACGACTCAAAGTGTTGCCGCTGAAACTTTTTGTATATATTATACTGGCTTTAATCACGTAAATCGTGCGCCACTATTTTCGACACAGTTACCTTTCATTAACTTTGACGTTACCAATACATACTTACGAGGCAGAAAAGTGCGCTATCAATAAACGCTGCTATCGGAAACGTTACGCCTCCTTGGTGCGTCAATGAGCTTCGAATTTTGGAGGAGGACAAGCTTCCGCCTCCCGCACGGTGCATGCAGCCGTCCACCAACACTGACAAAGAAAAGAAAGACTGTCTGGTAGCTAATTGCAGCCGCAAAAAGGCGCACACGCGAAGGAGCTTTAATGCGCTACCGCCGCGGTGGATCAGGGGAGTGCACCTTTGTATGCCGTCGGTTCTGGAATCCCACGGGTAAATACAGAGAAAATTGAATGAAAGGCAACCGAGGAGGAACGAGCCGTTAATGATCTTGGCGCGAGCACGTTGTTCCCGTGGACCGTTCGATCGGAGCCATTGATTGATCTTCCCGCAGGCAGCGCTAATTGCCTCAGGAGAGGCTCTCATCTGTCAAGGGAGGCTTTCACTCTTTCCCGCCATTGGACGAATGGGAGAGCGGCAGATAGGCTTTCAATCGAACTCAAAATATGATACAGCCTGCTTTTGTGCGAGCCCGCCGCGCAGCCATTGTTTCCACAACATCCATTGCGTCCGTTGTACGTAAGATTGAATGGACGCTGTTCATGGCGTGTAATTGAACGCTGCGCGGTGCTGATGATTGCCGGCGATCGCGTGTAGCGTTTTTTGCTCCTTCCTTTCAACTCATGGAAGGATTAATGGGAGATCGCTCTCCCCGACCCAATATGCGAGGAACTTTACATATATGGGAATACCAGGTTGAAAAATTTTTCGACTAAAAGAGTCCTATAAATACGTGGTTCAAGTGAGACCGCCCCCCGCTCCGAACCCCCGCCTAAAAGAGTGACCCATAAACATACCCATGTTGTTACCTTGGTGGATTTGTGACCCTTGCGTAATATGGTGCACATGTAACACCCGTGTCTGTCATAAGTCCTTCTCAAAATTTGTATCTTATATCCTTCGATTTTATAACTTTTTCACTGCTGGTACACTGGCTATGCTTTTCATGTGCAAAACAGCTGAGTGGCTCGAGCCGATGCCAGCGATTCAGCGCCACGATGGAGGTTTGTGTTAGCCACGGGACTGTAGAAGCTGTATTTTACTGGCAGCCCTTTTGACGTCACGTCCGGCTCACTGTTTTTCCCGATTAAAGCAAGGCTCGTAATAGAGATTACATAATTGACTACTCGTCGCGATGTGAAAGAAGATGTTTTGGTGTCGGAACGTTATGCATGTGAACTTTTTAACTTAATCGATGAATGTCCCCGTCCGAATGAAAGCGCTGCATCATTTACTCTTACCAAGCAGCGTCCGACTTTTTCATTGCAGATGTTTCCTCTGGACTTTAATACAGTTCCTGCAAGCGCCGAGCATGCAGGATGTTGCCTCCAGTAGTGTACAATATCTGCACGCCAGCGCAGTCTGGCTCCAGTTCGTATAGCGTCTACAGGGGCACAATGAGGCGCAGAAGCCTGGCTGCTCGGGCTAGGTGTTGGAAACATGTATTTGTAGCAAAAACAAACCAAATGTACCACCATGCAGATGATGTATCATCTTTCTTCCGTCCTGGTGTGTTGATTGCGCTGTTTGCTGCGAAAACCCAAAACAATAGAACCTCTTTTGGCATGAACTAGACGAAAACGTTTGAATTAGTGGTCAGTGTTGAACTTTCAAACGCATGTTTTTGTTTATTGCATTAGAGTTTAAAAACATATATATATTTTTTAATAACCGTATCGTGGAGAAGAAAGTATAGCTGTTTTTCGGATTCAGGTAACCATAAATGGTTCCTTAAGATAACGCACTGACAGAACTGTTGTTGTACAGCTGCTAATCACCGGAAATCTTAAGCGTAATAGGCACGCAATAGAAAGAGCATATACTAAAGGCTTGCCTTGAACTGTTGCACCCACATGCGGATGCTCACGTCGACTATAATTCAGCCATCAGCGCTAATGACCAGGGTAGTATATACAACAGTCGGAATCGCCACGAAGGCCATATATATATATATATATATATATATATATATATATATATATATATATATATATATATATATATATATATATATATATATATATATATATATATATCACGTCAATACAGTTGAAAGGAGACAATATTCCGGCTCCAAACTAATTATTGTGGTTGCCATTTTGCAGTAATATGGTGCATCTTCAGTGCTTCACACGCCTATAGTTATCTGTCTATGGTACACTTGATGGCTACTCATGGCTCTCATGGCTCTCATGGCTCGATCACCGTGGCTGTTCAAACAAATATGATATTCATATCTTCATATTCGCCTGAAGTGCAAAGCATTATTTATCTTCTCGGTGCAATAGAGCAAGAAGTTCACAATATGAAATTTATAACTGGATATTTGACTGAACTTCGGAGCATTAATATTAATCATTGTGCTGTTGCAAATAAATCTGTTTTTCTTGTGACGTTTTGCAAAAGTTCCAATTTTTCATGAAAAAAACCTTAAAATACTGTTACTTTTTTCACACCATTCAAAATTTCTTGAAATTTTACATCTACAATCTTCACACGCCTGGTTGTCTATCTACGATACACATGGTGGCATCTCATGACTCGACCACCGTGGCTGCAAACCGCAACTGTTAAGGGAGCCGTGTTGGCAACATTGCCCATTAAAACCTAAACCACCAAGGAAAGGACCACCACGAACATTTAAAATGTCTTCCTGTGGTGTCCTGCGCTCCAAATGCCGGAAATGAAATTTCAGGTTGCGGAAATAGAGATTTTATTTTCATCCCTGTCCATATTAGGGGGACAAAAATGCTTGGATATGAATGAGCTTTCTTCATTTTCACCCTGGCTATTTATTATCTTGACAGAAAATTTCAGATTAATGAGGCTAAATATATTAAAAATGTTTGTCCCCGAGAAAAATTGTCCGTACTTCAAGTCGTCCGTATTAACAGGGGTGATGCCAACCAGACATGAATATATACATATTTACCGTTCCCGCTTCGAATCGGTCAAAATCTGTTCAGGAGGCAACACGGAGATCTTCGCACAGAATTAAACCCACGCGCCCGCGCGTATATTTTCGATCCTAGCTTTATTTTATTTTTATCATTCTTTGTGCGATGCAATCCTCCGTCGATTCTTTCCTCATTTCGGTTAAGCCCCTCTAAATTTTTGTTAAACCACGGGCCGCATCCTTATCCGGGTCCGTTCCTACGCAGCCTGAATGCCCCCATTTGAGCGCTTCAATCCGGCGTGACACTTTAATGCTGCCCTCGGCTGCTGTTTGTTAAAACCGGCTCCTCAGGGCCCATGTCTTCAGCGCAGCAGCAGCAACAGTATAATCGTGTCAGCCGGCATCGTATGAAGTGCGGCCTCGGACGTTCAACTCGCGATGCATCGGCGGCCTCTCCAGGTATCCGCGGGGTGCCTGGCGGCGACCTCCGAGTCCGCAGTCAGCACAACCAGCGCGACAAGACAAATTGCGCGTCGCGCAGGTCTTCCTTTTGTGGCACGCCGCCCCGATAAGCCGTATCGCGCGCCAGCCGCCACGGCTTTGTGCCGCCCGAGCTTGGCTGCTCGGAGTCCGTGACGGCGTCCAGCGCGCAGTCCGTGCCCGTGGCTGAACGAGGCGGCGGGCTCGTGTGCCGGCTGCTCGCGCAGCGACAAAGCGCCACCGGGCCTTTTATTGGACGCACGCCGAGCTCCAAAATTGGAAGAAAAGGGCGAGCTGCCGGCTGCGCTTTGTGGCCCAAGGCTCCCACGGCTTCTTTGGTGCCTGCGGGTCTGATTATGGCGCCGCTGGCGTGGGCTGGGCTTTTTCGGATTAGGTTTCCGCTTCACGGTTCTCGGCAACCCCTCTTCCCGGGGGAGCCATGGGATCCCGTTGGGCTCCGCCTTCCCCGAAGGAGGAACTCCGCTTATGGACTGGCGGTCAAATGGCCTGTTATCGCCGCTTTGACATCGCGACCAGAGGACCCTCCCCGCACCCCTTTGTACGGTCGGCTGGTTCCGACGCCATGAAAACGGACCAGAGCGCGATGGCCCTGTTTTGCGAGCCATCGAGCGCCGCCGTCATAACCAGATACAGATGTGCATCGATGGATCTCCAGTTGGGAGCATGGCGTAAGGGGAGAAACTCAATAGACCGCGTGTGCGCGTATATCTGAGCGCAGGCGGTCGCACCCAGGCTGCGACTCAAGTCAATTACAGTAACGACCCGCTAATGCGCCTCTTTAAGCCGCTCCTTTGGTATTGGGGTTACAGTGCATCCGAGAAGGAAAAGGGGAAATGGCGAGTGAGAGAGAGCGAAAGTAAAAAGGGAACGCAGCTTCGCTCGGGAGATCAGTGGCAGCCGTTTTTACTCAGGCCTTTCGAATGATCGGAGTCGCTATAAATTATAAC
Organism: Amblyomma maculatum; assembly: GCF_055883805.1. Classification (NCBI taxonomy): domain Eukaryota; kingdom Metazoa; phylum Arthropoda; class Arachnida; order Ixodida; family Ixodidae; genus Amblyomma; species Amblyomma maculatum. Next base: position 272,242,284 of record NC_139344.1, on the reverse strand, counting down.
CATTATTTTGCGTTTGTACTCGCCTTTGTACATATCGCCCCACCGCGCTGAATGGCACAGCTGATGATAGAAGAGACGTGCTGTCGTTTCAGTTTATGACGAAGGTCGAAGAAAGAGTGGCATGCAAGCGGAATACAATTCCTTCGTAGTATCCCTGCCCTGGAGCTTTTAGATGACGAACATGGATATACAATTGAAACAATTTGGACGCTAACATTGAATGAATAAGAGCTATCTTTGTAACGGGCGTTGTTTTCACTATTGTGGAAATTTTAAACGAGTAACCTCAGGCACCAACGTGTGCGATATTTGTCCTACGCGATGCTCAAAACTTAAGCAATAGACATGCGAACAGGAGAGTTGCACCCTGCGCGCTGTTGTTCAGTGCCCTCGCTTCTGAATGCGCTCGGATCATTCAGTGTTAAAAAAAAAAAAGAAAAAAAAAGTATAAAAAAAATCAGATCCCGGATAAAAAATATTGAATTCAACATGAATCAAGACGATAGACCCTTGCTTTCTTTTTTTTTTTTTCTTCAGGGAGGAGCCACCCATACGAGGCTTGTGGATATGTGGACCTAAAGCAGCAAAATTAATACAAGCCAATACGCGTACCTGAGGCCATCAACATGAAGGAACCATGCTTCTGGCGACGCCTTCTCTTTTGCCAGCTCAAAACGGCATGTGCACAACTCCCGGGCAGTTTGTCAAGTCTGTCAGCGATGACAAAGTGGAACAGCCATTGAAAAGCCCACGCCGGTAGACACATCCGCACGCTTCAGGGAAGCATGGCACCACCGCCGCGCATTACACCCGGTCTTTTCCACGGATTGAGTAGCCCCGTTGCTACGCGCGGCACGCCCCGTCGCATAAAGAACAGACTGCAGCATAGCCTTCGAGCGCATCTTCAGACTCTTCATTGCGCCAACCACGCCCACATACCTGTGCCACGCGGGGACGGGTGTCTGGCGCGGAGAGCGAAGCCACCGCGCTATATGATTGCACCCCTGTCGGCGTGTCGACCGTACATCACAGGAATAAAGACTGCGCCGTCTCGAGCGACGCAATGCTGGACAGATATGTAAATATATACGCAGTGTCCCGCTTTGTTTCTGCTGGGGTTCTGCCCGCGTGCGTAAACGCGCCCACGCCGCACTTCATCGCATGCTTTTGTTCAATGCGTGCGTAACTCCGAGCGCCGTCGCGCGGGACGACGTGGCTGGAATAGCCACCGAATCGCGGTCCGAGGGGGCTCCTGACAAATGGGCCCGCTCACGTTTTTGAGGCCCCGCAATGCGGCGGTGCTTCTTTCGCGCAGCCAACGGAATAGCCGCTCGTTAGCGACAGTCAGGGAGAAAAAGTGATAAGCGCCGCCGGAGTCCGCTGCGCCGTGCCACCTTTTCGGCGCGCCGATGCCGTCGTGGTCGGCATTACGCTCGCAGTACCCTCTCTCTCATGTGAGAGAAAAAAAGGAGGAGAGAAGCGGCAGCTTCGCGGCCTCTTCTAAACCTCCTGGCCTGTCTCGACTCAGATTTATTGCCTGCCCTCCCTTGCCCCCTTCGTTGTATCTTCTTCTTACGGGTGTTCAGACAGTTTTTCGCTTGACTCGCAATGCTGCTAAAACTACGCTTTTTCTTTTTTTCTCGCTTTGTGTTGCCTCGCTGCGCACAAAGCTACGAGCGCATATTACATACAGCGTGGCACGAAATGAAGCGTGCGTGCGTGCGTCCACATACGCAGGCACGTCCGGGTGGCGTTCACTGCGCGTCATTCAATGAAAGCGGACGCGCGGAATTTCTACATGGCGAGAGAATCAAGGAAAGAAGATACTGGGTCGTCAGAGTATGTTTATTTGTTTTTCTGTCGAGACACGCACATTGTGCGCCGAAGATGCGTTTCGTGCGGCCGACCCGACCTGCAGGCGAGATGCACGCGTGAGCGGGAGATATATGGCCTCTGTCGCCGACGGCGCGAAGATGAGCGCACCTTTTGTGTCTCTTTGTGTCGGCAGGGCCTCGCAACAACACGGGTGGTGTCGGTTTCGCACGCCCAGGCTAAGGTCCGTCGTTCAGGCATTCCATCAGACAACTCTTTTTTATTCTGGCACCCCTCTCCGTCTGTGCCTCGCCGAATCAGAGCCTATGTGCCTGCAGTGTTTTTGCACTTAGAGGTCGCTAAAGGTACAGCTAGCAGGAAAACGAGTGATATATTTCTGGTAGATTAACGGTTGCCCCCCTAGATAGATTATTTAAGATAGAAAAAATGGAAAATCATGCCCCACTTTTTCGCCAAAATAAATCAATAACTGCCTGAAATTGCACCCCCCCCCCCCCTTTCACCAACCACCTTCACTCCTCATTCATCTCTGCAAAAGTGGCCTAAAAATCTTCTCTTGCTTATAAGTGGCATCGGTTTGCGAGGACTCCATGCTTTTGCATGCAACTTGTTTATAATGAGGACAACAGCATACCAAACCAAACGAATTCCAGGAAAGTTAAGAACTTCTCAGTTAGAAATGCAGTAGCTGCCATATAACCTCCTGAAATATCTTCATTTGTAAACAGAGCGCTGGGGAAGCCATTCGAATGGTCCAAGCAACACAATCTGCTGAAAAGTAATAAGCTATTATACCGTATGACGAGAAACAACTCTCGATGTATGAAGCAGCACTTATGTAGCACTTTCGAGTTCACGACACCTTTGCAAGGCTGCCAAGCGTGCTTTTTCCTTTCGCAAACTTTGAGCGGGTGAGACAAGATTGCTGTAAATTCACTTGCAACTGGCGCTCCCCCGGTGTCAACGCTTTCCCGGCTTTATTATGTGTCCAGCGGAACCACCAACAGAGCTACCTACAAAAAGGATATATACGAGAAGTATACGTCCTGCATATAAGCAGACGGTCCCAATTCCTTCAATAGTTTTCTTTTTACCTTTTTCACGCATTCTCACCGGTTTTTAGAAGTCAGCTTTTTTAACGTTACATCCATACTGTCTTGTTGCGTGAGACGCAAACCGAAGTTGCTTTCTTTTTATTTTCTAATATTTTCGGCCTGCAGCCTTGCACGATCAATTCACGTGGTCGCATGGCCCAAAGATATTCGGGAATGGGTATTCTCACGTACCAAACATTTCCTCAA
>NC_139344.1:272181650-272234150 GCF_055883805.1 Amblyomma maculatum | reverse complement strand
CCGGAAAAATGAGACCATCATTGAAGACATCGAGTATTGTATAATGATCAAAGGAAATAAAAAAAATCGATTAGAGCAGCACACCAGCTATTCAAGTCCGTAGCAACATATACCCGGGCTCAAGGATGAGCCAATACAGATTATATGCCAGAGTTTGAATGAAACGTGACCGACTCAATTGGAGAAGCAAGGTGGCTGTTTTGTTAACTTATGGCCAATTTGGGCACTTTTTGTCCAAGGCTGCCGAAATATCGAGAGTATAGATCTCCAATGCTCACCAAAAGTACTTGGCTTCATTGGTAGAGGTCAAACAGTTTGATAACCAGGAACTACAGCACCAGTAGTAGTTCGTTAGTATCCCAAGAAATAAGTCCGCGACACACCACAACAGCGTGCTTCATAGCCAACGAGGCAGCCACGTTGTATGAGCGCATTACATGTAGTCGAATGAATGCGCCCCTGGATCATGCGAGCCATCCTTACAGATGTGAAGCTAAAAACAGGTTCGCTATTAGTATGTATAGTTAATTAATTGCTGCCAGGCATGTGAATGAAGAAAAAAGAAAAGCGCCGTCTGGCATGGTATCAATTGCGCTGTGCTGATGATTTAACATGCCTCATGGGATTCGTTCATCTATACGCTCATTTTGGTATTTTGGTATTCAAATAAAATGCACTTTTTAATGTTGTGCTCAATACTCTGTATATGAATGTTCACAATGCTTCCACTTGCTTGGAAGATCTCATTACGTTGCACAAATTAATTCCCATACAAGAAACTAAATCACTAGAACAAGGAGTCAACTAATTAAAACCTCTTCCTTATTGTTATGAAACTATCCCCCAGACAATGGTCTATTTGCAAAACCTGAGCGATTACTCCGTTAAATGAGTTTCCCCTCAGGATCAGTCCAAACAAACGGAGCGGTTTAACTGCGGGTTCGCAAACTTGTTTGTAGTCAACTCTACCCCCAGAAGTGGCGGCTGGCCGCGGGTATGTTTAGCGACAATGAAAAGGCACGGGTCAACCGGAGACTCCGACTTGATGCGCGCCTGCCACGCACATGAGCTGAGGCAACTCGTTACAGGGCTATTACCTGCACCGTAATCGCGCAAACAGAGAGGACTGAGCCGTAGGCAAATGTATTCCTCGTTTCGTTGGGGCCTAAGTACAGTGCGTGCGTGCGCCCAAGAGCGTGGAAGAGGCGTAATCGCTGGGCGGAGAAAGCGCGGCGTGGCGTGCCCCGGTCAGGATGTGTCCACTTGTCGGTAATGGTCCCGCGGCGATATTGTTCCAGCCAGAGAGATCGGCCGGGGCCCAATTCTGCGGAATCCGGCTGGCGCTCCTCAAACAAGGCAGCTGCTTTTATTGGCTGCCGGCACGCACCCGGCCGCCGCTGGCTGCGTGCGCCAATCGATGGAGGCTAAATCGCGACCGCTCCGCTGGCTTCTGCAGTGGCCCGGCACGATCGGCCCTCTTTCTTTCCTCGAGAGCCGATGGTCGCGTCACGTGCCTCGCTTGCACGGCGCTCGTCGACGTTGTTTTCTAGGGTGTCGTTTTTAAGCCAAAAATTCGTTGGAGGCACTTAGATGTCTCCTAAGGGCGGTAAGCCTTTCCTGCAATTGTTTACACTCATTTGCTTCTTCTTTTCTCTTCTATTCTCTTTGCTCCATTGCGTCTTTTTTTTTCTTTTTTACGGTTTGTACTTTTTTGTTTTTTTTTCTATTTCTCCAGTTTTTCTACTTTTTTTTTCTTTTACTACTTTTTTCCTCTTTTACTTGGCTGTTTTCGACGTCGTAACGCAATGACGAGGCCTGACATTAAAAAGCTTTGCAACGCGACTCATGCTTTGAGAAAAGCCGTAACGAAAATTTCGACCCCCTGGGGTCGAGATTACAATGCCGTAGGAGACTGCAATTCTCTATTGTTCACTTGATTTTTATTTCTTTGTTGGGGACTGTCCTGTTTACTATTCTACCTCAGACTCCCTTTTTTTTTCATGCTTCGGGTTTTGTACGTCTGCCTCTCTCTCCGTATTATTTGTCACTTTGTATGACTGTGGTTTTGCTGCTGTTCCCTTCTTTTCTGGTTCTGGTTCCTGTTTTTGTTTGATTTGCAGGTCTGGATGCTAACCTTCTGGGTTTTTTCTTTTATTCTTCTTAAGCCAGCGTGGACCACCTTGCGACATGGACCTCGTTTTTTTTTTGTTTTTTTTTAATACCTTCTATCGCTTTTTAAAAAGTGATTTTTTTTTTTATCTCGAGCTTCTGCTCTCTTTTATTTATTTTTAATTGGTTTTAAGCCTGGCAAAGCTTTTGCTGATCCGGGCTCCCTCTCCTTTTTTTATGTTTTTTTTTTCTCAGTTCGAGAGGACGAATAAAATGGTAAAATGGGGTTAGTTAACTTTCATTGACATCGTGCAGCGCAGCGGCGCGTAGCTTTCCGCCTCCATTGAATAGCGGCCGCATCTTTGGGCACAGCAGTCACAGCAGCCGCCACGGCTGGGCACGCAAGTCTGTGATGTGATGCTTGACAGCTTGATGCATGATGCATGCATGCTGACATGAAATTGAAGATTGCTTGATTGTAATTTTTTGTCCCATGTGTATATGACAGCATTTACGGTCCGAAAGACAAACTGATGGATACGGAAATGTCGAACAAAACAGAGGGGAGAAACCTGAGCTGAAAGGATCAACCTGCCGATTTAATTTTATTTGATGGAAAAAGGTGATTTGGTTATTTGGTTAAGTCAGTTTCCTTTTTGACGTTGCACTTATTACAATGCATTTATTTACTAGAACTACTTGAAATAATAACATTGCCCTCATAAACAACTTGCAGGCATCAGAACTATCTTCGTATGAAATGCTCGGATGTAAAACACTTCTGAAAAGGATGCATGCAGTCACGTTACTTTGAAAGGCAGGTGTAGCTAGAAGCAATATGAAAAGGAACATGGGCCTCCACGCTTTGCAAAGAGCTGCCACTCACATGTGATTAGAATCAGCGATAAAGGCGCATGCAGAATAAGCCTGGTAGGCAGCTCTTTCCGAGCATACCCCCTGGTGCCGCCCATTCTCGTCTTCTGTTGGTGCCAGCGCTTTGCGAAATGCGAACGCCATGCGCTCCCGTGTTCATAACATCCTTGCTCTCATATTGCTTCTATCTGTACACCACACACATTCGTGATGTCTGCCGCAGCTCTTCCACATTTTAACCATATATGCATGACTTTTGTGCTTGCATAAAACGTCAGGGATGTACAGAAATGCCCCGTACAAATAAGAAAGTTTGTGCATGCAAGACCTCCCCAAGAAATATATGTATCTAACCTGAGACAGACCAAACTAAACAAAAATATAAACAGTACACAACTCCCTGAAACATCACTACCCTGTCAATCCATTGCAGCTGGCTCATTTAGCAGCTTTAATATGACACTGAGAAACCTCGCTGAGAGCTTTACCATAACTGCCGCCTTTGCCCCAACGCCATTTTCTCAGAAACAAGATTATATTACGCTAAATTTTTCAACTCAGAGATATATAAGGAGCAAAATAAACCATATACAACATTTACATATAGAAACATGCAGAAGTAGTTTTCTGGAATATACGCATGCGCCATATATATTAACGGCAAAGATCTATTCAAGGAAAGTTTACCGAGGCAGAATGAGCACTGAAACAAATATTATTGCGCTGTCACTAATAATTAACACATATCGAATTTTCATAGCCAGTCAAGGTCTTGGCGTTCCCACTGTCTTCAGGCCTCTTCCGAAAAGGCAGCCTTTCGTTACGCTTTGCATCACCTTGAGTGCTTCGCCTTGCATGGGCAATGGCATAAGTCAATCACAGTGCATCACGTCTTAGCCATGAAGGCATGATAACAGGCATGCACGACCCTCTTAGACTATAGTAGCAAAAACATTTATTTCGCAAAAGAAAAGTTGGGACATAGGAGGTGGGGAGTGACTCAATGGTTGGTTTCCCCTCCTCCAGCGTATCCCGTTGGCCTCCGCCGCCTCCTTGGCCGTCGTTAGAGCATAACTTGCTGGAGTTTTCGGTTTTTATTTTAAAGAATTCGGCTGCCTTTTTTTTTCGGTGTTTATTTGTAAACACAACTTCATTTTTTTTTTTTCAGGTAATATTATTTTCTGCTGAAGTAATATTGTTTTTTTATTGTTTTTTTAGATAAAAGGCATCTGTCTAAAGTTAAAAGTGACGTAGTGTTCATTTTGCTTTTTTTTTTGCATGTTGTTTTATGCACTTTTATAATGTACGGTTGGTCATATATACAGCTAAGCTCCTGGAAGAAAATGCTATTGTCTTAATGAAAATTAGCGTTATGACAAAACGCATTTGTAAAACAAAGTTCGCACGTTAGACAAAGGAGTAACTGAAATATTATTTATTACGATCAAATTTTTGGGTAAACCAAATCACTTAAAAAACAAATGCGCTTCTCTCGGCTTGTGTCTAAGAAGTGTCACATGGCAAGAAACTGACGGGTTTTTTCTTCGCGATTTCCTGGAATCACTTGCGCTGCAAATGCTCTGGTCTGTCCTCCGCCCCTCGAAGTGACTGCCTTGCTGCAGGCGCCCCTCCTCGGACACTTGATATGTTTATGAGGGTCGGAAGCACGGCTGCCATTCTTTCCCCATTTTTGAAGCCATGAACAATGCCTCAAAACCCTCAACCGCTGTGCTTAAACCAACGATCCAACTGTCCCACATCATGCCCCTGGATTGACCACTGTTGTAATGTTCTCCCGTCTTCAAGAGTTCGCGGCGTGCATGAAAATGTACTGACCTTTTTCGGTTTAAACCAAACCCTTCAAAATATTTTCGGCGTACCTTTATCGGTGTTTTTCGGTTTAAACCGATAAGTCCAACCCATAAGGTGCTCGGGTCGGAATCGGTCAAGAGACACCTACTGTAAGATTGCTCCATTTGGAAATATACATTGTTACGACCAAGCATCCGCATTTGCGCGCTCTATTGTTCGCCTGTGGGCATGGATAAGTGCTGTGATATGTGGTGATGGTCCAATGGCTCTAAGTGAGCCTGTTTCCAGGAATCCTGTTTTGTAAGCCTGTTTTGCTTTGTGGACACTCTGCAAATGCCAAATTGACCCTGCCAAGAGAACGTCTGGAAAAACACAAAGAAACGTCCCCCTGCGGGAAATGCAGGAAGTGCTTTCTTTCTTTTGTTCACCCTTCCAGTCGATAAGCCCTATCGTCCAGTGAGGAATGCCTACTTTCCAAAGGAGACGACAAAGTGCCATTAAACCTGCTTGTACATATTTCACCAACTTCGAAGATTCAATCCTACTTCAACCCCGAGTCTCTGCACGCTACCAAGTGAAGGCCGGGTCGACGTAGCCCCAGCGTCACGACAACTGGTGACCAGCGGTGGGATCTGAATCTACAAGCCACAACATCTGATGACTGGAGGTGGGATCTGGATCTACGAGCTACAACATCTTGTGATCGGAGGTGGCATCTCAAGCAACAAGCAGGAGCAACAATCGGCCAACAAGAAAGCAGCTCGGAACATCGATCGCATGTGTGGGTGAGTGCTTGGCTTTTCTTCTGATGTGGACCAGGTTCTAGAACAGGGTTAGATTTTAGAACTGGTAAAAAGTGTTGAAACGCCTTTAGGTTTGGTAGTTTGCACTGTTGTTTTGGAAGTAGCCGACACTCGGAGCGATCATGGACCTACAAAAGCTGCAGAAACCGGACCTGTTGCTATTGTGTGAGGAATTGGGAATTGATACAAGTGGTTTGGCACGAAAACCCTTGATTATAAAGGCAATCACTGATCTGGGAACCGATGATGAGGAGCTCAGTGAAGCATGGAACCTCATCGGGCAAAAAAAGGAACAGCTCAGACAGCAGAAAGAGCGGGAAAAAGAGGAAAGGGAGCGCGAACGTCAGAGGGAAAAAGAGGAAAGGGAGCGTGAACTTGAGAGGGAAAAAGAGGAAAGGGAGCATGAACGTGAGAAGCTTGAAAGAGAAGCAAAAAAGCTGGACCAAGAAATTGAGCTCCGGAAATTAGAACTAGAGTTGAGCAAGAGGTCGGGCGATTGTCCCCAGCTAGCGGTACCTCGTCTCAACAAGGAGGCAGATTTCAAGATGTCAAAGTACATGCAGCCATATGTGATATCAGGGGATATCGGTCTGTATCTGGCTAACTTTGAGCGAACCTGCGAAAAACTGTCCTTCCAGCGAGACACTTGGTCTCAGAGATTATTGACGGTTCTGCCCTGCGAGGCAGCGGAGGTTGTCGCGCGGCTAAGCAAGGAGGACGCGGACAACTACGAGAAGGTCAAAGCTTGCCTTCTGAGAAAGTATAGGCTTAGCGCCGAGGCGTTCAGACAACGTTTTCGGAACGCTACTAAGTCCAGGGACGAGAGTTACCCTGAATTCCTGTACAATTTAAGAGTTAATTTGGGCGAGTGGCTAAAGAGCACTGATTCCTACAGTGATAGGGACGCTGTAGTCGAGCGAATTCTTTTGGAGCAGTTTTATAACTGCCTCCCAGAAAAAGAAAGAAATTGGTTACAGGACCGAGGCGAAATTAAGTCGGCAACTGAAGCTGCCGAACTTATTGAGGAGTATGCTTCGCGCCGACAATTCAGCAACCCAGCAGTGGATAGGCCCCGCAATCCCAAGTTCAGTGTAAATAACCGTCAGAAAAGGCACTTTGCTAGATTTGCAAACGAAGAAAGGAAGGCTTCTTCAGGCAAACGCCCTAGAAAGGACGGCAGTGAGAAAAGTGGGGAAGTGACCAACGCGCAGAACACAAAGAACAAGCTTGGGGCTAGGAAGCCGCTCACATGCTTTAGGTGTAATGAGCAGGGTCACATTGCCGTCAACTGCCGGAAAGAAAAGTTTGCTTTCTCGTATGTCAGTGACTGCGATGAAAATAGGCAGCTTTTGGAACCCTACCTGCATGACCTAGTAGTCAACGGGAAGCCTTGCAAGGTACTGCGCGATTCGGCCGCAACGATGGATGTTGTCCATCCGGTGTATGTGTCGCCTTCCGACTATACAGGACAGTGTGCGTGGATCCGCCAGGTAGTGGAGGAACAGAGTGTGTGCTTGCCAATCGCGAACGTGGTCATCGAGGGCCCTTTCGGCAAGTTAACAACCGAGGCTGCCGTTTCAGGAAAGCTTCCTAAGTGCTATCCGTATTTGTTCTCCAACAAATCGGACATGCTACTGCAAAAGAGGGGCGTCCTTTTCGGAGACAGAGTTGTGCCAGCCTTAACACGTTCAAAGGCGCGAGAACTAGCTACACTGCTCATTCCAGAAAAATCCACTGCGGAGGAAACGGCAGTTAAAACAGTGGTCGATGCGGAAGATAGCGGGTCAGAAAACTTTGAGAGCGAGGCATCTCAGATAAGTCAACTAGAAAGTGAGCTTGATAAGACACGGAATGAGGACGTTCTAGAGAGTAACCTCTTGCCGCCGGTGTCTAGTAATCTCACGAGACTTCTAAGTGGAACCCGAGAGGACTTAGCTATGGAGCAAGCCAATGATCCCAAGATACATGAGCTTCTCAAAAAGACGGAGCAGATAGGAGAACTAAAGAAATCTCAGCTGTCCGATCTGGGCGAGATAATAACAGAGTTAGAGGCCTGCTTCGTGGACAGGCCAGGCAGGACTGATTTGGCTGAGCACGATATTGAGCTGACTTCAGACGTGCCAGTGCGATCAAGGTGCTACCGATTTTCTCCAAGGCAAAGAGAAATTCTGGATAGGGAAGTAACTCGCATGCTGGAATTGGGAGTAATAAAACCCTCGGAAAGCGATTATGCTTCGCCTATGATCTTAGTAGAAGCTCCAGGTAAAGTCCCTAGGCCTGTGGTAGACTACCGAAAGCTAAATTCTCTCACCAGGGATCAAGTGTATCCTATTCCGAATATTGAGGAGAGAGTAGAACAGGTCAGTAGAGCGGCATATGTGACTACGCTGGACCTTACTCGAGGATACTGGCAAGTACCGCTCACTGAACGCGCCAGCAGATACGCGGCTTTCGTCACTCCGACGGGCAGCTACCAGCCAACAATGATGAGTTTCGGGCTCAAAAATGCTCCATTTTGTTTTTCCCGACTCATGGATAGGGTTTTAAAGGGGTGTGAAACATTCGCGGTGCCTTATTTAGATGACATTGCGGTTTTTTCCGACTCATGGGCGGACCATATGGTACATCTAAGAGCTGTACTGAGCCTTTTGCGTCAAGCTGGACTAACCATAAAGGCCGAGAAATGTTGCCTGGCAAGGGCGACCGTGGACTACTTGGGTCACAATGTAGGTCAAGGTTTCAGGAAACCCAGCGAGATTAAGATTTCTGCGGTAGCAGACTACCCGCGGCCGAGCACGAAGACGGAAATTCGAGCATTCCTGGGTCTGACGGGATACTACAATCACTACATCCCTAACTATTCAGCTTTGGCTAGCCCTCTGACCGACGCTCTCCGCAAGACAGAACCGACAAATGTAGTCTGGGACGAACAAAAGGAAGCCTCCTTCGTAAACCTGAAGGCTGTGCTGATTAGCCGTCCGGTATTGCGAGCTCCAGACTATGCCCGAGAATTCACGGTCCAGTGTGATGCCAGTGATCGAGGGCTAGGTGCTGTTCTCTGCCAGAGAGATGACGACGGTAATGAGCACCCCGTGCTCTACCTGAGCAGAAAACTGAGTTCTAGAGAGAGGGCTTATTGCGCGTCAGAGAAAGAGTGCGCTTGCATTGTATGGGCCATTCAAAAATTGCAGTGCTATCTTGGAGGGGCCAAATTCATCGTAGAGACGGACCATTGTCCCCTGGCTTGGCTGCAAACTGCGACATCGAAGAACAGTCGCCTTCTTAGGTGGAGCTTGATTTTACAGCAGTACAATTTTGAAATAAGATACAAAAAGGGGAAATTAAATGGGAATGCGGACGCGCTTAGCCGCTCTTTCTAAGCGGTCCGAGATGTTCCTCACCATGTATCCAAATTGATAATCAGGTTTTTTTTTTTTTTTCGTGCGCTTGTATATGTGTGACTATGTAAAGCAGCACGTTTGGTTTTCTAGGAATACGTGGGTCCTGAACGTCTTGAGAGTGGGCTTTTCTCGAACAACAATGGCAGTTTTCTTTTAACCTGGTCTCTTCAGACGGGAGCCGAGTGCTTGTTTAGACATGTGGTTGAGTTTCAGACAGCTCGAGCAATTTGGCCTACAACAATCGAGACAACGCGACAAGCAACAGCGAGCTTCAAGCGTTCACGTGCAGGCCATTAAGTCGTCTCTTCATGCAGCAGCTGGGACTGCTGCCCTCCGAGACTCTTCTGGCGGGGGAGGAGGCTGTTACGACCAAGCATCCGCATTTGCGCGCTCTATTGTTCGCCTGTGGGCATGGATAAGTGCTGTGATATGTGGTGATGGTCCAATGGCTCTAAGTGAGCCTGTTTCCAGGAATCCTGTTTTGTAAGCCTGTTTTGCTTTGTGGACACTCTGCAAATGCCAAATTGACCCTGCCAAGAGAACGTCTGGAAAAACACAAAGAAACGTCCCCCTGCGGGAAATGCAGGAAGTGCTTTCTTTCTTTTGTTCACCCTTCCAGTCGATAAGCCCTATCGTCCAGTGAGGAATGCCTACTTTCCAAAGGAGACGACAAAGTGCCATTAAACCTGCTTGTACATATTTCACCAACTTCGAAGATTCAATCCTACTTCAACCCCGAGTCTCTGCACGCTACCAAGTGAAGGCCGGGTCGACGTAGCCCCAGCGTCACGACAACATTGATGGAAGTGAAGTCCCGTTGAAGACCCACAACCAACCACGCGAAAAGGCGCGTGTCCTGTCCACATGTTTGTTAATATTGTTTTTTAATAAAGCAAATGCCTTCTGAGAATATTTTCTTCGGATGCCGTTGACACGACTCCCGCCAAGGAGAGACTCAATGGTGATAATGGACGAAGCTTGCAACGCTATGGCTACTGTAGCCATACCGTCAATCGCGAATTTAGGCGTAGGCTCAGGCAGGCGACTTCAAGTGACAGTGCACACTAACGGCAAGACGGGCTAGGTATACAGTGCCCTGCGAACGAACGGACGTGGGGCTGGGGCGCCGTGTGTAACAGCCGATACACCAAACTGTATGTCTGTCGTTATGCTCATGTTCAAAGAGCAATAGAGGTCAGATCAAGTGAAAAAAAAAAAAAAAAAAAAACATCTCCCATCGCGAGGAGCAACGCGCAACATGTGTTCAGACCACGTGGTATGGCAGACACCGAAGCTTGGACGAGGACCCCGCTCGCCGCGGTGAGATACTTTTTGAAGGTTGTGTTGGTGTACATCCCCTGACTCCCGTGATGATGACGGTAATCACGATTGCGTGTCTTCTGTTTATGAAATGGTTGGTCACATCCCTTGTGTTCTAACCAGAAGTTAAGTTGAAACGAAAACGGGCTCCAGCCGCGTTGACCTTGGCAATGGGCACGGCATCGGCACTGTTCACTGATCCTGTTCTCTGCGCCAACTTTTGCGATAGCACTGTACTATATGATGAAGCAAAATCAAACCGACTGTTCCGATACTTGGTAATGTGAAATTTTCTCGCTGTTATTTACGTCGGAGAAAACCCTGCGCCGCTTTCTCGTGAGAGGAGTGAGCTAGAGAGTAAATTACAACTTGGTTATGGAAAGAAAAGGTGCGGGTAGGGGTTCTGGTCATATATGCGTACGAGACCACGAAGACTGAAGGCGATCCATGCCCGCCACCGCTCGGGTTTGGATGTCCGGGTCGTCGTTGGCTTTTTCTTCATTCCACGTACCAAGGAAGAGATCATGCATGATTTCTGTATAAGGCAGATTGGCCCAAAAATCCCAAATTATCTGATTTCATGTTGCTTTTTCAGAGAAGAAGCGAAGTGTTGGGCTAAATTGTGAGTTTCAGAAATGAGGCATGGGTTATAGAAGGCATCGGTTTGAAGTTTCCTCCACGCCACCTGTTGCTCTCTGGATAGTGAGCATTGCGGGGTGGGTATGTTCTCCCGATTCTGTATAGTGTGCGGTGTAATTGCGGTATGACGTGGGAAGTCTTCCGAAGGGTTCCAGATCCAAGGCGACGTCCACAGCTTGGCCGGCTTGTGTTAGAGCGTACGTATGGGCTGCCTTGTTGCCTGCAGGTTCCCCTCGCGTGGTTGCAATATATTTAAGATAAATTTCTGTTAGTTGTTCCCTAGTGTCAAGGTTGAGTATTATGTCCCTAGTGATGCCATATTCTTCCTCTTACATAGTTGCTTATGGCTTGTTTGCAGCCGCTCACAGTGGTTGGGGCTCGGGTGTAAACTATGGCTGTTGCGATGATGCCTTTATACGCGGCCAGGGAGTTGCAGGTTATGATGGTCTCAGACATGGTTAGTCTTCCTATCTTGGATTCTGTGACTCCACAAATAATAAACCTATGCTGGTCATCTTCGTTACACACGACGTTACATATGAGACATCAGAGCTTTTGTAGAGTCATCTGCAATCTCTTGGCTCTCGCTTCTCCTCGCCGGCCTTCTGTGTGTGTAAGTTCATGTTGTTAGGTATTGGTTGGATCGTGACCAACATTCCGTTGTTTGCTGGTACTGGCCCTGGGAAGTACATCATTGTTCGTTTCCCGCTCGGTGCCCAATCTGTCTAGGATGGCTGTACGGGGGGGGGGGGGGGGGGGGGGAGTAGTGGAGAGCCTATGGATTTCTATCGTCCGTTAGGCTTTATTAACTTCTTCAAAGGTGTTGTGTACTCTCAGCACAAGTAGCCTATCTTTACTGTGTAACCATAGGGAGGCCTGCTAGAGCTGTTTTGTAGACCGATCTGATCATATATCGTTGGCCTTCCCGACCTCGGCCTTGGGTAGGTTGGCGTAGTGGAGTGCGTATATTATTCGGTTTAGAACAAAGGCATTCTGACTTGGAAGAGATCATACTCTCTCATTCCTCTCTCGATTGACGATATTCCTGACAATTCTGGCGGACTCCTTTGATTCCTTCGAGCGTGGTTGCATTACCCGACGATATTATTTTTTCAATAATCCTGATCATCCTGGAGTTGTGTCACTTCTTTACGAGGTTTTACCGTCGTCAGTATTCTGTATCTTTAAATGACCAACAGCTCTGCTCAGTGAGCGAGTCCTGTGTTTGTTGCCTCTTCCTCAACTGATATGGCAGCCACCTGTAGTGCTGCTTCTACCTGTCCATCTGAGCCTCTATTGATCCAAATAGTGATATCATCTGCGTATACGCTATCATGTAGTGCGTTGCTGATGGCGTGAGACTTCTTTGATATCTTCAGTGCAAAGTACAACAGGAAGAGAAATAAGACCTCCCTTGTAAGGAGAGTTTCAGCGGGTCGGATTGCAGTAGTCTCACTTGAAGCTCCACTGTGCGGTTCTCCAGAAAGGCTTTGATGTAATTAAAGGCTCGCCTTCCCGGATTGAGTTCTGTCATGTTATCAAGTATTATGCTGTGTGATACGTTGCGGTGACAAAATACTCTTTAAGGTCTAGGCCGAGAATGGCCCTGGTACTGGCAATCAGTGAGCATGATGTCTTGCGAAAGTTGTAGCATGACATCTTTGGTGAATAACCCTCTCGTGAACTCTGTTGAGGACAACGCAGAGAGGACGGAAAATGGGGAAGGTAACGTTAATAGATAGGAAGCGTGCAGAGTTGGTTAGAGAAATAACTAGAGTTAATGACATTATAGTGGAATTTAAGAATAAGAAATAGGCATGGGCAGGGAACATCCAGTGCGAAGAGAGGGTAAACGGTGGTCGCCAAGGGTAACAAATTGGATACCAAGACTAGCGCATTTAACGTGGACACAGACATAAAAGCAGACAGGACGAGCTCTGATGACACACCAAATAGCCCAGCTTTCTGCCTTGGATACCAAGGGAAGGAAAGCGTAGCAGGGGGCGGCTGAAATTCAGGTTGGCGGATAAGGTTAAAAAGTTCACAGGGGTGTTAAGTAGATGCAGATAGCACAGTACCGGGTTAATTGGAGGAATATGGGAGGAATACGGGAGGAATACGGAATATTAATGTCTTTCTTATTGTTGAGCTGCTCCAGGAACTCATGTCTGCGTACTAGTCCCTTTCTTGCCTTCCACTGGTGGGACATAGTTTGAAGTCTACGCTGGACTGGTCCTTGCTCGTTTCACTTTCATGGTTGCGCGGTTGTACATCCTTACGTAAAACTTATGTTCACTTTTGTTTGTCTTCCATGTCCCGCAGGGCATTTGCCTCTCTGTCTGAGAATTTTTTTCCAGTTCGTGTGCCTAGTGGGTTTCCACTTCCGTCGGCGTAGGGCGTCTGTCCACATGGTTTGTCCGAGTTAAGTCGGAGTTAATGTCCCTGCAGACGCTGTTACCCGTTCTGGCCGGCCTTGTAAGGTCGTTTCAGAGCGCTAGGCCAAGCTCCTGTAATTTCTGCCAGAAGGCTTCTCCCTTTTTGTTACACCTTTGATATCCTCCCTTCGTGTTCGGGGCATTCAAATCCCTGGCTACTATTTTTTGCATCTTTGCACGGCTTTGTCAAAAGTGTTTGGGGACGTTTGTGTTTGATCTCTAGGCGAGCTGTATATGTTTATAATGTACATGCACGCTCTTCAGCATTTTACTGACCTGCATGACCTCGATGTGGGTGTATTTCACAGGTGTGTTTTCAGTTTCGTGCTGTATGAAGCTTAGATTTTGCTTATCTAAGGTCGCGGTGGCTGGATGTTTTCGGTTGTCGTGTATAGTTAAGCCACTGGCCGGTAGCCTGGCATACAGGCAGACTTCTTTGAGAGGTTCTTGTAATGCAAGAATGGCTGGCTTAGTTTTGTTCTTTGTATATGTAGCTGCAGGTCAGATCTTTTGGAGCCGGGTAGCTCCTGCGATATTACATTGGTAAATAAGGAGGGTATACCATTTATCGTCGTCATACTTAGCGGATTTGTCCCACACTACAATGGTTATCTGAGCGTTAAGCGCTCGTAGATGTTAGAGTGTGGTGTTCACATGCTCCATCTGTTCTTGTAACTTGGCTTGTGCCCTTCAATTATAGTGATGTACTCTTTTGTTGTCTAAGCTGTATATGTTGGAGAAAGCGACGCACATGCAGCTTTGGGAAACTCGTTCTATTCCGTCACTTTTTTGGCTATGACCGTGTGCGAATGTCAGCGTTGCTGTCGTGCGGTAGGTTTGCCTGATTCTTTTCATTTTTTGGGGCTCAGACTGTCCAGCTCTTCAGTGGGACCAGGAGTTTAGCGATCCAGAGCGCTCAGTTTCTATTATTTTGTCCTCAGATGAGGTTTCAGGTGTAGGCAATGTTTAATATTCAGTTTAGGGCTAGGCGCGTTTCATTAAATTGTAGAAGGAGATCAGAAACCACGGATCGTTTTTTTTTATTATTATTATTATTTTTTTACCAACGTATAGGCTCCTGCGTCGTCATAAAAGCCACGGAAATTTGAAAAAAAAAAAAATACCACGCGATCCTGCCTATGCACTACCGTAATGCGCGTTTAAAATGAACTAAACTTGAGCACTCACCGTTCCCAACTGAGCGGCCGCGGCTTATTTCGACGAGCTGCCCAATGAAATGAAGAAAACGGAGCCTAAATGCATTTCGCGACCTAGTTGCATTCCCTTCTCTTTTTGCTTTACCTGTGTGGTAGCTTGACGAAGACGTCATAAAGGTGGCAGTTGGTGACCCGCCCATCACTTATCGCTGATCGTAACTCGCGCATTACACGTTCCGGCAGAGTGTGCTGACGCATTTTCAAGGCGCCATATATGCCAACAGCGACGTCGGCTTCTCAATTCGAGACGGTGAGCGCGAGTGCTTCGTTCATTCAAAACGCGTTTGCAGCGTTACAGGACGGCAGACAGGGCAAAATGCTGAAAAAAAAAAAAAAAAAAACGGTGATGCCAGATGAAAGGATCGCGTTTCCTTTCTTCTACTATCAATGTGAAAATCCGTTCCTGAAGCGAAAGCTTCACTGCTCCATGTATCAGCCAAGGTCAGCCAGTCCGGCCGCTTGACCTTCAACGAGCCAGAGGTGACAGTGTATCTGTATAGCTTAACCATGGTACACCCTATAGCCTACCACCTCTTCACCTTTGTCCTTTGTAATAAATTGCAAATTAGTTTATAGGAAAAGGCACAGTATCTCTCACACTTTCTCCAGGAACACCTGAACTGCGCCTTAAGGGAAGGGAGGAGGGTGGAAGTGAAAGCGGAAAGAGTTGCCATAGTGGAGAGCTCCGGAGTTTTTTCAACCACGGGCATCTTTAGCGTGCGCAGACATTGACAGCACGCGGACGCCTCTGCGTTTCGCCACCGTAGAAATGCAGCCACCTGCGGTTGGGTTCAAACCCCGGTGCTCAGGTTCAGTAATCGAGCGTCTTAACAACTGATCCACCCCGGAGGGGCGACCTTTGACGGCAGATCACGTGTTCCCTCTTGTAGTTGACGGCTTCCTCGACTTCATAGTCTCGGCAATTTAACCGCTGCAAACCATGTCTGCCTCGCTAAACCTAAGTCTAACCAAAGCAAAACCACGCAAACCACACTTTCAATTCGCCTGACCAGGTTCAACAGGGTTAAATATCAGCATTTTTTGTGTGTGTGTGTGTTTTTCCGCTCAGAGGAGTCAAGAACAAAATTCCTGATCGCTGGAAAAAATGTCACCGAAGATGTATACGCCTTGGGCTTGGTCGAATAAAAATTTCAACGCACTACGTGTACGAAAGTCATCGCACAAAATTCCCTCACCTATACTGTCTGGACGGCTACGCGGCAACGGCTAATTGTGCGACGGAGACCCCATCTGTGTTGAAGCTACGTACTACCGCTTTGCAGTCTCGAGGACGCTTGATTGCTGCAACTCGGGACGAAGCATCATAGATGGACATATTAATAAGGGTGTGGCGTACGCACGCCCTCACACGAACGAGTCTGTCGCCGGTGCCAGACTTTGCGCTGAGTTTCGGTTTTGTGTGGAAAAGAGCGCCGGATTTCCTCGCGCTGCAGGGCTTTCGAAAATTCTTTTTTCTTTTTTTTCAAGAACCGATGACATCGCCTTGTCTTCGGCTTCGAACTCTCCATTTCCATTGACTACTGAACTGTGTGTCTTAAAATTTATTTAGTGAGGTATGGCTATATAATTAATTAATAATTACAGTGAAAACATCCAGCGGCTGAAACCATTTCCCTGAAGACATTTAACCTATATTTCTAACTCGCTGGTTTTTTTATGGATTTTCGAATGTTCTCGCTGAAGAAAACGGTACATGCATTTCTGTGAGTTCCTTCAATAAACATCTGGGATGTATGCGCAATTGCGCATAGCTTAGGGATATCCCATGCATACTTGGGACACCAAACGTTTTCCAAGCCATCGTCACCCAGAATGCGAAAGGGAATTCCGTCACTAAAAAACTGATACTAAAGCGCATTAAGAAGCATTTCATTGTTCAAATTGTACATTGCAAACCATTACATGTTAGAGGACAGTTCGTGCTATCCCACAAATGGCATTTGGACGCTTAGGACGCTGCGGTCTTGCTCTCCTTGTCTCACATCACAACGCTCAAACATTTGCGCCATATTCTCCTAACCATCATGTTAGTATTTCTTTAACCTGTGTAGATGTATAACACATAGACACAATTTGTGATGTTAGCGACCAATATCTGCGAAATCTGCAGCCATTTAGAAAGTTCGTTCGGGCAGCCTTGCAGAATTTAGTGCTCGTGATTTTTTGAAAATATCTCCAATAAATTAAATCGCAAAAGTTAAGCTTTGAAAATGAAGCCGCTGCGAGTACCTATTTTCTGCCTTATAAAGGCCTGAGTACGTGTTATGAGGTACTTATAGTCGGTTCTTCATTACTCAAAATCAAAAGGATGCGCCAAATTTGTCCAAGCTATGCATTATTTAAATTTGGGGCAGCAGTTTTAAAATACACAAGTAAACAGATACTAATGACCTACGCCAGTCGGCGACCCGGACAACCGCTCCGAATCCGCGGAGGAGCAAGATGTCCAGGAAGCCTATAAACCGTACCGTCGAGGTCGAAATAAATCCAAACATTTGAATCTAAATCGGCCATTGAAAAAGCTCTTCGATCTTGTGGAGCAAGCAAAACTGACTCCGGGTCACTGATTGTAATTCGCCAAATTAAATCCTGTTTATATCTGTATGGTTGTGACGACGCGATACCGAGAGTTCTGTCCGCAACCACAGCTACAGGCGGTGATCATGCGGTTATTGTCGCAGTTTTTCGAATATGAGGCCTTAACGGTTACAGGCGCTTTCAACCTTAATGCCCTCAAAAGCTCGCGTTCAGTTGCGTTCACGTGGCAATTATGCTCGTCGATCGTTTTCACGCGTCGCCAAAGCGAGTATAGTAAGCAAAAAATGCGAACGCGGGCAAAGCACAATTATTTCCAATCTAGCTGAAAAAAAAAAAAAAAAAAGTGTGCCTGCGATATAGCTTGGCCGTCGCGGCCGCTTCCAAGACGCCTCCCGCGGTCCTCGCGAGGGCTCGCCGGCAGCGCCCGGTCGGATGTGACGGCGGGAAGCGGAGGGGAGCGGCGGCGCAGTCTGCGCCGTGTCGTACCCCTGCGGTGCATTAAACGAGTAATAATACGCGGCACGATACGGAGCTGTCGGATGGCGTTGAAGCCCGCGCCAGTGCTCGGGCCTCATTTCCGCTCCCACCCACGTGGTTAATTTCCAAAGCTGCCAATCACGCGCTCGTTGCCCGAGCCGCGGCGGCCGGACGAGCCTGCAGCGCCGACGTCAGCGCTGCTCCCGCCGCGACTGTTCCTCGGAAGGCGGCGGTGAAAAGGGGAAGAAAGAACGAAGGAGCGGAGAGCGCGGATGATTATTTTTTTCTCTCTCAATATTTTTTTTTTCTCTTCTTTCCGCTGTGCTTCCCCCGAGCGCAGTTTTGTGATTACCTAGGAGAGCGTCGAGGGACGCCGGGGCTGCTTTTGTGTTACGCGCATGAGCAGCACTTAGTTTTCTTGATTCCGCAACCTCGCCGCGAAAATGGTTGCAGGAGTTGGGCTGACAAGCAGCTTCGGATTGTGTCACGGAGAATTACTCCTGAGTGAGACGCTTCGCGTGGAGAAAGGTGCGCGCTGCAGGTGAGTAGCGGCGCAGGCAATGATGCGGGAGAAGCCGCTTCTCTTCTTTGCAATTAAACCCCGAAACATAAAACTACAGGCGGTGAACTTTGGCCGCCTTTTCTGGTCAGGAGCTTTCAAGCCTGTTGGTCCATGTGGAAGCCGAGAAATAAGCTTACCTCGCCGTTTGCCTTCCACAGTGTCAGCAATTATGGCCACTGAAGGGGGCAAGTACAAAGTGCCCATATTTGACAGCCGCTTTTATCAGCCTGTGTGGGCATACGTTTGAGGAAACCTTTTGCATCTATGCGCGCGCGCACGTGCGCGCGCGCACACACACACACACACACACACACACACACACACACACACACACACACACACACACACACACACACACACACACACACACACACACACACACACACACACACACACACACACACACACACACACACACACACACACACACACACACACACACACACACACACACACACACACACACCTCGATAAACTTTTAAAATAAGGATGCCTCGAAATTTCGCCCCATAGAGCTCCCACTGGTGCAAGCTACCTTAGCATGTTCTGTAATTTTTTTTCTGTATTACTGTCCATTCAAGACTTCTCGCATCCTGCTGTTCCTGCGTGGCCGCCTGCTGCTAAAGCACCTTCCTCTTCAGGATGATCTGAACCTGAGCTAGTGGTGCATATTGAAGGTGGAACTACAGCCTAACGAGAAAACACGCACAAGGGAGGCAACAGGATAGGAGGCTGAACCTTACTCGAAGGAAGCCCGTGAAACGTCGTTCTTGCCTCCAAAGCTCAGAGCGCGGTATCTTCGCAATCCTCAATGCGTGCCCCGGTGATGGACAATAAAGGCCAAAAAAACTTCACCACTTCATCCGGAGGTGTCTTCTCGATACAGCGGGACAACAATCTTGTCCGGCACTCTGTAGTGGCGATCAAACAACATAGAAGGAAGATAAGAAAGGAACACGAAGACGGGCTCAGAGAACTAGAAAGATGCTGCAGGATGATCTGTTGCCACGCTGCAATGGCATGTATACTTGTACTTGTATCTGATGTCTTGAGATGCAATGACAGCGTATGAACGATCTCGATTAAACGTTATGACATAATTGCACAACACTGCTTCGTGGCACCGCTATCATTGATTCAAGAAATGGCAACATGTTGATGGAATCCTAGTGGTTTGCGCAACGGTCTTCCGATGTTGCCAGTATATCACAATGGTGCTTTACACCCAGCTGTAGGACGGCATTCAGAAACTGAAAGAAAAAAAAAAGCTGTTTTGTTGTAACGGCTACACTACTGCCATCGATTAATCATTTCGCAAGTCCAAGGTATGCATTTTATACATAATACAAAGATTCATTTAACGCTGTTCCTGACCAGCCTTCGTTTGACATCTGCATGACATCACCCACTCTGGATTTCGCTTGTGACACCACGTACTATGCAGTTATTTTTTTTTTTTCGATTAGGAACATGAAAAAAAACTAACATATATAAGAAAGCATTTGTTTTCTGCCAACACAGCAGTTCATCATTTCTGTAAAGTACAGCACTGCTTGCTAATACCCGGATATTTGGCCAGCGCTTCTTAACCTGAAGTTCAGAGTTCTGCTTTCAGCACATTTGTATGGTATTAAATAAGGGTACTTGCTTAAAAGAATTATTCAGGGTCATAGGATAAGAGCAGTTAGAGATAAGGGTTGATGGAGAATATCTCAGTAATCTGCGAGTCACTAATGACATCGCATTGCTATAAGCAGCTCAGGGGACGAATTGCAAAGAATAGTTAAGGACCTATACTGAGAAATCAGAAAAGAAAGTCTAAAACAATATGCAGAAGACCAAGTCCTTGTTCAGCAGCCTGGGAGCGGTTGCATTTTACCAGTACTCACGCATACGAGCTGAAACGTTGAGGCTAACAAAAACTGTTCTTTTTAAGTTGAGGACAATGCGGAGAGCTATGGAAAGGAAAATGGTAGACGTAATGCTGAAATAGGAAGCGTGAAGAGTGGGTAACATAAATAACTCGAGTTAATGAGACTTTAGTCGAAATCAAGAAGAAATGGGCATGGGCAGGACATGTGGTGCGAAGAGAGGATAACCGATGGTCATTAAGGGTAGCAAATCGGATTCCAAGAAGAGGAAAGTGTAGAATGGGGCGGAAGAAAAATGGGGGGGATGAGGTTTAGAATTTCGCAGGAATGGACGCAGCTAGCGGAGAGTGCTAATTGGAGAAATATAATAGAGATATTTGCCCTGCAGTGGGTATATAGTCCGGCTGATGATGAAATACGGGGCAAAAATACAGTAAAAATTGTCTTAAACGCAGATACTGCAGCTTCCGTCTGAAAATAATGCTGATTCATGGTATATGGTCACATTTACTGCTACATTTTTTTTTCTTCCTTACCCGCAAATTTTATTAAGGTCCATACATATTATATCCAAAATACACGTACCAACAACTCCGAGGGACGTAAGGTCTGCCCTCTATGTGTCGGCGCCGTGGTAGGCCAACGCGAGCGCGGTTGAGTTGTTTTCTGGAATGGCTTTGCGCGCAGATCTCAACGGAAGCGTGCTGAACACTTGCAAACTCAGACCCTCCGCTATGTGCCCCAGTGCCCTTTTCAAAGTGTGTGGGGATTCGCACTTACAAACATCACGTTTGTACTGAAACTCGACCATGAGCTTAAATGTGCTCGGAAAGTATAGCCAGTGGAAGGCCACCCTCCTGGGTGGTGGGGCTGATGGTAGGGCAGAACGTCCCAAACATCCGCGTACATCAAGGCCTTGCACTCTGCTGGGTAAGACTGTAGGTCGGCACTCAGTGACTGAGGCCTGATGGCTTGACGTACCTCGTCGCGAACGATATCGCCAATAGAGGCAATCTGCTGTTGAGGCACACCACGATGTTTTTGCTGTTCGTCCCGCACCACAGTGCGACTGAGTTCGCGGAACGATTCACTGTTTCCTCCAGTGCCTCCATAAACCGGAATCGACTCCGTAGGGGATGCAGCGAATTAAAGTCTATTATAAGCGTTGGTCCGCTGCTGAAAGACCTTCTCCATGCTTCTGTCAGAAATTCGGCCACTGTAGCCGGAGGACATCTCACAAGGCCTGCAAACAGCTGTTCTTTTACGCCGCGCATTAAGTGGGTGTCGCAGTTTCTTGTCCTCCGACATGGCAGGATCAGCACGGCGAAAAAGTCGCGTCATGTCTTCAACATACATTGTTACAGACTCATTGGGCATCTGGAAACGAGACTGGAGTGCCCGCTCAGCCTGTCCTCGGCGGTCTAGACTAGTTCTCGAGAATCCAACGGCGAAGCTCACGCCAGGAGGACAGAAGGTTCTCGCGGTTCTCGTACCATGTACGAGCGCCGTCTTCCAGGCTGAAGAAGACGTATCTGAGCTTCGCGGTGTCATCCCAGTTATTAAAAGCGGAGACTCACTTGAACTGGGAGAGCCAATCTTCTTCCGGTTTACCATAGAATTACTTCGGTACTCGCGGAGTGTGGCAGCTGCAGCGGCCGACTCGGGCTGCTGCGGCACCGCACCTTGCATGGCTGCTCGGAGTGCAGGCCCTGAGTTCGACTCCAAAGTTCCGTGTTCGGATGGCAGGCCGATGTTCCTTCGGCTAACACGGTCGATTGATGTCTCAACAAGCGTAGAGGCAAAGTCCAGGTCGAGAGGAGGAGTGCGGGACATAAGTACTGAGACGTTACCCAGCAATCCACCACCAAATAGGTCACAAATATCCAAACAGAGGTAGCTCAGCTGAGACCCATGCGGTCAGCACTCATAGAACACAACTGCAAAATTTTAAAACTTTCAAAACTTCAAAGCGCGAAAGGAAAGTTGCAACTGCATTGCGCAACATACGCCGAATTGCCTCGTGGAAGAATGCTTGATGTTATATAAGGAAACGATACTGCCGGTACAAGTATAGAAATAGTTTATGCAAAGCCTTTAATATTGCGTGCTACAGGGTGCATCAAATATACACTCTTTTCATTTTTTGTTGCACAGTACGCATTGCTGTTACTTTGAATAGATACAGCGAAGTATAGCTAATCAATATATAGCTTGCACATATACATTCTACAAGCACCCCAGAGAAAAATTAGCCGGGGTGAACTCCGCTTAAACCGATTAAGACCTGCGAAAACACTGTTTGGCGTGGTTTGGCTTGGCGGTTTAGCATTCAGAATCTGGCACAGCGATACCAGTGCATGTAAAAGTACCTAGTTGGTGTAAATTATGTTGCCTTCCACTATGGTACCTCTTTATCTACCACCTTCTTTCCTTCCCAGAACTTCTCTTACGGCGCTGCTCAGGTCTCCAGCGAGGTGTGAAAGGTACTGCGCCTTTCCTTTCGCTATGCAAAAAATTAAAGAGCACTGCAGATTCTGCATTGGAGTAATGCGAAAGTACGGATGCTGCTGTTGGCTGCTTCCGGTTGCTTCTAGTTGCTTAATTCACTTCTTGTTTACCCATTTTAGTCTTTGGTACTTTCAAATTTCGCGCCAATCCCTTCCTATCCCCTTTTTCGGCTCTACTTTCGATTGCGTGTCGTCACATCCTCTACGTCCCATTAATTCCCTTCTTGTTTATTCATTTTAGTGTTTGGTACTTTCTAATTGCGCTCCAATCCCTTATGCCCTTTTTCGGCTCTGCTTCCGGTTGCATGACATCCCATCCTTGACGTCACATTAATTCACTTCTTGTTTATCCATTTTAGTCTTCGGTACTTTCAAATTGCGCGACAATCCCTTCTTATGCCCTTTTTCAGCTCTAATTCCTGTTGCGGGACGTCACATCCTACACGTAATACGCCACGTTAATTTACTTCGTGTTTATTCATTTTAGTCTTTGGTACTTTCAAATTGCGCGCCAATCCCTTCCTATGCCCTTTTCGGCTCTACTTCCGGTTGCGTGACATCACATTCTTGACGTCACATTAATTCACTTCTTGTTTCCCCTTTTTTTGGTCTTCGGTACTCTCAAATTGCGCGCCAATCCTTTCCTATGCCCTTTTTCGGCTCTACTTCCGCGATTGCGTGACGTCGCATTTTTGACGTCACCCTAATTGACTGATTTAATTAACTATTTTAGTATTTGATACATTCAAATGTGGCGTCAAGCCATTCTCTAATGAGACCATTTTCGCCTCTACTTTTTCATTTTTTGCCTCTAACTAATTGCCTAATTACCCTATTGATCTAATTATTTCCTCGCACACATTACATCACCCTCTATCGATTGACACTACTCATTGACCTCTACGACTTCTCAATTGCTCACAACTGCTGCGGACACGATTTTGCGTGTTTTGCCTTTAATTAATTACCTAATTAATTAATGGCTTAATTATTTTTTCTGCAGCAACATTACGTCAGCCTCTATCGATTGACACCACTCATTAACCTCTACTGCTTCTCAATTAACCGCAACTGCTGCGGACACGATTTTGCGGACGCGGTCTGTGGACACGGTCTGCGGAAATCTGTGAACTGCGACTTACGCAGATGATGTAAGATACCCATGTGCAGTGCGATGTCAATGCACGTTAAAGAACCCCATGCTGATGGTCGAAATTTCTGGAGCCCTCCATTACGGCGTCTCATAGCCTGAGTCACTTTGGGATGTTAAATCCTATACTAAACTAAATGAAAATAAATGTCTTCAGTAATAATAATAATTGGTTGATAGGAAAGGAAAGCCGCAGTATATGTCACACTAATTCTGTGGACACCTGGACCGCACCGTTAAGAAAAGGGATGGTGGGAGTGAAAGCAGAAAGTGAGAGAGAAAGAGGAGCCGCAGAGGAGGTTTCCGGGGTAACTTCGACCACCTGGGGATCTTTAACGTGCGCTGCCATCGCACAGCACACGACGTCTTTCCGTTTCGCCTCCATCGAAACGCAGCCGTCGGCGGTCGGGATCGAACTCGGGTACTCCGGCACAGTAGCTGGGCGTCTTACCACTGCAGCACCGCGGCGGGGGTAAATGTCTTCAGTTGGTGTGTGTGTGTGTGTGTGTGTGTGTGTGTGTGTGTGTGTGTGTGTGTGTGTGTGTGTGTGTGTGTGTGTGTGTGTGTGTGTGTGTGTGTGTGTGTGTGTGTGTGTGTGTGTGTGTGTGTGTGTGTGTGTGTGTGTGTGCGTGCGTGCGTGCGTGCGTGCGTGCGTGCGTGCGTGCGTGCGTGCGTGCGTGCGTGCGTGCGTGCGTGCGTGCGTGCGTGCGTGCGTGCGTGCGTGCGTGCGTGCGTGCGTGCGTGCGTGCGTGCGTGCGTGCGTGCGTGCGTGCGTGCGTGCGTGCGTGCGTGCGTGCGTGCGTGCGTGCGTGCGTGCGTGCGTGCGTGCGTGCGTGCGTGTGTGTGTGTGTGTGTGTGTGTGTGTGTGTGTGTGTGTGTGTGTGTGTGTGTGTGTGTGTGTGTGTGTGTGTGTGTGTGTGTGTGTGTGTGTGTGTGTGTGTGTGTGTGTGTGTGTGTGTGTGTGTGTGTGTGTGTGTGTGTGTGTGTGTGTGTGTGTGTGTGTGTGTGTGTGTGTGTGTGTGTGTGTGTGTGTGTGTGTGTGTGTGTGTGTGTGTGTGTGTGTGTGTGTGTGTGTGTGTGTGTGTGTGTGTGTGTGTGTGTGTGTGTGTGTGTGTGTGTGTGTGTGTGTGTGTGTGTGTGTGTTTTCTTTTGAAAGAAAGGCGCAGCATCTGCCCAACTCCTCGGTGGACAATACACGAAGCGAACATGCAAACGATAGACGATGTTTTTTGGGGTCCGAACATAAGGATTAGGGCTTTCACACTACAGAAGATGTACACATTCCATAGAAAAAAAGTTGATCCGCACTATGAGCGTGGAACTGTCGGCACGGGAGTTCAGTGGAAGATATCTCCTCAAGGCGCATCTGAAGTTTAGTCATTTTAAAATACCCTACGTGAATATCCTCAACATGCCTAAATGTCGTTTACTACATCTACACTGTAACTGTTCCCGTTTCAAAAACAAAAAATTAACCTCGCACTCCCAATACATGCT
Source organism: Amblyomma maculatum (assembly GCF_055883805.1). NCBI lineage: Eukaryota > Metazoa > Arthropoda > Arachnida > Ixodida > Ixodidae > Amblyomma > Amblyomma maculatum. The sequence goes on along the minus strand of NC_139344.1, from coordinate 272,208,918 downwards.
GAATATATCTTTAATAATCATCGCTGTTTGCATTCCCCCACCTCTTCTTTGAATTTATTTATTTATTTATTCATATACCCTCAGGGCCCGAAGGCATTAAAGAGGGGAGTGGGAAAGATACATTGGTACAGGGTACAGTGCAGCATAAAACAACATAGGAGAAACAATAACACGGCGAAAAGTGATCAAAACAACAAAAAAGGATTGGCGCAAAAAAAAAAAAAAAGCGGAAAAGCAGGTGAGACAAAAAAAAAAGAAAAAAAAATATTTCCGACAGTCAACAATGTCACCGAAAACGAACAAAAACAACTGACTACCATCTATAAATATAGATTACATACGGCAGTCTTAAAATAATTTGGGTCCGTAATATCAGCAATGTGCCTATCCTGACTAATTAATGCTGCCCTGAAAGCGCATAAAGCAAAAAAAAAAATCCAAATACAACTTGACTTATATCAAGAACAGAGTTCATGTACCTTCCTATTTATCCCAATGAAGATCCAAGAAACGTGGAAATGCTACAAGCAGACACGATCCAAACATTAAGCATTCTTTTTCGAAATGCATTCGTTGTTTTTGCGATCTAATAACGCTGCTCACGAGCTCTAGTTTCCTGGACGCTCCCATTGGGGGCAGGACACGAAGTTTAGTTTTCATTTTTTAAAGAGGACTAGAGAGCGTACACAGAACTCAAAAGGGGCTCCTTTTATGTCCTCAAAAGATCGCACACCCCGGGCATCGTTGTGCAAAGACTCCTGAACCAGTCTATAGGGTGGAATTCTGCAAAAAATGGCTCACAAACGTATATACTAAACTCAGACTTTGTTAACGGCAGATGCTTCGAGTGGCTGTTTAACAGGATGACTCTAAAGCTGGTCATGCGAAGATGGCCACCGGCTTTTTTTTTTTTTTTTTTTTTTTTTTTTTTTTTTTTTTTTTTTTTGTCACGCATCCGAATACTGCCACTTACGAGAAAAATAAACGTGCCCCTTCCCCAAACTTCCCATATCTGCGAATGTTGTCGAAGCTACTCCCCCCTATCAGTCTCCTCGTAGTAGTTTTTTCGTCTCAAATCCAAGCGAGGCTTTACAGCTCTCGCTGAACGACGGGGACACGGGCCACATAAAGCGAAGCCTACAGCGCTCCCCTTCGCGCTGGCCGCGAGGCTCTGCAACCGTGAGATGCGCTGCCCGGTGGCGACGCGGTCAGCGGCACTGGCACAGACTTGGAACGTATACCGGCCGAATCTGATCACGTTGGTCACACCGGAAACATTCCAGTCGGGTCTCTGGCTCGGAGTCCGAGAGCCAAGAAGAAGAAAAAAATAAAAAAAAAAAACGCGGCAACCTGGGGGAGTCCGAATTTCCCTTGCTTGGTGCGCGCTTCTCATCTCACCGGGGAGCTTATGAGGTCAGCGGGATTCCGAGCGTGCGAAGGGGAAAGAAAAGGTGTCTCCCTCCCCTGCGGCGCGCTAATGTCCGGCTGCTGCTTGACACCCGGCGCTGCGATAAGCGGGAGCCGATAGCAGTGGCCGCCAATTTACTGTCACTCGCACCGGGACTCGTCAAGCGAGGCTCGTTTGCCGGACCGCGCTTCCTGGAGCTCCCCTCTCTTTGTGGGGGGTGCGCGCTTTTTTGACGCGATTCGCGGGCATTATTCGGGGCGTCCGAGCCCCGGGTCCGAGCGCCGATAAGCCCCCGCAGGGGGTGCGCCCCGAAGCCCTAAGTGGGTTTCTGGGATCCCCCAGCGCGGCCGGCCGCCCGCTGGCTCCATTATTGCTGGGGCCCGCAATTTGTTGGCGCGCAGGCCGACGTCGCCGCCGCGCGGTCTCCTCCAAATATTCTCGCAGGGCGCGTCACGCTCAGCGCCGACTGCCGCGCACTTCCTGCGCCGAGCTGTCGGAAGAGCCGTTCAGGTGGCTTGACAATTAAAAGCGACGCGTTTATCGCCCGCCACGCGTCGCTTTTCATTTGGGAAAGGGGAGCGCGCTGGCGGAAGCAGCGCGCCGGGAGCCGAGAATGAATTAAGCGGAGATTAGAGTGGCCGACCGGCTTTTGTGCGCCGCTGGAGGAGGGAGAGAAGGACCACGCTGGGAGGAGGCGCGCTCCACTAGCGCTTATCGAGTCCGCCGGCCGATAAGGCGCCTTTTGTCGGCCGGCCGGAATTAATAGCTCTATTACAGCGTCCAGCCCGTGTCATTGTCGAGGCGAAAGTCGCATATTGACTCCCGATAGGATTGTGCGCCGCGTTGTGGTCGCTCCGCTATCCCCCGACGGATTAAGCTTGCGGGGAGAGAGCATATGCGGCGGCCACGTTTCCTCCCGGTGCGGATTATCGCATCGCCTGTCTGTCAGCGAGCTAATGGATTCCCGGTCGGCCAACGGCACAGCGCTCGGCCGCGTCGCCGCCGGCGTTGCGCCGCGCGGGGACCTCACTACAATCGCCGTGTGAAGAAGTCGGAGCGACTTTTGTCTCCGCGCATGACACCCTAGAGCCGACTGTCGCGCTGCGGCAGTCATTTGCATTCCGAGGACGCGCACGGCTCTTGATGACGTCAGGCTGTCACCGGGCGCGACGCGGTTAAACACTCCGCTCTTCTCCCACCGGCCTAGATTGTGGGAGAGCGGGCCGCTGATTTTCCTTTCTCGCCTGGCTCTTGACTCACCCCATTGCAACTATTATCGGGGCTCGTGCGCTTCCTGTCCTCTGAGGCTTCTCTGTGTTTGCTTTCTGCAACCTTTATTGAGCGCAAAGGTAGGTTTTCGGAAGGGAGTTTCTTTCGTCGCCTATTTGTACTCCATCGAGCGCACAACATGGTTTGGCGAAGTACCTGGGAGCCAAACTGTAGCAGCATCCAGCTCTTGAGCATAAAAGCCCGAAACAATTTCGCTTCTGTGGCTCCAGTGCTTCAGGCGACCACAATTCAGTAGTCGAGATCATCCGCTAAGGATACAGTCACCAAATCGAATCCCAGTCTCATTTCGATGGTGGGGCATGCATAAAAAAAATGCTCACCGTATGTGCTGCGCAATGCATGCCACGTATGCCAGTGTCTAAACATTCACTCTTTCGTCTCGTATTGGCGTGCACCATGCATGCAGTAAACCAGACAAGAATTTTCGGCTATGTTGCCGTCAGTTTTAGCTCCTGCAGTGGACGACCATCAGCTTTGTTTCTGCAATAAAAAAAAAATAATACATGAAAGTGCTGTTCTTGCAGCAATATTCTTCGTATTTTATATTCTGTGAAAATGAAAACCACTGGCGTTAGCGCAGTTTTTTTTTTTTTTTCACACATGGTACGCGGGGAATTATGGAATTGTAAAGCTAAGTTTTCTTTTCCCTGAAGTTTATATCCTTGATATTTCTAAAATGATTAAGACTAGAAAACAAGGACAACTCCTTTTTTCTTTTTTCTTTTTTTTTTGTGAAGTGAAATCAGGTGAATGTTATTTGAAGCTATTTAAACAACCAGCTAGCATTTTTTTCTTCCAGCCTATACTTTAAATTAATCGATATTAATTATTAGGCTCTTTAAAGATGGCTTTGTAGGTTCAGGTGTGAATTCGCAAATTGTCAAGTACCATGAAATTGATCCCACCGCCGATTAGAAGTGCCGAGGCACTTCGAGTGCTAGTTTCACGATGAAAAAAAAGCAAAAGAAGCGATTTCTGCATTTCTACTGTGGAGGTCATGAGCAGGCTCTAAAAAACTACTTTCCTTTATATTTATGCACAGTGTATCACATGTTTTTTTTTTTTTAATTGCAATTTTGTCGTCCCTTTGATAGTTATAGTACGTGCAGTTTTTCCTCCCGCTGTGATATTCGTGTGGCAAATACGCGGAGACAGTTCAGACTGCAGACCAAACATTTGTTAGTGCCGCATTTTCCTTCTTGCACAACAGACGGAAGCTCTTCCTGTCGTCTTCGTAGCAGAAGAGACGGCAGCTTTTCCTGTCGTCTGTAGAACAATGAAACAAAGTAGCGGATCTAAGGGACAGAAAAATCGCACAAGGAAAAAAAAAAAAAACATACGCAATAGTGTAATATAAAACCGAGAACAAATGAACCAAAATCGGGTTTTTGTTCCCTTGATATTCCCGCGCAATAAGTAGAAACTGCTCTTTACGTTCCTTTTTTTCTTTAGAGCGCGATATCATATAATATGCATCCTGCGCATTTAGAAGACGTGGCGCTGGAGATAAAATCTTGTTCGTTCTCAGCTAAATCGTTGGTTTCCTTCATGCGCGCCCATACAGCTTTGTAGGACGACGTGGCAAATACGGCACAGCGCTACACCACAAATCTTTACCACACCCTTGTTTCGTTATGTCCGTGAATACAGATGACTCAAAAAGGAACCATATCGACTTACAGAATGGAACTCTCACCTCACGCAGCACCGCTGCTGACTTGCGAGTCGATGCGGAATAGCAAAACTGGTTTGTGGGATTTAACGTCCCAAAGCGACTCAGGCTATGGGAGACGCCGTAGTTGCAAATTTCGACCAGCTGGGGTTCTTTAACGTGCACTGACATCGCACAGCACCCGGGCGCCTGGCCTTTCGCCTCCACCGAAAGGCGGTCGCCGAGGCCGGAATTCGATACCGCACCCTTGGGAACGGTAGTAGAGCGCTATAACCACTGCGCCACCCCGGCGGGGTGGAATAGCAACACGGCGCCTGTACAGCGCTTGCCCGACCTTACAAGAAGTTCACCAAGCCTTTCCGCGCGTATGATGACAGCTCGTGATTTGTCCGTGGGCGTCTTTGAGCTATGTAGCCAATCGACAACCGCAAGCAATACGATGGCTAATGCGCCCCATTTAAGTTTTATGCTAGCACGCTTTCTCAATCTCGCCCACCATTCGTGGGCGCCTGCTCTGGCTGCCCCAGCCGCGCGCAGTTTTGGAGGCAAGTTACTGCTTGGAAGGAATACAAAGTAACGAAGAGAGGAAAAGAGCAGTAACTGCCTCGCTCAGACTACACATCCGTAGAGCGCTGCCCTGAGAGGGGGGGGGGGGGGGGGGGGGGGGGGGGGAGGGGGGGGGGGGGGATGAAGAAGGAGGGAACGCATTCGCGAAGCAGAAAGAGCGAAGAGCATTACCTAGGGCTTCGGTTCGTTCCACCACCTGCGGTCCGTTAGCGCGCACTGAGAAAGCTTCTTTTGCAGCCGCTCCAACCAAGATTCGTGCACAGCAGCCGAACGTTAAAACTATCAACCGAAGGCGACGAAAGAAGCTGCGGCGAGAAGGTGCCATGATTAGGGGGCGCCTCTGACGGGTGCGCTCTAAAGCCGTGCGCTCTAACGTCCTTTAGCGCGCTCGTGGAGGTAACGTGGAGGCGCTGCAGCGCGGTGGCAACGGCCGGCGAAGGGTAATGCGCGCGCCCCATCGGAAAGGCATTACAGAAGCCCAGGAAGCCGGACCCATTGAGCCCGTCAATGGACTCGTAAACTGGCCGCCGCTCATTGATTCCTAATGATTTCCCATCAGCGCCGCGCTGCTGTATTGTGCCGGCGGCGGGCTCGAATCGATCGGCGCGCTCTTTGTCGAGATGCGACAGTTCGTCCCGCGGCGGCCAACGGGTGCGCGCCGCCAATTTGTTGACCGGCCACCGCGTATGCTAATAGCGGTCGCGACCCCGCACGCGCCGCCTCATATTTCACCTCGCGGGGGAGCCGATAAGACCCCTGGGACCGTCCATTATGCGCGCTCGGACTGTTTGTCCGGACGCCGATAATTAAAGTGGCCGGCGGCGATTGTTTGCGCAAGTGGCGTGCACGTAGCTCTCTCGCCCTGTACGACACGCTGAGCGAGAGTGAGTCAGCGGCGAACCGAAATGAGCGCTGCGCTTGACCGCCGCCTGTCCAGGTGAGGGCATCGACGGCCGATCTGCGCTACGTCTGATTGAATTGCGTAACGGTGTCATCATCAGGCTCGGAATGGTGCGGCCTGCACCTGGACGCTAGAGAGCCAAATATATCCGCGCTTTTCTTGTCTCTCTTTTCCAGCGTAAAACTGGACGTTCAGCACACAGCCTATGGAAAACGGGAGGTCGATTCTGCGAAGCAATTCGGAAACGAATGTTAGTATTAGTAAATATTGAAGTAGCTGCAGCATCGCGCTGTTCGATCATTTTTAGCTCTCTTGCGATGTGGCGTCTTTTTTTCTTTTTTTTTTTCTTTAATCATGTGTGGCAATCTATTCTTTCAGTTCAGATACGAAATCGCCACTTTCTTGTGCGGAATAAAAATGAGGTACCTCAACTAGCACAACAACCCCCCCACCCCCGCCCCTTTGTCATGCACTGCAGCGGAAAAAAATAAATAAAAACCTTGCAGTTAATCCCATCATGCGTCATTCACCTCCTGTATCTGTTCCCCGTTCTCTGAAAATTCGTCCCAATACAATCTCGTATTCGCTAAAACAGGAGAGTAATTGCTTTATTAGAACGCAGTCAGCGGCTTTTTTTCTCAAGACAACGGCTGGGACCGTACTTCTTTTTCACCGAGACGCATGATTCTTTCAATACCCTTTCGAGTTCGGCGAACAGAAACATTTGCAGAGGGTAGATGAGGCTATTTACGTGCTGTGATTGGGAAGGTAAGGCGTCTCATGATTTCGCGTAAAAGGCACATCCTACAAGCAACAGATCAAAGACGTTTGGAGCCAAGAAACATCACAGAAATGTGAGATATAATTAGCAGTATATACTGGTTAGTACGCCGTGAAGAGTGGCCCTGGCGAAGGACGCAATAAATACGTATAAATTCGCCGGTTGCCCTATAGCTGGATGCCAAAAAAAGGAAAAAAAAAAAAAAAGAAAAAATTCGTCCGCTAACTGTGCGCAGTATACAAAAAAGCGTTGTATACAAAAAAGGACGACTGTCCCGCGTCTCCAACGCCACGCCAACGCTGACGCCACGCTCCAACGCTGACGCCACGCGCCGTCGGAGCCATCAGGCTGCCATAAAAGCCGCAGCCATTAATTCAGCGAAATTGTAAGTTGTAACTGTTGCAACAGCTCCTTCTTCAAATATGTCCTCTGCAATTCTCGACAATGTCAGACAACCTTTCCCTCCCAAATACTGAGGCGGCCTGCCATAAAATTGGACTTGATGACCGCCAAACTTTCGAGTGCATCTTCTTAAGCCGAGAACGCTGCTTCAAAGCACCCGTGCAGGTAGCTTGTGCTGCAAGAGCTTGCACTGCTCCTCCATGCCCTGTCTTTTCAAGAAAATCGGTTTCTATTGGCAGTGACGAATGTCGGAATTGGCGGAAAAGAAACACCTCGCTTCTTTCCCAGGTGAGCTGGGTAGAAGGTACCCGGTCCCTGAAAGCTCGCGTCAACGAAGCACATCTGTGCCATGCTGGACCGAACGTTGAAGGCTACGCTGATATCTGGCTCGGAAGTTCCATTATTTACATCGCAGTTACATCGCAGGTCTGTGGGGACATAAAATAAAACGTGTTTTGATTCTCAAATTTCAAGCAGGCGTTTTAGTTGATATCGCGGAATATATAAACGTATACGCTATATGCCTCTGAACTTCAGGCATTCATTTCCTGTTTAGCCCAATCCCGTCAGACACCGACCTGTAGTGAATAACCATAAGGGTGCAACGAAAAAAGAAAAAAAAAAGCACTTACATGCATGATGCTGCTGCTTTTCAGTAATATTGCGCGCGTCACTATTACTCCATTCCACAATGCATGAGCATCATGGCTGGTCAAAGTGTGCACATCTGCCAGTTTGGCCACAAATAGGGATACTTTCGATGACTTGGCAAGCTGATGTGCTGATAAAACCGTACTCCGTTGAAGAACTGAAGCACTCTGAGAAAACCGTGAAGCTTCATCAAGCTTAATTACAAACAACCGTGACTCGGTGCGCTTCCTTTGCTTGAGGAGCAGCGCAAGGCGCGCGAAAAAAAAATTACGACGGTTTCAGATAGCACCGGGAACAGTAAAATGATGTTAAATCATAATCCCTATATATAGCCAGGAGACCAATTTCACCTAATGGTGCCATCATCAGCAATCAAATAACTTTTGGTTCGCTTTTCTTCACATTTATATCCACACCTGTTTCGGAATACCTTACCGTCGTCGTAGTGACCAAACTGTGACTACGGCGTCTGCAGTTAGTCGAAGTCAACCCGGAGGCTTTTTCGCTTTACGGCGTGCCTCGTAGCCAACAAAGTTGCTTGTATACGCATCAACTAAAGGGACGCTAATAATAAGGACAAGTAGAAGTTGGCGGTCGACGGGGTACCACGTTCTAATCAAAAACGAACGCTCTGACTGAAATTTCAAACGCAGGTGTCACCGGCCGGCTTCGCAAGTAATACGCGTAATATAAGAAACGTAACACCGCAGAGGCACGCAACCACAAGACGCAAGAGAACGCGGCAGGACGCAAGCCGCTGACATTCAAATTAGCTTTATTTCTGGGAGACAGACGCCTTATAAAAGGCGAGAAAAAAGTATGAAAAGGTAAAGTTGTGAATCACACGGCGATGATAACAACCAGCACATAGATCGCACGCGCGATCAAGGAACGGCAGATCCAAGACAAACCAGTCATAATTGGCCGCATCTATATGAACTGATACTCAGCACCAAAAAAGCGATAGAGAGGGTGCGCTGATGCATCGACTGCCGCATTTCTTTATGTGGTATACTTCTAATCTGAGGCGCGCCGTTTTGTCAGCGCTCTTGCCAAGCATCCTGTGCAATGCGCAATGCGCACATGCGCAACCAAATGTGCATGCTAAGGACAATTAGTATGCACATTTACGAATGACTTAGAAGGAATGACTGGTTTGCCTCGTTTTCGTTCTATTCCTGCTGCTCCTTTTCCGCGCGTGTGATCTTCATGCTGGTTGTTATCATCTCCTTGGTATTCACTACCTTATTTCTTATTTTATTTTCTCATCGTGCATAATGTGTCTGTCTCCCAGCATTAAAATTCAGCTGGAAGTCAACGCTTGTGTCACGTCGTGTCTTGTGATTGCATGCCTTTGCACTGTTATACCCTTCCTAAATTCAAGATGCACCAACTCATCACCCCCCCCCCCCCCTCCCAAAAAAAAAAAAAAATGTTTTAATAAAGCTTAAGTCAATGTACTTTTTTTTTTTTTTTGCTTTAATCCCATAGGCTATATACAAGGTGTCCAAGCTAACTTTAGCCAAGAGTTAAAAATTTAAACTTTTGAGGTACAGGCCAGGGAAACCATGCAGTTGCATAGAGCTGCTAGCCGTCTTGCGCACCACAGGCAACTTTTTTTGTTTTGAAATTAATTACTACTTAGTAATTATGAATTTTTTTTATAAATCACTAGTATTGACTTTAGACAATAAATGTGATTTGCAAAGTTGGAAAGCACCTTCAGAAACCCCAATTACAGTTATTTGTGCTAAAGAAACCGTTACGTGTTCCTTTTTTCCGATCACCAAAGAATGCTCGAGAAATACGAACATTTTGGAATGCCAGCATCACGTAAGTAAAAAAAAAAAAAAGTTACAGAAAGATGGTCACTAACAGAACGTAACAGAGCACCAGCTTTTATATATTGCGATAAAAAATTGGTGATATTGATATTCAGTTACTTGTGTTGCTCCATTAACAACGTCTTCAGACTCATGGTGTTCGGGTCATGTGGCGAGTGGAAAGCATGCTCATCCATATCTGCATTGTTTACTAAACAGCACTGAGTGAGTACATCATTTTGGCTGAAGGTGATCAAGTTCTTCGCGGCAGCTATAACGTGGATTGTGTTTGCCTGCATATTTCAACCCAGTTTCTTTGGCCCAGTTATTTGTTGCTTGTAGCAGTTTTTGATTGCGCCGGGGCTGATTTTCCTGGAAGATTCTCAAAATGCTGTCTTTTAGTTTCTTCCTTGAGATCAACCGCGATTCCCTGATAGCCTGTCTTGTGAAACGTCAGATTGTTCCAGGCATCTTATCGTTCTGTGCGGCGGCCTGTGTAATGCCCTTTTTGGCCAAACAAAGCCTTTCCTGATTATCTGCAATCTCATTTATAGCGTGTGAAAGTTTTCACCTTGCGCTAAATACACACTCCATGAACTATCAAATTCCCTGATTCGATTTCAAGAATTAGATCTAGAAGACAAACAGCCCGAAGAGATGTGGACTGATGTTCGTGATATAATACAAGAAGTTGCTACTAAGGTAGTTCCAAAGCAAAAGAAATGCAAAAAAGCAAACTGGTTATCTGAAGAGGCTTTGCAAATAGCTGAGGAAAGGAGGATGGCAAAAGGTATGGGGGAAAGAGAAAGATACAAGTTTCTCAATGCGGATTTTCAGAAAATAGCAAGGAGAGATAAGAATGCCTTCCTGAACATACAGTGTCAAGCAGTTGAGGACAACAGCCAATTAAGGAGCACAAGAGCTCTGTATAAGACAATCAAAGATATCAAAGGAAGCTTCTGTGCTAAGCTGGGCGTGATAAAGGACAAACGAGGCAAGGACCTCACTGAAGCCTCAGAGATAAAGAAGAGGTGGCAGGAATACACAGAAGAACTGTACAAGAAGGACCCGGATGTGCAAACCCAACATAGGACGGTTGTGATTACTGATCTCGAGCCGGGCATCCTGAAGAGTGAAGTTGAATGGGCCTTAGCCAGCCTTGCTAAGAACAAAGCTAGCGGAATTGATGGTATTCCAGCTGAGTTGCTTCAAAACCTCAACCACGACGCTGTTAACACACTGCATACATTATGTCAAAAGATTTGGACAACCCTGCAGTGGCCACAGGATTGGAGGAGGTCAGTTTACATCCCCATTCCAAAGAAAGGCAGTGCCAAAGATTGTTCCAACTACCGCACGATCGCGCTTATTTCGCATGCTAGCAAGGTGATGTTAAAAATCCTGCAAGGTAAGCTGCAGCAGTATGTGGATCGGGAGCTTCCGGACGTGCAAGCTGGGTTTCGCAAGGGCAGAGGAACTAGAGACCAAATTGCCAACCTTCGCTGGATCATGGAAAAAGCAAGAGAGTTCCAGAAACCCATTTACTTCTGCTTTATTGATTATGCGAAAGCGTTTAACTGCGTAGATCACAGCAGATTGTGGCAAGCTCTCCAAGAGATGGGAGTTCCAATTCACCTCATCTGTCTCCTCAGGAACCTTTATGAAGGGCAAGAGGCCACAGTCAGAACTGGGCATGGCCTTACTGATTGGTTTCCGATTGAGAAAGGGGTGAGGCAAGGCTGCATACTGTCGCCCTGCCTATTTAACCTATATGCAGAGTGCATCATGAGGAAGGCCGGTCTGGACGAGTCTTCAGCTGGAGTGAAGATTGCTGGAAAACGTATCAACAACCTTAGATATGCGGATGATACCACTTTAATGGCAGAAAGTGAAGTGGAACTCAAGAGACTTCTGATGCGCGTACAAGAAGAGAGTGAGAAGTTTGGGCTTAAACTGAACATTAAAAAGACGAAGATCATGGCGTCTTGCCCTATCAAGTCCTGGAGCATCAATGGACAAGAAGTGGAAGCTGTGACAGATTTTCTGTTCTTGGGCGCCAAGATTACCTCGGAAGGAGACTGCAGCCATGAAATTAGAAGACGCCTGCTTCTGGGAAAGAGAGCAATGGTTAGCCTTGACCGCCTAGTAAAGAGCAGAGACATTAGTCTACCAACCAAGATCCGTATAACCCGTGCTATGGTCTTTCCAGTTGTGATGTATGGATGCGAGAGTTGGACTGTGAAAAAGGCTGACCGCCGAAGAATTGACGCGTTTGAATTGTGGTGCTGGCGAAGACTCTTAAGAGTTCCTTGGACTGCCAGAAGATCAAATCAGTCGATATTGTCGACCATAAACCCTGACTGCTCATTGGAGGGTCAAATTCTAAAGTTAAAGCTCAGCTACTTTGGTCATCTGATGAGAAGAGAGGAGTCGCTGGAGAAAGATTTGATGTTGGGAAAGGTTGAGGGTCGCCGGAGAAGGGGTAGGCAGCGAACGCGATGGTTAGATGGCATTCTCCAGGCATTGCAGATGAAGCTATGTGATGTTAAGAAGATAGTGAGAGACCGGAAAGCGTGGCGTGACATGGTCCATAGGGTCACGAAGAGTCGGACACGACTGAACGCCTGAACTGAACTGAACTATCAAATGCAGCTGCCTATTTCCGAATTCGAGCTCACTGGCTTCTCACCGAAGATGAACCTGAATTGAATGATTTTCATCTACATTTTTCTCCAGTTCCTTCACCGTCTGAGTACTTTAATTTTTTTTTACACACCAACTGCTGTTTTTTTTTTGTTTTTTTGCTTTTTCAGCCCTTTAAAGATTACAGTTCTTCCATGACAATACGGCTCGAGTTACTAGAGCTGGCACTATTTCTAGCGTCAGGTTAACAAATGCCAGAACAGGATTTATACCAGCAACTGGCTTGCTTTTCATCCGTGCACGCAGTCAATAGGCCCGTGCTTTCGCATTTCCTCGCCATAAATCCAGTTGATAGCCCTACATTTCTTTTTTTTTTCCTTCTGCTGATTTCTGGGCCGGCAGCAGAAAAGGTACCCCCTTATGTAAAGTGAAAGTGTTGATGACGCTGCAGCCGTTTTGCCAAAACTCAGACGCGCTGGCAATTTTCACGAACTGCAGGCGGGGCCGCAGTCAATATGACGACTGGCTTGGTTCAGTTTATGGTTTCTAACGTCCCAAAGCAATTCAGGCTATAAGGCACGCTGCAGTGAAGGGCTCAGAAAATTTCGATCACATAGGGTTCTTCAGTGTGCACCGACATCGAATTATATACTGGTTTGGTTTGTGAGGTTTAACATCCCAAAGCGACTCGGATTTGAGAGACGACGTAGTGGAGGACTCCGGAAATTCCGACCTCCTGGGGTTTAACATGCACTGACATCGCACAGCACACGGACGCCTTGCTTTTCGCCTCCATCGAAAAGCGGCCGCCGAGGCCGGGATTCGATCCCGCGTCCTTGGGAGCAGTAGTCGAGCGCCGTAACCACTGCGCCACCCCGGCGGGGTAAATTATATACGTATGCCTTGTGTTTCGCCTCCATCGAAGAGCGGCCATCGCGGCCCAGATTCAATTCCGAGTACTGGGGTTCACCAGTCGAACGCCATAACCACTGAGCCACAACGGCGGGGTCAAGATGGTGCCTGTCTGAAAGGCTGCATCTGTGAGCAGTCCGAGCACAATAACAAGCTTCCTTGATAGCATGCACGATCGAATCGCGCTGTTCACTGAAGATGAAAGCATAGCTTAACCCTTCTGTTTAGTCTATGTAAACAAATCCGTCTATGTCAACAAACATACGTTGAGCGAGCAAAATCGCAGGCCATCGCCATCCACCTCCAGGGTGTTCTTAGAGAACGCCTCACTCGCTTGCGCCGCGTGTTCCTGCACGTAAGAAAAATCATGAAAATTTGAGCACGTCTCTGGTTCAGTGCTGCGTTTTTTTTTTTTCTTTTTTTCTTTTCAGGTAAACAAGGCCTTGCGAATCCATTGCATGAAGCTGAAAGCTTTCACGGTGCGTTTCGCTTTCGACTGCAGTCTGCTTGAATTTCAATTTAGAAAGCGTAGCCCTATTACCATTTATGGGTGGCTATCACTTTAGTCGAGCGAGCAACGAGGTTTGTGAGCTAAATTCTTCGGGGTGCTGCAGCGATGTGCTGGGGAACCAATCCTAGCGCGCGAAACTGCTGTGTTTACAGCATGCATGCTCGCCCGCTGCCTTTATTCCTGCACACACACACACACACACACACACACACACACACACACACACACACACACACACACACACACACACACACACACACACACACACACACACACACACACACACACACACACACACACACACACACACACACACACACACACACACACACACACACACACACACACACACACACACACACACACACACACACGCACGCACGCCACGCACGCACGCACGCACGCACGCACACACGCACGCACGCACGCACGCACGCACACACACACATATATATATATATATATATATATATATATATATATATATATATATATATATACTTTTTCTCTCTTTTTTTTTACCTCTGGCTCCTACTCAAATGCACTCGCTCGTCTATCGCCGCTCGGTATCCTCACTTTGATGTTTTATTTTGCTCATCGTGAAACACAATGATTAGAATAAAGAAGCACCAGCGCGAAATTGTAAAACGGAGGAAGAAAAAACAATACATGTATGCACTTTAACTACAGCTTGCGATCATTCAATCACGGCTGCAACTAAATCGACCGCTCACGATTATTTAAGCAAAATCGAAGCTATAATGGCACCGTGTCGTTAGCTGGGAGAGATGGGCCGTTTCACTAAAAATGCAGTGGGAAAACGACCATCAACTTTGTGTCTGAGTGCCAATCCGCAGTTTCTGCACCCCAGATGCCTCCACTTCAGGCTACTGACAGAAGGAAGACATGGAATGATATTTTTTCAGCTCCTTGTTGACGTACACAAAAAAAAAAAAAAAAATCGAGACCACTGTGGAATCTACGCTGCAGAAATGCGAAAGACCAAGCGTTGCTACAGTGCACACGGTGCATCACGTTTGCTCTCATTATCCTTATCAGCTAAATGCACCATCATAATCATTGCTAATGTCATCATTGTCATTATCACCATTTGCAGCGTCATTGTCATCGCTACTATCATCCTCATGGTAGTCAAGGAGAATTATGATGTGCGGTTCACGATCGCGGGAAAGACTGCGTTCGAAACGATTTTCTTCGCCGAAATGGATAAATCGGCCCTCGGCCGAGGTATTGTTGCGGCGTCTGCCGCCAGTAATACCGTACCGTCCTTCCCCATCTGCCGGCTGGTAAGCTGGTTTTCAACTTCGTTTTTTTGCATGCCGACCTCGCCGGCCGTCCTACCGTGTCCAAGACTTTCGAGATGCCTTACGTGGCATCATAGACCTCAGTGATATTAGTTCAATCGGACAGTTCCAGATATCCCATGTGTGGATGGTGGCATGCAAGACAGCGCTGGTCAAAGCTAAGCTCGTGAGCTCCGGAGAGTTACAAGTGAAAGACCGTCGGTGTCTTGTTTTTGATCCTGAACCAAAGATTGTGAAACTCAAGAAACACTCGAATCAGCGGTCAGTTGATGTGTGCCCCTGGCGGACCAGACGCCTGTAATTCGCTGCGTCACTGATGGCACTCTTGATGTGCGTGCATGTGCTGTGCGCGAGCCAGAAGAAGACAAATGTTCTGCTGTGCCTGCTGTGCTGAGTGTCTACGCTGCTGAAATTCTTAATGCCATTGTAGGATCCACCCTCGAGAAAGCTAATTGCCAGCCTGGTAGTGACGGCAACTGCGGTTTGGATGTGTCATGTGACTCATGTCCAAGCTTGGCCTCGAAGCGTGGCGTGTCAATGAGTTCTGCCTCCTCTGAAGGAGACATGTTCCTGCAAAACACAAGTCCCGCCATCAGAAGTCGAAGGGCAAGAAATCTCGTCGCCGCTCCAGATCGAGGGGAAAAGGTGCCAGTTCCAGGGAGGTATCACCTTCCAGATTAGCGCCAGACATCTCGGATGCTTGACCTAATTGCACTTTGGTCACCATGGCGAGCGCCCAGCAGCTGATTGTTGCAACCCTCAACGTGTGTGGTCTCCGGTCTATAGGCAGAAATATGTATTGCTGCGTCGGCTGTTTTCGGGCGGTCGACTAGACATCATCGCTGTTCAGGAGAAGATAGAAAGTGAACTGGACACTAGGTAACCCTGCGAGCCTTTTTAACAGATTACAACGTCTGTGTGTCTCACTCAGTAGGCCTTTCGGCGGGTTGCTTTCATCATCATCATCATCATCATCATCAGCCTGATTATACCCACTGCAGGGCGAAGGCCTCTCCCATATCTCTCCACTTAACCCGGTTCTGTGCTAGCTGCATCCACTTGACCCTTGCGAACTTCTTAATCTCATCCGCCCACCTAACTTTCTGCCGCCCCCTGCTACGCTTTCCTTCCCTTGGAATCCAGTTTGTTACCCTCAGCGACCATCGGTTATCCTCTCTTCGCACTACATGTCCTGCCCATGTCCATTTCTTCTTCTTAATTTCCACTAGAATGTCATTAACTTGAGTTATTTCTCTGACCCACTCTGCACGCTTTCTATCTCTTAATGTTACCCCTACCATTTTTCGTTCCATAGCCCTCTGGGTTGTCCTCAACTTAAGTAGAACTCTCTTGGTTAG
Organism: Amblyomma maculatum; assembly: GCF_055883805.1. NCBI lineage: Eukaryota > Metazoa > Arthropoda > Arachnida > Ixodida > Ixodidae > Amblyomma > Amblyomma maculatum. The sequence goes on along the minus strand of NC_139344.1, from coordinate 272,192,674 downwards.
CCTCCACGTTTCAGCCCCATAGGTGAGTACAGGCAAGATGCAACTGTTGTATACTTTCCTCTTGAGCGATACCGGTAAGCTGCTAGTCATAATCTGCGAGTGCTTTGTTCTTTAAAAAGAGTCTCTTTGTTTCTGACTATGTGCACCAGGTTGACGCAGAAGGGCACTTTATGTTATTATCATTCCATTTATTTCCATCAAATATGGGGAGGCGAGGTAAAAAGCTGCGCATGCTTGACAAGTCCTCGTCCCCTACAAAACAGCAGCAGTACACGCCGAGAACCCTGCATATATATATGCGGGCGGTTGAGGGCGGCGCTGGTGAACACTCTCATGGTTCGTATACAGACAACATTAATACCCGAGAAAGTAGCAGGGGGGACAGCGGCCGATGTAGCTCAGTTGGAAGAGCACCGGACGCGATATTCGGAGGTCGTGGGTTCGGTCCCCACCATCGGCACGTTGTTTTTTCTTCTACTTTGTGTTTAATTATCTTTCCCCTAAGCAGATTACATTACTCATTTCTGTGATTATCCAAGTAAAAATTAAAAAAAAGACATAAAACATAATCCCCAATGCTTTCCTTGGCCTCGCCGACTGTTTGCTTGTTTCCTTCACACACACACACACACACACACACACACACACACACACACACACACACACACACACACACACACACACACACACACACACACACACACACACACACACACACACACACACACACACACACACACACACACACACACACACACACACACACACACACACACACACACACACACACACACACACACACACACACACACACACACACACACACACACACACACACACACACACACACACACACACACACACACACACACACACACACACACACACACACACACACACACACACACACACATATATATATATATATATATATATATATATATATATATATATATATATATATATTAAAGTATAGAACGTACCACTCGTACAAAAAAAATGTACGGCTTGTGGGCAATAAAATTATACACTTATTAACAAATTGATAATAAAGGTATGTATACACTGAACGCATTTCTTGCCAAGCAAAAAAAAAAAAAAAAAGTGAATACAAGTGTCGAAGTCGGAGGAAAATTAGGTTCTAATATCAGACAAGGAAGCATTGAACACCGTAAATGCACTGCAAAAGAACAATGTAATGGTAAAAAGGAGCACAGAAATACAGCGACAAAAATGCGACTTCGGTTGATAGTTCATATTTAGGCACTCACAAATGTATGCATTCATGTAAAGTGAATTAGGCACAGCTTACGTATGAGTAAAGAATATTCAGAACATACAAAGTTACCAAAAAATGAGACAAAACGATACATTACAGGAATACAAATTTCAGTTCATTTAGGTTAAAATCAAGAATATCAATATTATCCTTAAGGTATGTGTTGAGTATATTAGGAATTCGATATTTAAGTGTCTGAAATCCATAATTAGTCCGGAAGGAATGCACTTTCCAAAACTCGAGATTTCGTGTGGGGTAGCGTGATGGACCTTTCATAGCTAATTCGGCAAGCCTTATTAAACAATTGCATTTAGCTTTCTTTTCCCTGATAAGCCCACGGAATAGGTGATAATTGTGCATGTTTTCAAAACGTATTATGCCAAGGTTTTGCATTACTGAGTATATATCACAGTCGTATTGAGAGCGTGTAATAATTCTAATAACCTTTCGCTGTAATATTATCAACTTGTTTATATTAGTTAGGGAAGTAGTACCCCAGACCAGACTGAAATATTGTAAGTGAGAGGCAAACAAAGAATTATATAGGAGTAACAAAATACTCTTAGGGACGAAATCTCTACTTCTGTACAAAATGCTGTTAATCGAAGTGAGCTTACTTGATATAATCTATATGTCTGTCCTATACGATATATGTTCCGTGAAGATCACTCCCAACGTTTTAAATTCACTCACTATTTCTATATCGGTATTATTTAAACTAAGCGTTGAATTAGTTGGAATCTGTCGTGTATTAGGACGGAAAACAATCGCTTTTGTTTTAGGAATGCTGATTACTAAGCCATTTTCCTGTGCCCAAGCATATGTTGTGACTTTCGGCTGAATGGCGAATCGTGGAGGTTTATCAATATATATGCTTCAAATAATCGGGTGCATCGAGCAGCTTTTTTCAGTGAAATTGCATATCTCTATAGAATGCGATCGGCATTTGGTATTGATGGATGACTTCAACTACGTATGCGGTCCTCATGACCGTACGGGGCCTAGTCAAAATGCCGTTATAAGAGCCCTGGTATTTTATCATGTATCACTGAAAGCGCAGGTTTAATTGATACTGGACTGTCATCCACATTCACATATATTAGAGGAACTTCACATTCACGTCTTGATCGCATTTACGTCTCCGGAGAACTTCTTAAACTTCGCATTTCATACGATGTTAGGCCGATTTCTTTCTCTGACCATTGCATGGTCACTGTGCGAATTGGGGAAAGTTCCCGTCCAAATGTTCAGCTGCGGCGGGCCCTGTGGAAGCTTAATCCTTCGCTGTTAAACGAGGAAGAATTTGCACAGCGCGTGACGGCAGCTTCGGATTCTTGTTTCGCCTTGAGTCTCCCATTATTTGCAGCTTGGGAGTTGTTTAAGCAACAAGTTCGGGACATTGCTATAGAGATTGGTTCAGTCAGGTCTTACTTCAAATACAGTGAAGAAAAACGGCTGCTGCAGCACCTTCGTAATTTGCACGAGTTTGAATGTGAGGCTCCTGGCGATGCAGAGCGCTTTCGGGAGGGCCCATGTGCAGTCCCGTAGCAATCAGGCTTTGCAGTCTGAGGAGCCAACTAAAAAGACATTGCTTGATGAGCGTCGCCATGCGGCTGCCGAACGAGTCTCTGAATTCTATTGCAATGGTGCCTTGCTGACTATTCTGATACAATAGTAGCCGAGTTTGCAAATCACTACACCTGTCTTTTTTCTGCCACTACAAGTAATGCTGGTGACGTTCATGTAGATTAACCCACTTTCTGAGGATGAATGTATAAGTTCTCCATTAACCTTAACCGAAGTGGAAGACGCAATTGATCGTTTGCACATTCAAATCTGCTCTCTCCACTGTCCTACTCCAAATTTTTTAGACTAGCATTGATGTCGGGTTTCTGCCGCACTTTTACTAAAGGTCATAGTGTGTTAATACCAAAAACTGATGATAAAGAAAAACTGCGATTTGTGGACGGCTACAGGCCTCGCTTTCAAATGCCGATTATAAGCTTTTCGCTAAAATCCTCTCAAATCGGCTACAGATTGCAATGTCTTCTTTGATTGGACCTCACCAAACATGTGACTTGAGAGGCCGGTCAATACAGTCTAATCTACATGTGGCGCGTACCGTTTTGCAATATTGCAGTGACGCTCAGGAACAGTTGGCGCTGCTGAAAATTGACCTGGCAAAGGCGTTTGGTCGTGTGTCTCAATCATTCCTTTTTTCACTTCTAGATCGTGCCAATATTGATTCAGTTGTTTCTACTGAGATACGCCTTTGTTAACAAAGAATGTTCCACACGATTGATTGTAAATTGCTGTCTATCACAACCTGTCCTAATCGAGTCCTCCGTTAAACAAGGATATGCCCACTGTTTGGAGCCTATACTTGGAGCCGCTTTGCATAAGTGTCATAAACAGCAGAGCAGTTAGTGGTTTTCGTATTATGGGTCACGAACTGAATGTTTTAGCTTATTCAGATGACCTCGCATTTTTCTGCGCTGACAAACCAAGCACTGATGAGGTTATTTGTTTAACGGAGGTCTTCAATTCAGTGTCAGATGCTCGAATCAATCGATCTAAGAGCTGCGGTCTCTGGTTTGGAATGTGGAGATCGATGCCTGCTGAATATGCTGGTGTGGCATGGACATCAAGGCCACCCAAGTACCTTGGAGTCCCTTTGAGTGCCTATAAGAATATTGCGCCTTACTGGGAAGACTGTGTGCAGACTCTTCAGCGCTACGCTCGGACGTTTATCCCTCATGGTCCCTCTATTTATGGCAGGGCGACCGCCAGAGTAATCTGTTTCTAGTCACTAAAATTTATTATATACTCCAAATAATTCACTGCGTAAGACTTCATATCCAGCTTTTCCACGGTGTTCGCTACTTTTGTGTGGGATTCATCTTTTGAAATAATGAGGCGTGATAACCTTTTCCGGCCTGTAAGTGCCGGCGGCCTTGGTCTAGTCCACCTGTATGTCCGGCAGATAGTTTCGCGTTTGATGTTTTTCCGCGACGCTTCCCATGATAGCGCGTGCATTTTTGCAAGTTAATCTAGTTCGTGTTTTACCGAGTCTTAACGTGTCCTCTAACGTTTCTGATCATCCGTGCTTATGGGGTGTAATGCATGAGGTGTATTTATCTCTTCGATTCCTACATTTTTGCTTCTCCCCAGAGTTCCTGTTTTCTGAATCGCGGAAGCGTCTGTACAAAGATTTAATTTTTATGCTCTTTCCTCCACCCATGTATCGTTCTGTGTATTTCTGTTTAACGGGACATGATGTACTCAAAAGAGTACGGAAAATACCGCTCTCGCCATGTTCGAAGACTTTCTTTTGTAAGTTACACGTTGAGACCCTGCCTGCAAAAACGTGGTTAGGGAAAAAGGGCATTTTGTATCTACAGCAAATTGCCGTCTTTGTGATTCTCCGAAAACCATTCAGCACTGTTTCATTGATTGTAAAGATGCAGTATTGTTGGGATATTTTGCAATGGACATTAAAAAAAAAAAAAAAAAAACTTGATTTGACACCGCATTTTCTACGATATATCACTGCATTGCCATCTGTTGATAAGCCTTTAGACATGTTCGTTCTAATTGGGCCCGTCTGCTGTGCGATGTCAGTGCACGCTAAAGAACCCTAGGTGGTCGAAATTTCCGGAGTCCTCCACTACGGCGTCTCTGATAGCCTGAGTTGCTTTGGGACGATAAACCCCACAAACCAAATCAATCAATCAATCTAATTGGGTTACACAGCCTCTGGAAAACACGCGTGATGGACAGAAAATACCACTTCTGTAGGATGATTGTTCGTTTAGGATATTGTATGCACAGGCTGACTTTGAACAGAGAGTGGCACTCATTCTTAGTGATGTGCTCTACATTGCAACTTGTTTAGAGTTTTAACTTGGTGTATCTTATTGCCTATCATGTTCATGTGATGCTCTTTTCTAAATCATTTGTACATAGTCTATGCACATAGGACATTGTTTCAGTGTAATAAATACCATGTTAAAAAAAAAAGAAGAAAAAAAAAACGCCGGGCGTGGCGCAGATGCATGGTTAAAGCTCTCGGCTGGGGATCCAAGAAATGGAGGTTCGATTCCCGGTGTAGACAGGAGTTTTATTTTTTTATGACGTCATTTGATTAACAGCTATAGTGTGACCGAACGAACGCCGGCAGTATGAGCCGTTAAAGGCTTTTGCCTTAAAAGGAAGCTGCACCGGTTTTAGAATTTGATGCGCTTCAGAGGGTCGAATCTGCAGGCTTTGTATGTTAAGTATACGAAATATTTTGGCTTTAGCTTTTGAAATAATGACGTAATCATCGATTAAAGTTGCTACCCCGTTCACGCTTCTCCGCAGTGCACAGCGCTGGAGGGGGGATGTCAGTAGCAGACGACAGGAGTACGACAGGCGGTAGTGACGTCAAGGACGGCGTCTACCTCTCTTCCGCTTCTATTGCCCGAGCTGGCCTTGCATCACCTGTCGCTTGCAGGCTATGCAGTGCAACCTTTTTCTTGTCTCGCGCTTGTTTTCTTCTTGCGAACGTTACAGCAAGCTTTTTCAGTGCATCTTGCACCGTTCTTCACGAAAAGAACGACCATGCCGTGGTTCTGCACAGCCTATGGCTGCACGAACACTGGCGGCCGAGAGGATGTCGCATTTCATAAATTCCCAAATGAGCGCAAGCTATCGGCGCTTTGGGTTGCCGCGGTCAAGAGGAAGGATTTCAAGCCTACAAAATCGTCGGTGATCTGATATATCATTTTCGCGACAGTGACTATCACCAAAGCTTGTCGTTAATGCGATCTTTTGGGATACCGATCAAATCTGCGCGATTGAAAACCGGTACTGTGCCTTCTGTCTTCGCACACAAGAGCACCTCTCCGCCGCCAAGAGCTGCTCTCGCAAAAAGAAGAAAACTCGAGGTAAGAGGTCCAATACATCATATTGCTCTTCTGTTCTGTTTACTTTTTTGTTCTGTGGGGCAGATGGGTGGCCGGGCAGATGAAGGCAGAGGAGAAAGTAAAATTCAGCATTGGCGCCCGCTGACGCGACTGGAAAACTGTGAGAGAGTAGGACTTTTTTTTTCATGATTAGGCTATCGGTGCGATGCGGAAAGAGCCATAACACTGCTGAATCGACGAATGGATGTTCAGGAAAACGAGCAGTTTTGGACCTCTATACGTTTTGCACTTGGCGATCCGATTCTGCTTGCACATGCCAAGTATGAACTTTTTAAAATGGAAGTCAGAAACCTATGTCATAAAAGAGGACGCACATCCTAAACTCGCTTCTGCTTTGTTAAATTAAGTTTCTTATGTCATGTTTATATCTTATGGCCATTTTCTTATTTTCAGGTTCTTGAAGAGCTCCTGGGAAATTCAACTATCCCAATTAAGAAAAGAAATCGGGGCAGCATGATGTCTGTGGTCGAAGTCGCGATGTTAAGCGCAGCTAAATGAAGTGTGCTAAACTCGCGACATGGCAGCGCGTGACTGCCGATAGCTGTCCTAGCGTTTCGGTACTTTTACCGGTGTTCTAAATGGGATTACGGGCACGAAGCAAGGTAGCGGCCTGGCTTCTCGTCGATACCGCGCTCCCGCGTTAATTTGCTAAATCCCGCCAGAATAAAATGTATACGTACTCGAGGTTGCGGGAGCTGAGAGCATGACTTTTGCTGCTCTTTCTGGATGAGTTCATTTGTTTACAATCGTCACATCAAGCGCATTGACGTGACACTGCTTCGTTCGAGTCTGGCAGGAGATTTAGGGCACGAGTAACGCAGATATGTTCAATTGAGAGCGGATCACAGGCGCATACAGCAGTGCAGCGCAGCGGTACGTACCAGTGTGAATTTCCCATGCGGGAAAAGGTTAGCGCTGTCTCCTCGCTCGTCATGTCGCCGCTGCCGCCAGTGTCACCTTGTTCCGAAGCCGCCGCTGGTTCGAACAAGTACGGCTCAATATCATATTCCCCTGAGCAGCGTGATCGTTGCGTGTTCAGCAGCATACATCCACAGAAAAGCACGTGCGTGCATGTACAATCGCTTGGACCGCCGCTACCACTGAATGGCACGCCGTCAATGACGTCACGGCGCGCTTGACCAATCACAGGCAAGAGCGCCACTTTCAAAACGCCCCACGGCGTTGGTGCACGTTTTTCTGATTAAAAGGTAGTTTGCGGTCACTTATGACTAAATTTAACGTCGTATTCGTGTTCAGGGGGTCGTAAACTGTATATCTGTATTCCGAACTCTTTCTTTTTAAAAAGTGATGCAGCTGCCCTTTAAAGGGCAAGCAGCAGTGCTGCATACAGCTTTCTTTTAACCCCTCACCCGACAGAACATCGTATGTGCTGAATTGCTACGCAGCACGAACAGCACGAGTCCTCTGTCGATGGGATCGCGGTGGAGCCATGGTATGGCGTTGATGGCATGAGAATCACTATTACTTTTATAGAAAAATAATGGTAGCAGTGTCTGATTACACCGATTTAGCACTTTTAAAGGGAACCACCAAGCGGTCCCGCGCGCTGCTGATCCTTCTTAAAGTAGTTAACGGCGCCAAGACACTGCAGCATGGCATTGACTTCGTAATATTGTCAATGCGCGCCAGATGTCCCTCGCAAACGAGCGATATAGACAGCGGTAATCTGGAGGCCAGTTTTGTTTGGTTTGTGGGGTTTAACGTCCCAAAGCGACTCAGGCTATGAGAGACGCCGTGGTGGAGGGCTCCGGAAATTTTGACCACCTGGGATTCTTTAACGAGCACTGACATCGCACAGCACACGGGCGCCTAGCTTTTCGCCTCCATCAAAAAGCAGCCGCCGCGGCCGGGATTCGATCCCGCAATCTTGAGCAGAGTAGCCGAGCGCCCTAACCACTGCACCATCACGGCGGTGCATGAGCCCAGTTTCGCCGAGGTTTTTTTTTTTTTTTTTTTCACCTACTGCAGTGCTCACTTATTTCATTTAATGGTTCTTTCATTTGCGTTCTTTTTCATTAAGCATTCCAAGTACCTTTCATGTACGCCTATTGTGAAGCGATGACTTCAAGAGTTCTTTTGTGCCATTCCCATCCTGCACGGATCACTGTCTTAGATATCGCTTCTTTGGTCGAAATAAATAGATTTTCTTTTTGGAAAGCGCAGCTCTACCAAATAACTGCGGCTACATTAGTCGTTTCAGAATGCAAGATGAACCTATGCTGATGACATATTCCAGAGCATGCATACAGTAATAAACGGATGAAACGCAGTAAAGCCAGCGCTTCGCCTTCATTAAATTGTACGCTTCCTAAAAGCCTAGGCGTTTTGATAGATGTATGCCCAAAAATGTTTACTGAAATCACTCCCAACAAGCACCTCACACCCTGCTAGACGCATGTACAGTACGTGCCATTCCTTCACTTAGAGGTCATTGTATCATTAACTGAGTGTTATAGATCACCCCAATCCACCACCTATTTAGTTTGCAATAAGGAATATGTAATAACGATAAGAAAAATTAAGTGCCACAAAAATGTGCAGCGCTGCATGTATGCAGTTTCCAATGTGTTTCTTAGCCAACATATAAAAGCGAACGGCACCGAATGTCTCACAATTCATGATGACGCATCGATTGCTTGAACATTCTCGATATCAGAGATGAGACAGGAATAACAAGCTAATTAACGTGCAATATGAAGAAAGAATGCGCTCTCTATCGTGTTGTCTGCCGAGGTGGGAACATATATATTACCATATCTTGTTTCGGCGCATTGTTAAGCGTTCAAACATTCACCTAATGATAAATAGTTGCTGACGTTATCGCATCGGCCGCAGGTGCTGCTTATATCACGATGCGAACGCGGTAAAAAGAAAAAAAAAAGGAAGTTACGACTGCGCAGAGGCTCCCCTCACGTTCTACTCAGCAAAGCAGCCATCACACGCGCGGCCGTCCATTTCCAAAACTGCGGCAACGCGTCCTTTTCGGCAAGAGGTCATGAGTTTGATTCGATTGGCGGGACGCTTTTTAAATCCAGTTTCTCACCGATAGTCTGTTCTGGGCACACATTGTCTGCTCTGTGCCTTAGTAGGTCGACAACACCCATTATCGAAGGTCCGGCGTACTAAAAGAGGTGGGGACAGAAAGTCGCAGCCTGGCAGGGGCCTGAAAATACAGTCGAGGGAGCTCCCTCCGTGTACAGTTGACTTCTCGCTCACACCGGAGTTCAGTGTGGTGTCAGCGCGCCAATGCCGGGCGCCACTGCGCGGCGCGCGACAAAGGCGCGTGGGCCGGGCCCGCGGTTCTGGTCTGCGGAGTCCGCACTGTGCGCACTCGTTTATTAAGAGCGGGTCCCGCCATTGTGGCTGATGAAGCGTAGTGCGCGCCGCATTGTGCGCGAGCGCCGCGGCGCCGGCGCAGCAGCGGCCGCCAATCCACGGGGCCGATGCCTGGGCCGTCTGCTGCCGCGCGCATAATGGCGCGCCGCGACACGGGCTGACGCGCGCTCTCGGGCGGCTCTTTTTTCGCTCGACTGGCTCGGGCGCGCCGGAAGTCTTTCTCCGAACACACTGAGGGCACAAAGTCAGCTCCGCGCTTTTCTTCTTCGCCTCCGTTCACGCTGCTTGAGCGCCGCCGCCGTTGTTGGCGGCTCCCGCATACACGCGGGAGTTTGATTCTGCGCTCTCTTTTCCCTTAGTTCTTTATTTCGCCGGAGCTCATTTTTCTGTAGCGTAAGCAGCGTTCACTTACTTGGTCCAGTGCTCGCCCTTCGCTGGCTGCCGTCATTTTTCAGTAAATTTCATTATTGGCACGGGTCCGTAGTGAGCCATCTGCATATATCTTGAGAAGTTCCTTGTCTCGATTTTTTTTATGTGTATGGTATTCGGTAGCCTCAAATGCGCCAATGACGTTTTTAACAAAAAAAAAAAGCAAACAAAAATGAACAGCCAAACCACCACAATTTGAAACCTTGGGAGGCAAAGCAACTGTAAAAGGCACGTTCAAAACTGCGAAATCTAGAGGGAATTTCACGAACTCGAACACTTAGCCTGTTTATTGGCCACATCATTAATATTCAAGATGTACCATATATGATCCAATTATGCGTCACTGTCGCATTAGGTGCACGGAACAATAACTTATCCCCTATAATTTGTCGTGCCAAGTTTCAATGGGGGGATAAGCCTGCAGGCCGGCGAAACGCACTTCTGGCCTGCTAACTTCTACTTATGGGAGTCGAGAACTGAGAGTGACGGCGTGAAGGGCTAGCTGTGCACCCAGTGTCCGAGGATTAACACAAAGACAAGGCAAGGTACGCATCTATTATCTTGCCCCTTCGCCGCACATTCCGTGTTTTAAAGCTAAAAAGGTTATTCATGTGGAGTGGCTACGAACACCGATCTACGTGTAGAATACGGTGTAACGCGCTAAATATTAGACACACACACACACACACACACACACACACACACACACACACACACACACACACACACACACACACACACACACACACACACACACACACACACACACACACACACACACACACACACACACACACACACACACACACACACACACACACACACACACACACACACACACACACACACACACACACACACACACACACACACACACACACACACACACACACACACACACACACACACACACACACACACACACACACACACACACACACACACACACACACACACACACACACACACACACACACACACACACACACACA
>NC_139344.1:272159150-272176650 GCF_055883805.1 Amblyomma maculatum | reverse complement strand
GGGGCTATCACGAAGATGTGAATGGTATTTAAAACATAATGCAAGTATGTAAAAATACAGTGCAAGTAGAAGAATATCATACTTTACAAAGATATTTATTTTAGGGAATAGGAATGACACATTCGCTATGGTTCGGAGAGCTTGTTTTCTTTGCAAATGCAATTTCCGAAAATTTGTTACTCCTGTTGTGCCCCAGACTATGCTGTAGCATTTGGATATTAGACAGTACTAACGCGTTATAGAGCAGCGCCTTTACTCTTACTGGGAAAATACGTCTAAAACGAACAAGTATGCCAAGAGCTGAGGAGACATTAGAACTATAATGTATTCTACGTGTGCACTGCATTCCAAGTTAAATTGTTCGAAAATATAACTCCGAGTATATTTGCCCGCGAGATAAAAAAAAAAAAAGTATCACGTGACTAACATACTCGCACGCCACGATTGTGGTGCTCTCAATCGTGGTTTGAGTGAACGAAATTAGCTGCGGCCGTGACACGATGGTCCCGTTCCAGAGGTATAGGCTGATATTTTAGGGATGGTTGCAGCGAGCGCGGGGAGCTCACTGCAGCTTGCGACTTCCTGAAGCGGACGAAGAAACCATCCCACTTATCGGCTTGCAGCTTCCGAACATGAAGTCAGTAGGCGTCAGAAATTCGATTAGTATTTGCTGAAGGCACTAAAATCTCACCTCATGCAATATTCAAAGCGTTTTCAATGCTTATAACGTCTTCTTTTTCTTTTGACAGGGCTGATGGCAGCTTAACCTGGTCGCTACTTCGTCTAATCAATCTCATGGGAAAAGGAAAGTACCGGTATAACTTTTTCTCTACTCTGTAATTTTTTTTTTCATTGTGAAGTGCAATGGCATTTAGTCGAGTTCTTATATATGTTATTTCATTTCTCAGTTAATTAAAATTTAACATGAATGTTTTTGACGTCGACTTTTCTAATCTGCACTTATGTATACTGTCGTAAGCGAAACGCTTTGCATCATTATAGTTTTGATGGAATTATATATTTCTTTATCGCATGTAGTGGCACCAATAAGCCGAGATGACGAGTATTTTTGTCGAGGGCGCTTTCTAGCATAGAAAAAAAAAAAAAAAGAACGCGAGACAACACAAACTAAACCCACCGTTCACCTAACCTGCAAAGTCTCGAGCGAAACGCGAGAAAGTCCGCGCACCCCTATGCATACGCTGACTAGACTGCAGCTCATTAAAACAAAATTCTCCTTTCACGGCTAAACTATACCACGAAACACACGACACGGTTAATAACAAAAGATCAAAGTGGTTGCGAGCGATACAGGTGACATTGTTTGAGTTGTACGCGACGAGCAGTACGAACTTTAAATCTCATATTGTCACAGACCAGCGCCAACAACTTTATTCGGGAGACGCGTGTTGTCGATGAACGTGTTAGCTAAGCGCCCTGCTCTAATGCTGGAACGTAATGACACCGGAGGAGGCTCCTGCAGCGATCAGTCTCTCTTTCGGCTCCCGGTCCTTCACTGAACGTATGCTATGCGTGAGGCCTGTCACGATCCCCGTGAATGGCGCCACCACAGTCAATGGGAAACGGGAGGCGGGTTATACAGGTTGCGTGATTTGACTGCTGGCGCGCTTGGGCCAAATTACCGACGCCGAGCGGGCGTTCCATCGCACCGAGCTGGTCACCTTCGTGCCAACCCAAGGATGGGAGAGCTCGAAAAAAAAAAGGGGGGGGGGGGGATATTTTTTTTGGGGAAAAAGCTATTTTTATCGTTTTTTTCCGGAGGCATGGAAAGCATGAAAAAAAGACATAAAATATGTTGCCCTTATAGAAGCTTGAGAATTTGTACTAATCCTTAAATTAATAGACGGCTGCTTCTAAATAGAACGGAACATCAAAAAGATTGCGGAACACTATATTTTAATGGCTATTGGTTTCGGTTACACAATTCATGCTTGGTTGAGAATCCTCGCCATATATGCTTAATTCATCCACTGAGACACTTCAGTATGCCGAAATGCATGCTCCATTTTTGTTCTCTCTTTACAGTGCTTCCTGTGTAAAGCGCGACGTATGAAGAGATCTGGTCCAATTTTTCTCACTGTCCAGTTTTATATATGAGAACTTATGAGGCGTGAAGATATCTGGGCTATATTGTTTTTCGCTGTTTCGTTTGGCATATGAGAATGTGGTCACGTAAGAGCATTTCCACCGCAAATTTTTAAGGCATCCACTATACACCTGATCAGTCTCGTATAGCACAACTCCGGTTATACATGCGAACAAAAATTGATTTTCAAAGACAAAAACAGCTCAGAATCATGTTTAGCATTTGAACAACCATAAATGTATTGTTTTCGCTTATAGAAAGGACTAAATGTCGCTAACGGCCGAATATATGGCGCTACTACAGGCAAACAAACTGTAGTTGGCAGCCAATTACAAACGTTACAATTAAAGTTGGCCAATTACAAACGTGCCCCTTTCGCAGAGAATTTCTTTCGCTGCTGGACAATATTTACCGTCACATTGTTCCCGGGATGAAAGAGCACTGAACAAGGCTACAAGGCGAGCCTCAGATCGCAAGCCGAGGCAACGTTTCGACAAGGGGACTTGTCTTCGTCTGGGCCACATGTCCACTTGTCGAAACGTTGGCTCGTCTTGCGATCTGAGGCTCCCCCCTCTAAACTTGTTCAGTGCTCTTTCATACTGCGTGGCCGTCTTCTACCTCTCTTTCCACCATTGTTACCGGTAATAATTTTAAAAGGACGTATACATTAAACAAATATCCAATGCGCGCTCTCCATTTTGATATTTATATATGCCGTTATTTCAATTATGGCTCCAGTGGTAAAATTATAATGCATACAAAATGAACCTGAAATAAAAGCTAATTAATCTCAACGTGAACAGAGTAGAACGGACTAGGAAGATTTGAACACAAAAACGTCGTCAATAATCATTGCCATGTCATTGAGGCAATGAAAAATGTGATTAACTTTAAGCTGTCTAAGAAATATTACAGGAAAATGAACACAACTGACAGATCACATCTATTAACTAGAAGAAACTAAGAAGAACACGAGCAAAAGAATCGGCAAGTTTTGTCGCATGGCTTACAAGAGAAAAATATTGATGAAATTGGAACCACCAAGCTTTCGCGTCGAGAAAAAAAAAAAAAAAAGGGGGGGGGGGGGGGGGGGCGTTGGCATCGACGGAATAAAATAAGCTTGAAAAAACGGGGATATGTCCAATACTTATTTTGTCACCATTGATTTCAAGGGCAATGTGTTCAACTTTAAACTCCAGATTAAAATTCACACGAAAAAAGAAGGCACGAGTAACAGTAAGCATATCGAGATGAACCTGGAGAAATATGGCCTGTGGATATGACATGTTTGATTCAAGAGAAAATTAAATAAAACTCAAACTGTACAAGATAACTCTGAAATATAAAAAAAAATCATATTTGAACGTAAAACGATATAAAACGACTAAAAAATCATGGCAAAAGAAGAAGAAAACACAAGAACGTGGGTAGACATGATCGACAGCAAAAAAAAAAAAAAAAAAAAGGTATATAGATTGTACTGCATAAAACAATTGCCTAGAAAAAAAAAAAAAATCACGGCTAAAAACCTATCAGCAAAAAAAAAAATTAGTTGCGGTTTAACTCTGGTTAACCCTAATTGAATTGCGATAGCAACGGCGGAAGCTTCTTTTGCCTGCTACATTATTCCCCTATCACGCCCTATCAGTGTAAGGTGCTACATTATTGGTGTCACTTGAGCTCATCCTTTAAGAGTATGACGCGAGAGCGTAAGTTACTAGTCTTCTTCTTCTACTCCTCCTCCTCCTCCTCCTCCTCCTCGGCTGTTCAAGGTCAAGCGTGGCCTCCGCCGGGATCACGCCACGGCTTGACACCTGGCGCAATATTGCTATCGCAATAAAAGGAAAACATGCACGAGAAAAAGAGGCACACAGAAACAAGGCCGGAACTCCGTCCACTGCTCCGAATAGCTGCTGCTGTCATTTCCGTCGCAACTCATCAAACTGAAAACTTCAAGCTCTGAGTTAAAGCTAATGAACGCCAGTTTCTTTACTCTATGCACCTTGAGCCTATCCTTGCTCTTGGTGTGTGCACAGCCAAAATTTCGCGACTTCAACCATGTGCGGCAGTAGAAGTCGTAACACATATGGCAGCAACCTTCTAAAACGATGAAAAGTGCCATGCTGTTTATAACCAAGTAAAAGTGGCGCAACATATGCACGAGCAGCTAAACACTAGGAAAAAAAAACACTGCTGTTTCAATGCAGCTACACGTTTCGATTAATGTAGGTAACTGATACTTTTCACATTTTTCTAGTGTTTCTAATGATTTCCGAAAAAACCTTCCCTAGTATTTTTCGCCTAGTTTTTTTTTTATTTTTTTTTCAGCCTTCAAAGTTTCCGGAAACTTTAGATCTCTATATGATCACTTATTCCGGAACTTTCGCCGTGATCTCCGTATGCGGACTCTCCGCCCGACTTTTACTTTTCGTGTCTAGTTCATATTCTCGTGTACTAGTTACTGCCTGTAATGTAATGAATGCTTCTATTTTTTACTTGCTTCATTGGTTGAGCTTACTTTTTCTCTTATTCCTCTTTGTCGTCTTTCAGGTTTTGCACTGTTGCTGCATAACTTACGTATTCCGTTACTTTGTGCATATCCTTTTTCCCCGAGTTCCTGCTCGCCGACCAATGCAATGAGTCAATGACACACGTGACCCTTTCACAGACTTACTGGCCTTGAAAAACAAATTGTCCAACCCTGACTCTTATGTCGTGTAGAAGCGTAAAACAGTCCTGCTCTGCCATGGTTTTTGCCTATAAGCCATTAAACGAGCTTTTCGTGCCACATTAAAGCGTGAAAAAAAAAAAAAAAAAAAACACTTAATTATTGCACACATAACCTCGATTACTGTTCTATGTAAAACTTTTCCACGTGCAGTGGGTACTAATTTCTGAGGGATTGTCCTCCTATAGATGCAGCCCTAAGCAATTCCATGTAAAAACATGGGCTAAATTCTATAATTATTTTTGTTTCTAAACCGTGTAATGCACTACATTTTAGTTCCTGATATTAATGAGGATTGTTTAAGGCAATCTTTAACAAATATCGAAGATGTGATTCATATCTAAATTCTAATCGAATTTGTCCATTCTTTATATTTTTGACTTTCGACAGATTTTCAAACGATGTGGAGACAACTTACTAATCCATAGCTACAAATTTTACTTGACGTATATAAATGGACCTGCGGTCCATTTATGAAGAGTCGGTGATTGCACAGAAGAAACTCTTTATTGGACTGACTTGCACCCGCAAAAGAACTAAGCAACTAGCGGCGGCGGCGATAGCAACAAACGTGCTCGTCGATCGTCGAACAAAGAATGCCCGTCGCACTCGTCAACGCTCAATTTAAAGGCTGCTCAGAACAATCTATAGATAACGTCGCAAACAGCTACCAGCACAGGCTGGAACATTGTAGAAAGACACACGAGTGGCCGGAATCTTCGAGACAGATCTCGGTGCATCTTGCGCTACAACGAAACTGACAAAGGTGTAACTCGCGACATCGAGCATTAACAAACAAAGATTACGGAACTGATACGCGATCCAGAATCAGCGTGATAAGGCCATGCCGGCGGCTGTTAAAAAACAACACAGTTTTGAAGGTTTCGCGGCAATATCAGCTCAATTTTATATTTAATTTTATACTTTTAATGAATATAATGCAACGCGTTTTAGTGCCTGATAATTACGAGGTATTGAGGATTGTTGAGGCGAGATTTAATAAAAATCTCAAACAGTTTTTTTTTTTATTTTTTATGGAAAAGAAGTTGTCTATTGTGCTATGTTATCGAGGTTTGACCGAATTTTAAGCGGTGTGGAGAAAACACATACCAATCTAGAGACGCAAATTTTACATGAAATGAATTTAACTACAATACACAAAGAAAGTTTCAATGAGAAAAGCTTCATTTTATTGTATCGTGCCAGAAAGTATAGGGCTGTAAATTAACCTTTTTGCAGCGCGTCGCTCCTGGAGCAATGTTTGAGGTTTTCCTGGTAAGTTATGGCAACAAAAACGTGTTCAACTTCATAGTGTTTCTGAAAGTAAAGCGTGCATAAACATAAGAATAAAAAAGATGCGCCACATTATTTTAGTGCGCAAGCAGCATAGCTCCAAACTCGCAATTTTTTCGAAGTGGCAAAAATGGAGTTTAACACCTATAGCGGTGTCGCCTTTTTCCTGAGAAACGTATCATGAAAAACTAAGGTTTATTCTTCTGTATCGACACATTTGCCCATCCCATATTAAAAATAAAATCATTAGTACAAAAAATGGTCATAGGACCTCGATTACCGTTCTTATTTGAAATAGTGCGTGTTTCAGTGAACACTTTCAAAAATTCCTAAAATTATTGGGTTCACAATAGAAAAACGTAAAGATGAAAGAGGAAACTCTGCCACCCGGCGGACATTTTCCTCCTCTAATTATTCATGCAATTTACAAAACGCACTAATTAACTTTTTGATTCAGTTGAGTGGTCAGTTCCAATGAGAAGTTTGATGCCGTGAACGAGACAATGTTATATCAGTCTTTGAAACTAAGAAATACTCCTTTTCTAGCGTCCCGCAGAGCGAGGAAATGAGACGCTTTTTCCCTCCCGCAACTGAAACTGAGCGCACGAGGAGCGCCGGAAGTATGGCGCAAGCGCAACGTCCGCTGTGGACGTGTCGCGACGAATGCAGTGCCCGATTGACTGAAACCCTGAAACCGTGAGTGCTATTGTCTCTCTCTCTCTCTCTCTCTCTCTCTCTATATATATATATATATATATATATATATATATATATATACATACATATCGGGTGACCCAGCTAAATGTATACCCAAGGTTTTATAAAATATACCCTGAGTCCAAGCCCCAGTGAAACCAATTCAGAGGTATTCAAAGTCCCCGAAGCTAATTCGTAGTAATTTTTTCGTTCACCAAGGTTAAATAATTAGTAAACACTAATTAACTATTTTTTGTTATTACTTTGAGGAAAAACTGTCCGTGCGTCCGTAGTAGACCGCTCCGAAAAACGGCTAGCTATATACGTTGTTTTCATCACACTACGACTTACGCAGTTTATAAGCCAGTTTATAAAGCAGTTTATTTATAGGCATTCGAAAAATGCTGTCACGTGACCAGCTGTTATTTTATCTCATTCGCCAAGTGCGCACACCCAAGTTCTTCGGAGAGAGAGAACTGCAGATTAGCATAGACGACTCAGAACAGTTCTTGGTAGGTTTGACTTGGGCTAGGGTTTACCGTATTGGTTAAAACCTTGGTTACCTTTAGCTGGGACACCCAGTATATAATATATTTATATATAGCCAGAAACTTCCAGAAGAAATGAGGGGCCCGTTATGATACACACACACACACACACACACACACACACACACACACACACACACACACACACACACACACACACACACACACACACACACACACACACACACACACACACACACACACACACACACACACACACACACACACACACACACACACACACACACACACACACACACACACACACACACACACACACACACACACACACACACACACATATATATATATATATATATATATATATATATATATATATATATATATATATATATATATATATATATATATAATTAAAAATAGTATAAAGCGAGGTGTTCGCTTGATTAAAGGAAACATTTACCTCCGGTCGAAACGTCGAGACAAATAAAATGTTTCCTTTAATGGAACGTCCACCTCGCTTTAAGCTCTTTAACTTGCTTAAGAAGGCAATTACGTCTAGTTCCCGCATTCTATATATTGTCATGTAGCCTTTTCTAATCGAACGTCACGGGGTCACTTCTTCAAGTCAGCGCACGAGACTCGCGATGAGCAGCTGCCCAGCGACTGCTGTTGCACACGCTACAATATATATAACACGCGGGAAAATAGCGGCTACCTACAAAGCAGGGGACATTTTACAGTTAAGCCTGACTGACACAGCAAAGTAACGGCACAACCGCAACCAATCCCGGAATATACTGCGTAACGTGCTCCCCGGAAGAAGGCCTCCTCCTCTATTGTGCCCACGGCGTCAACGTATAGGCAACTGGAAAGCGGCATGCACGCAGTTTCCCCTGGTGTACACTCGGAAACATTGCGGATCGGGTACTGGTGGCCACGGACGCCCGCACTCCGTCTCGCAAATCGGAATTCTCAACATCAGCCGGCAGCCGAGAAAAACAAATGGCCGCATAATTCTCAAAAAGAAGCAAAATGAATGCAAGTGGAAGATTTACGATGCAACAGGGAAAGTGCGAGGAGAACGCCGAGCAAGCAGCGGTGACACCGCAGGTGGCGCATAATGTACCGTCGAAACAAGTACACCACCCTTTGTAGCATCCGCTCAAGGCGCAGCGCTGTTTGCCCCCAGCGGGAGGGCCTCCCAAGAGCGTCTCCAGCGGAGACGGTGCGCCGGGGAGTAGTCGCCTCTGCAGATATGCGCGCGGCCATCGCAAGGGTTGGTCCAGGTGGCTACGCACCCCCGCGGGGCCCGTAAATTGCTGGCCGGGACAAAGTAGCGAGCGGCGGCGCGTTTACGAGCGCGCCTCCCGGCATCTGAGTTACGGCGCTGACAGGGCGGCCCTAATTTAGACGTCGCGGGGCAGCAGCTGCTGCTTGGCAGCCACAGGTCGGTCGAATCGAGCGCCGGCTTCGACCGGTCCGCGCGCATTAGGTTAATTGCTGGCCGCGGGGCCTGATTGAAGGCAGCGACCGGCCCGCGTGGCGGCAGCCGCGCCGGACCGCGCGGCGCCCCCGCGCGGACGCTCCTTTTGTCTGTCCGGAAATTGAAATTCGATCTGGCACCGACAATGGCCAACGGAATCAATTGATTTTGCCATAAGGAGCCGCGCGAGCGCCTTATCGGCCGTCTCCCCTCCTCTTTTTCTCGGGAGGTGTGTGTATACCTGCAATTGGCGTTCGTTAGGCTTGCGCAGGCGCGCTATCGGCGCCTGATAGATGGCGCACTTCAGGGGTGCCGCGGCGCAGCGCGCGCCAGAAGGTTTCAATTTTCTCTGCCATTACACGGACGCCTATTTTCTTGGCGGCCGCACAAAGGGCCGGACAATCTGGGCCGCCCATCTCGCCGATAGCTGCCGCGGCGTCTGAAAAACGGCGCGCACCTTGGGCCCGCCAGGATTGGCTCTCTCGGCCCGGGGGCCGGGAGATGGAATTGAACCGATACGGCCGCCGCTACGCGCTCTCACAAAGGCGCCTCCGCTCCCCGGTCTCGATTAACGGACCGCTCGCGCACCCAGGTCGATCAGCGCCGCCTTTCTCGCACGTCACACGCTGTGTACCACGCGCACAATAAACGCGGGGTGCCGGGCAGCGTGGAGTGGACGGCGCACAATGCTGCCCGAATTGTGGCTGTCGAAATTCGGCACCTTCGGGTGGGAGGACGCCTTTGGGCCACCGGCGTCGATGAGGATACGCTCCCTGGGGACCATTCAGCTACACGTGCGCAAATGACGCTCCTCGACCCCACTGATGAAAACATAAGCGAGCTAGTGTTGCCCGTCCCTGCGGTGTGTAAAAAGACCAGGCCTGAAATTTCGTCACTTTCGATATCGTGCGGGCGTTCTTGCAATAAGAGCAGAAAGATGGTCTGGCCAGACACGACGTGCATGTTCCGCTACACCTGTTCACGCAGCCGAGAAAGGCTATCTATTTGTGTTCGTTTTCGGTAAAGCAGCTCTCGCAACAAGTCTTTCAATGAGGTGTCAGTCCAGCTTGCTGCAAAGACACGGTAATGTGAAAGTTCTCGGAATCTCAGCTTTTTATCATATCTTATTTGTTTCCCGCTTCATGAAATAGACTAAGCGACGGCGGGTTGCGAATATTTTTGTATATACGGGGCAGCGAATTATTTATTTTCCTCCCGTTATGCAGCGTTGCGGAAAGCGTTCAGGTGACGCGCGCACACCGAGAAATTTTCGACAACTTCTGCGGAAGGGTTTCGAACGCAATTTTATCCCATATTGTTTACCATCGCGATAACAAATGATATATCCGCAGATCCTCCCTCGGTCGGCCTGCAGGTTTTCGTATTCACTAAAAAAAAAAAAAAAAAAAAATAATAATAATAATAATAATAATAATAATAATAATAATAATAATAATAATAATAATAATAATAATAATAATAATATTTATAATAATAATAATAATAATAATAATAATAATAATAATAATAATAATAATAATAATAATAATAATAATAATAATAATAATAATAATAATAATAATAATAATAATGCGGTAGTTTAAGCATGGCTTCAACTTAGTGATACTGAAAGCTGTGAATGTTGCAGTGATAGCCGCTTTAACACCCGCTTTTTAATCCGCTGTTGTTGTTTTTTTTTTCATATTTTTTGTTTAAATTAGGTTTTCAAGAAAACAGTAAAAAAGGGAAAACAGTAACGGGGAAACAGTAAAATCACCAAAAACAGTAATTATTGATGGCGTAGAGCTGTCTGGTGTGCAACTTGCAGATCACTTCAACCGGCAGTTTGCTAACACTGTCCCAGCAAGTAATTTAGGCCCCCCAAACATGGACACCCTGAGCTACAGCATGTCACAGAGTTTGTTTCTTGAACCGACTGACACCGAGGAGGTCTACCACATTTTATTTAACATGAAAAATTCTAAAGCGCTAAATCCTAATAATATAAAACTAAGACCACTTAAATTTGTAATAGAATGCATTGCGCCTGTTTTAGCCCACATTTTTAACTTGGCTCTTGAACTGGGCATTTTTCCAAATGCGATGAAAAAGGCTAGAATTACTGGGGTGCACAAAGGGGGTGATACAAATGTCGTGAATAATTATCGGCCAATTTCTATCCTCTCGGTGTTTTCAAAAGGACTGGAAAAGGTTATTTTTCATAGATGTAATAGATTCCTAGAGAACCATAACCCATACTGCCTAAACCCATAACCTTTCCTAAACCCATACTGCCAGTATGGGTTTAGGAAAGGACCATCGACGGAAATAGCCCTGATCTCGCTAAAAGAACAGATAGTTCAAAATATAGATGCTGCTCTTTTTACTCTAGGTCTGTTCATCGATTTCAGCAAAGCCTTTGACTCCGTTAACCATAGTATTTCGACAGGTAAGCTATCACAGTACGGAATAAGGGGACAGCCCCTCAATTTAATTGCGTCATATCTGAAAGACAGAGTCCAATGCGTCCGTATAAATAATATTGAGTCATCTTTATTGCCTATACATTGCGGAGTACCGCAAGGTAGTATCCTCGGCCCGCTATTATTCAACTTATATATAAATGATGTAGTACACATTACCCAGTCAGCTAAATGGTTTATATATGCTGATGATAGTAGTCAGATATGTGGCGCAAATAAACACAAACACAGGAGAAGATACACAGCACACGCGCACACTACCAACTGTAAGAAGAACCGGAAAACACTTCCTCTTCTACACTCAGGCACGTCTCAACTTCCTCTTCTTCTCATTTTCCTCTTCTTTGCCCAGGGGGAAAATGGCACTCACTTCCTCGCAGACCTTAACCTTGTCCAAACATGGCGGTGACCAATCTCTTCTTCCTCTTCTTCTATTCTTCCTCTTCTTTCCCAAGGGAATATTGACACTTTCTTCCTCTCAGCCCGAAAACATCAACCAATCATGACAGTCACAAAATCTATACCGTCTTGTAAATCCACACCTCTGCTTTGCCCAGCAGCTCCTACCACGCTGGACAGGCAAATATCACCACAAAGTCACAAGTCATTCACTAAAAACACCACCACACATATACAGTAGGACATGTCCATCTACACCCCATAAACTTAAGTAGTCCCTATATAATGAGCAACTTTACCTTGCCAATATCTAAGAAGCCACGAGGCCCATGTACTTGAGGGGAAAAAATTCAGTAAACTCCCATGGCCCCAAAACGTAAGATGAGTCCAAGAATACCAACTTTAGGCCAAGATTAACAGCTAGAGGCCCGATAATAATCTCATTCTTTGCATAACTCAGGAGGATTGCTCAATAAAATTAAATTCTTTTCTACGTAAACTCAACGAAGCTTCACTAATGCATCTCTCATCTTTCTTCTGTATCCAATACGCCTCTAAAATTTCGCGTGCCATCTTATCCCGACTCTTGCCTAATATGTTTAGCCTGCTGAACAACGGCTCACACTTGCACTTTTGGCAGTGCAAGGCTAAATTTGACCCTTTGCCATTTACTATGGACTTCTCATGTTCCCTCATTCTATCATTAATGCATCTGCCTGTTTGCCCAATATATAGATTACCGCACGTCAGAGGAACCTCATAAATCACCCCCACCCGACATCCAATAAAACTCTTAACATGCTTCTTATCGCATTGCCCTTTGTTTTTTCTTCCTATTATTGCACATAACCCACCCAGTTTATTGGGTGCAGAAAACACAACTGGCACCTCAAACCTACTAGCCACCTTTTTCAGGCAGTGTGCAACTCTATGTATATAGGGGATCACTTGTGGTCGTTTATTCCTCAACCTATCTGGCGATCTTTTTTTCCCTTTCATTTTTTGAAGCAAAGACTCTGCCACCCCACATATAATCATACCCGGGAAACCAGCCGCATCAAGTCTTTGTAATTGATTATTAAAGCTTTCCTCTGCCATATGTATACATGATTTTAACAAGGCCGACTCCAAACAAAGGGAAGCTATCCCTCTTTTTATAGTCTTTGAATGGGCTGATCCATATGGAAGTAGCTCTTTTTTAGCCCTGGGAAAATATTTCCAACACACTTCCCCATTACAAATTTTCATATTTAAATCAAGAAACTGCAATTTGTTGTCCACCGGTAGCTCATGAGTAAACGTAAGCCCTTTTCCTTGTATCTTAAAAATAGAAAGCACACTTTCCACACTATGACTCACTGCAGCGCCCTTATCCACAATGACCAAGAAATCGTCAACATATCTAAATATTTTAAAACCTGATCCATTAAGGGCTGTATAAATTGCTCTATCAACACAGGATAAAAAGATGTTACATAGAACTGGGGCAACACATGACCCTATACAAATGCCCCTTCTCTGCACATACAAATCAGACCCAAACGATACAACAGTGGACTTAAGGTAAAACTCAAGTAGGGCGAGAAAATTGTCCACATTGACACCAGCAGAGTTCTGAAAGTCTATAGTCCCATTACTTTCAATGCATTCCCGCACCGATTCAAACAATTCAAAATGTGGCACCGAATAGAACAAATCCTCTACATCAATAGAAAAAAAGTACCCAAGATTGGTTTGATCTTTTAAAAAATTGATCACTTCAAAAGAATTCTTAGTAGCAAAGGGATCATGAACCTCCAAACCTTTTAAATGTTTAAGAAGATACCGGCTGATCTGATGCTGCCACGCATCACGTTCAGACACAATACATCTGAAAGGCGAGTCCGGTTTATGAGTCTTAACAGTGAAGAACACATCCAAACAGGCCTTCTTGCATTCACTGATCCCTTTTGCCAACCTGGTTAGCTTCATATCATTACATAACGCAATAGCTCTTGTTCTACAAACTTTCTTCTTCACTTTAACAAAATTTTTCTCAATTGCAATTGTCGCCTTCTCTTCAAAGAGTCCAGCCGGTATCACAGCAAAACCCCCTTCTTTGTCCGTTTGAAGTAATCGAAGGTTATTCCTTTCAAAAAACTTCACGACTTCTGCAGTACATTCCTTTGGTACCTTGCCCTTGTTCCAGGACGTCCTCATAATACTATCAAGCCCATCCAGTAAGCATCGGTCCCGATCTTCACCAGCTTTATCCGCTATCTTTCTGTTCAAGGACAGAAGCTCACAAGCTGGAATCTTGGGCGGCACACTGTATTTCGGGCCCTTCTTTAAGGTATCAGCGATTTTTTCTGGAATAGCGATATCCCCCAAAACAACCAACTGCCTCGGCTTTCCAGTATGCTTTTCCGTTTTTCTTGGCAGCAAGGCAACATATCGTAGCCACAAAAACTCTGTTGTCTGGGTCACTAGACGCCATGTTTCCTTCAATTTTCTTTCCGCAACCCACACAGGGTGTATTGTGTAACATATAATACGAATCCAGTCTTTGAACATCCGAATTTGCCTCCATAACTCTGATTTCAAAATTCGGCAAATCCTCTTAACGTGACCAACAGACGGCTGAATCACACCGAAAAAACCACTCACGTCTGCTGGAACCAAACCCTTTCGCAAACAGAAGGTGGTGCATCTTGCCCGGCATGTCGAAGAAGCAATCCGAGCGATGAGCACATGTACCTGAGCGTAGTTAGGATGAGAACACATAAAAGGGCCCACAGTACAAGAAAGGTATCTCAAAATAACGGCTTGAGGGGCAAGTTGGTGCATCATCGTATTCAGATATGTGGCGCAAATAAACACAAACACAGGAGAAGATACACAGCACACGCGCACACTACCAACTGTAAGAAGAACCGGAAAACACTTCCTCTTCTACACTCAGCCACGTCTCAACTTCCTCTTCTTCTCATTTTCCTCTTCTTTGCCCAGGGGGAAAATGGCACTCACTTCCTCGCAGACCTTAACCTTGTCCAAACATGGCGGTGACCAATCTCTTCTTCCTCTTCTTCTATTCTTCCTCTTCTTTCCCAAGGGAATATTGACACTTTCTTCCTCTCAGCCCGAAAACATCAACCAATCATGACAGTCACAAAATCTATACCGTCTTGTAAATCCACACCTCTGCTTTGCCCAGCAGCTCCTACCACGCTGGACAGGCAAATATCACCACAAAGTCACAAGTCATTCACTAAAAACACCACCACACATATACAGTAGGACATGTCCATCTACACCCCATAAACTTAAGTAGTCCCTATATAATGAGCAACTTTATCTTGCCAATATCTAAGAAGCCACGAGGCCCATGTACTTGAGGGGAAAAAATTCAGTAAACTCCCATGGCCCCAACACTCATCTTACGTTTTGGGGCCATGGGAGTTTACTGAATTTTTTCCCCTCAAGTACATGGGCCTCGTGGCTTCTTAGATATTGGCAAGATAAAGTTGCTCATTATATAGGGACTACTTAAGTTTATGGGGTGTAGATGGACATGTCCTACTGTATATGTGTGGTGGTGTTTTTAGTGAATGACTTGTGACTTTGTGGTGATATTTGCCTGTCCAGCGTGGTAGGAGCTGCTGGGCAAAGCAGAGGTGTGGATTTACAAGACGGTATAGATTTTGTGACTGTCATGATTGGTTGATGTTTTCGGGCTGAGAGGAAGAAAGTGTCAATATTCCCTTGGGAAAGAAGAGGAAGAATAGAAGAAGAGGAAGAAGAGATTGGTCACCGCCATGTTTGGACAAGGTTAAGGTCTGCGAGGAAGTGAGTGCCATTTTCCCCCTGGGCAAAGAAGAGGAAAATGAGAAGAAGAGGAAGTTGAGACGTGCCTGAGTGTAGAAGAGGAAGTGTTTTCCGGTTCTTCTTACAGTTGGTAGTGTGCGCGTGTGCTGTGTATCTTCTCCTGTGTTTGTGTTTATTTGCGCCACATATCTGAATACGATGATGCACCAACTTGCCCCTCAAGCCGTTATTTTGTGATGATAGTAGCCTCCTCTTTGCCGGTAAAGATCCGAATGACTTGGTTATTCAGTGCAACGAAACTCTTAATAAACTTGCATGGTGGTCCCAGTCAAACCGCATTGTAATTAATCCTACAAAGACGAAATGTTTACTGTTTAGGCCCCGCAATAAAACATTCACACTCAAAATTCAATCAGCTTTATGAGTGATCGCATCACAATAGTAGATGAGCACAAGGTTCTGGGCATTACACTAAACTGTCATCTAAGCTGGGATCACCACATTAACAATATGTGCAAAAAGCTCTCAGTGGTAGCAGACACTCTGTCCTGCTGCAGAAATATACTTCCAGAACAAGTTAAACTGCAGTGATATCATGCGCTATTTGCACCTCACAAAAACTACTGTGCTCTTGTTTGGAGCACAACAACATAAAGGAATATTAATAAAATCAACGTGCTTCAGAAAAAAAGTATTGCGCTATGTTGCGAACGTTGGCATAGACACAACTACAAAAGACCTATTTCCAAAGTACGACATTATTCGAATCCCACGCAGTTATGAATATAAATTGTTAAACCAAATCTACTTCTCTTATGCAGAATCTGTCAATTTTGTTAAGCTTATTGAATCATTACAACACCGGATAACGGACGTATGCATTAGAAACCTTCCTAACTGGTTAGTTCCCAATTTCCGCACCCAATACAAACTTCAGTCATTAAAACCTAATCTACCATGCCTTCTCAACAAGTACCCTAAACAGGCGTTTTCATCTAAGAAAGAACTAAAAATATTATTTTGTAATCTGTGCTAAAATAATACGCGTCACTTTCATCTTCTCGAACTTTCTGTTTATGTGCCTTGTCTAGGTAAGACGATGTAGTTGTTAGTTTTGGTTTTTGATGTGCTTCTGTATTATAACAGTTTCTATTTTATATGCATCTGCGTTTGGCTCTAATTAGGCTTGTACATATTTGTGTGGCTTTAATGAGTGGATTGCTTTTATTATTGTTTATATACACTGAAAACTGCGTCGACTCCTGGCTTGTATACTTTGGCCCCTGGGCCGTCGTCAAGTTGCTGAGTGCAACTTTTAGCCCAGGGGCCATTCAGAGTTGCTTTGTAACTGCTCCGAAAAAATAATTGAATTGAATTGAATTGAATTGAATTGAAGGATCCTTATACTTTTTAATGGACGCCATGGAATTGTGGACACCTACACCTAATCAGGTCAAGATCACGTTTTCATATTTTTTCTTGTATATTGCACATTGGTGTATTAGTAGTATGTGGTTATTTTATTTCAAAAGGAAGGAAGAGGTGTTTGCCAGCTCCGGTATCTGCTATCTGATATCTGAAGCACCTGAACTGGGGCGGCAGAAACAAAGGGAAGCGGTAGACGAAATCAAAGAGGTGAGCGATAGGGAGAAAAGACAGGGTAGGTAAAAATAAAAAATAAATATATAACTATGGCACAATGTACAGTAGATTGCTATAGGCCCGCCCGCAGATTACACAGGTACCTGAGCACTCGGCACATCGGGCGGGCCTCAGCAATAGCTCTAAGTGCAGAGGAACGATCCGTGCGCGTGCTGTGTCATGCATGTCACTACTGTCACAGCTCACGCACGCGGCACACTGTACAAATCTCACAGCCGGCGTGGGGCGATCGGCCGTTATCGTCCGAGATAGCACATGCGAAGCGTTCGGTCACAGCGCGCACTATCTGGCGAGGTGAAACAGGCGAGACATCAAGCCCGCCTGTTCGATGTA